>NC_064824.1:21907955-22210985 GCF_024166365.1 Elephas maximus indicus | reverse complement strand
GCCTCTGGATCAGTAGGCAGAGAAGGGAGTGACCATATTGGCTGGTGTAACTGATCCTGATTACATAGGGAAAATCAGCCTGATTACATAATGGAGGTAAAGAAGAATAGGTCTGAAATACATGGATCCCTTAGGGCATTCTTAGTACTACTATGCCCTGTGATTAAAGTCAATGGAAGACTAAAGCAACCCAATTCCAATACGACTACTAATGGCCCAGACCCTTCAGGAATGAAGGTTTAGGTCACCCCATCAGGCAAAGAACAACAATCAGCTGAGGTGCTTGCTGAGGGAAAAAGGAATATGGAATGAGTGGTGGAAGAGAAGTTCTAAATACTAGCTATGACCATGTGACCAGTGGCAGTAACAAGGTCTGTAATTGTTATGAGTTTTTCTTGTTTTGTTATATGTGCATGTGTATGTATATATGTATATGCAAAAAAAAAAAAAACCCAAAACCATTGCCATTGAGTCAATTCCTACTCATAGCAACACTTTAGGACAGAGCAGAACTGCCCTGTAGATTTCCAAGGAGCCGCAGGTGGATTTGAACTGCTGAACTTTTGGTTAGCAGACAAGTTCTTAACCATGCACCACCAGGACTCCATACAAATATATATACACACACATTTATATTTATTTATTTGTATTTATGTATGTGTATGTGTATATGCAACACACACATATATACACACATATATACATATTAGTTTATCATTAAACAACTAATATACATATTGTTTTGTGACATTGGTTACCAACCCCTCAAAGTGTCAACACTCTCCCCTTCTTGACCTTGGTTTCCCCATTTCCATTCACCCAGCTTTCCTGTCCCCTCCTGCCTTTTTGTCCTTGCTCCTGGGCTGGTGTGCACATTTAGTCTTATTACATAGTTGAGCTACATGTATTAGTGTTCGTTTTATGGGCCTGTCTAATCAGGATTGACTTCAGTACTGAGTTAAAAGGGTGTCCAGGGGTCATACTCTAAGGGTTTCTCCAGTCTCTGTCAGACCAGCAAGTCTGGTCTTTTTTGAGTTTGAATTTTTTTCTACATTTTTTTTCCACCTCTGTCCAGGACCCTCTATTGTGATCCCTGTCAGAGCACATGGTGGTAGCCAGGTGCCACGTAGTTGTGCTGGACTCAGTCTGGTGGAGGCTGAGGTAGTGGTGGTCCATTAGTCCTTTGCACTAATCTTTCACTTGTGTCTTTGGTTTTATGGAGTATCTTAGATGGCCACTCACAAGTTTTTAAGACCCCAGACGCTACTCACCAAATTAGGATGTAGAAATTTTCTTTATAAACCATGTTATGCCAATTGAGCTAGATGCTCCCCAAGACCATGGTCCCCAGTCCTCAGCGCAATAATTTGGTCCCTCAGGGAGTTTGGATGTGTTAATGAAGCATCTATGACTTTTCCTTAGTTAAGTTGTGCTGACTTCTCCAGTATTGTGTACTGTCTTACCCTTAACCAAAGTTACCACTTATCTATTGTCTAGTGTTTTTCCCTTCCCACCACTCCCCTCCCTCATAAGCATCCAAGATTGTTTCTTTCTGTGTGTAAACCTTCTCATGAGTTTTTATAATAGTGGCCTCATATGGTATTTGTCCTTTTGTGATTGACTTATTTTACTCAGCATAATGCCCTCCAGATTCATCCATGTTGTAGGATATTTCACAGATTCATCATTGTTCTTTATTGTTGCATAGTATTCCATTGCATATATGTACCACAGTTTGTTCATCCATTCATCTGTTGATGGGCACTTAGGTTGTTTCCATTGTTTTGCTATTATGAATAATGCTGCAATGAACATGGGCGTACATATATCTACTTATGTGATGGCTGTTATTTCTCTAGGATATAGTCCACTAAGTGGGATTGCTAGATCATATGAGATACCACAAATATCTTTGTTTTCTTCCCTCCCTTATCCCATTACTTATTATAACATACAAATAGTAAAATCAGCTGGTACATTTTCAGTTGTATGCATGTTAGTTGTATCATGTTAGGTGGAAGTATGACTTTATAATGATCTTTATTTAGAGGTTAAGTATGGTTTAAGGAGATGTGTAGAAGTGCCGACTTGACAAGGGGTGGACTGTAACGGTTACAATTAAGTGTCAGCTTGGCTAGTTTATGATTCTTAGTGATTTGGCAGACACTACAGAATCGCCTTCCATTTTGTGATCTGATGTGAGTACCCAATCAGTTAAAAAGGGAGTTTCTTTGGAGATGTGGACTGCCTCTAGTGTATAAACACATGTCCTGGCAAAGCTCTCTCTCTCTTTTCTCTACCCTGCACTCTTATCACCTCACGTCCAGTTCTTGGGACGTAAGCCTGCAGAAGCCTCTGAACTGCAAGTTGACCTGTATATTTTGGATTCACCAACTCCTGCAACCCCGTGAGTCAGCAGAGGCCTCCAGCCTGCCACCTGACCTGCAGATTTTGGGTTTGTCAGCCCTGCAACCATGTGAGCCAGCAGAGGTGTTTAGCCAGTGATGTGACCTGTGGGTTTGGGATTTGCCAGCCCTCACAATTGTGAGAGCCATTTCCTCACAATTGTGTGAGCCATTTCTTTGAAGTAAATTTCTCTATATATATTTATATGGAGCCCTGGTGGCAAAATGGTTAAGAGTTACAGCTTCTAACCAAAGGTGGGCAGTTTGAATCCACCAGCTGTTTCTTGGAAACCCTATGGGACAGTTCTACTCTGTCCTATAGGATCGCTATGAGTCAGAATCCACTCGATGGCAGTGGGTTTGGTTTGGTTTTCCCTGGTTTTGTTCCTGTGGAGAACCCAGACCAAGACAGCCAGGAATCAAACCAGGTCTCCCACATGCAGTGTGAGAATTCTAGCACTGAACCACCAATGCCTTATTCACAACACTTAGCTCCACATAAATTTATCTTGTTCAATCATTGTTCATGTGTTTATTATCTGTCTCCCAGTCTCTAGGTTCTAAGTACCCTGAAAACTAGAACCTTTCCTGTCTGATCACCAGGGCCCAGGACAGTTCTTGGCACAGAGTACATGACTTTTAAAAAAAAAATGTAATAAATGAATAAATTTCTTGACTTTAGAGAAAGGTTTCCTCTACATACTTCTGTACTCCTCTGGTAGCCACTACAATAACAATGACTTGAAGTGGATTGTGTCAATGCTCTTTCAAATGCTTTCGTTCTCACATCCATCAGCTTATTGAGGAAGACATTTCTTAAGCCCCTGCCATTTGCATAGTATAATGTAGAAATACATAGATCCAGAGTCTGGTCTGGGAAAATAATGCCACATGAAGGAAACATTACTTACAGGAATGGAGTGAAGGAAACATTATTTGCAGGAACGTAGCACTTTTTAGGAGACGCTGGTGGCATAGTGGTTAAGTGCTACAGCTGCTAACCATAAGGGTCGGCAGTTCGAATCTGCCAGGCGCTTCTTGGAAACTCTATGGGGCAGTTCTACTCTGTCCTACAGGGTCGCAATGAGCCGGGATCGACTTGACAGCACTGGGTTTAGCTTTGGTTTTGGTTTAGCACTTTTTAAGTTCCTATACACTGTAGAGTGGCTAACCTTGTAGAAAATGTTCCCAGAAAATCACTTCAAGAGTTCTAATTCAGTGATTGCAGAGGGTGACTCAGTTATTTCTACTCACCATTCTAAGGTGTTGGCAAAACAGGCTGATTTCTTTTCCAAGTGAAGTGGAACATTTTTCATTTGAATGAAAAGAAGCTACATATAAATCAGCTTTTTACAATGTGAACATCTGTCTAAGGTTTAATGATCTCAAAAATTGAAAGAATGGTGTGGATGAGGCATAGTACATATTAAATTTAAATTTTTTAGTAGGCGAGTAAAAGCATCTCCCTTCTCTCTTCTGCCTGCCCCTACCTCAGTGCCTATGCACAGTGGGTGTTAAATAAGACTCTATCCCAAGTCCCAGAGCCCTGGTGGTGTAGTGGTTAAGAGCTCACCTGCTAACCCAAAGGTCAGCAGTTCAAATCTACCAGCCACTCCTTAGAAACGCCATGGTGTAGTTCTACTCTGTCCTACATGGTGACTATGAGTCAGAACCGACTTGACAGCACCCAACAACAACATCCCCAGTCTCATACCCAGACTAGGATGTTGCTCCTGTCATGTGCTTCCCTTATAACAACACTTATCATCATTATAGTTATATCATAGACCACTTGTCTGTCAGTTCATCACGCTTGGTGGCCTACATATTGCTATGAGACTGGAAGCAATGCCACTGGTATTTCAAATTCCAGTAGGGTCACCCATGGTAGGCTGGTTTCAGCAAAGCTTCCAGACTAAAACAGGCTAGGAAAAAAGGCCTGGTGACCCACCTCTGAAAATTAGCCAATGAAAACCATATGGATCACAACAAAACACTGTCCAATATAGTACGGGAAGATGAGCCCTGTTGGTTGAAAGGCACTCAAAATACACAGTGAATGCAATAATGGACTTGAGCATACCAGCAATTGTGAACGTGGCACAGGACTGTGCAAATTTAGTTCTATTGTTCATGAGGTCACCAGGAGTTGGAGCCGACTCAACCAAAGGCAACTAATAACAACATCATAGTTTATCATAATTATTTAATTTTCTCTCCTTCCCACTACTCTTTAGGCTCCTTGAAGGTGAGCTTTGTCAATTTTGTCCACCATTTTGTGTCTAGTCTGACACAAATGCTGCTCAAAAAGTAATTGCTAAATGAGAGAATAATTGGTAAATGAATATATTCTGAGGAAGGAGACACCCCTGGTAAGAGACCCAAGCAAGACACTTTAAAGACCTAAACATATATCAAATGGATACTGCGGTAGGCTCTAACAGTGTGACCCAAGAGGATTTTCAAAGACACATGATTAATTGCCATCTCTTCAAACACTCCCAGATATTTTCTGAGTATCCAGCCCAATGATACTTGTTTGTCTGCTAGAGTATCTGCTGACCTCGTCTTGGAAGTTCACTCTGTTAAGATAACACCCATCCCCAATTCTGAGAAGTGATGGAAGGTCATCATCTCTCATGCTTCTTCTAAAAATCTAGAAAAATTGACATCAGTAGTCTTAGTTACTCCTTTCAAAGGTTATCAGTCCCTAAAATTAAGTATTTTAATGCAGCTTAAGGGACCAGCTTCCCTGATATAAACATCTTGGACACGCCCAAACTATGGGTTTTATGGTCTTGTGGAAAAGGCTCTGCCAAACCTCAAGGGAAAGAGTCACTTTTGGCTGGAAAAGGGTCACGTGGTAGGGAAAAGGGCGTATGCTTCCATTTTTACCAAAACATTATTAGATCCACAAATCTAATTGAAAACAGAAAGTGAATATATTTTTGAGCAGCTTCAATATAGAAAACCTTATGCTAGTTGTTGTACCTAAGAGCAATGAATATTGTCTTAGTCATCTAATGCTGCTGTTACCGGAATAAGGTTCTTGCCTCTCACTGGTCAAGAATGAGCAGGTAAGGCATGTAGAGTTTTCCACAGAGCAAAGCTTTATTGAAGAGGCTTGCAAGCAGAGATGAGGAGGGCCTAAAGGAACGCTTACCCCTGTCTCACAGAACAAAAGACAGGCCTGGGTTTTTAAAAGTTCTTGGCCAGGAAAAGATCCATGTTTATTCATAGGCACACACGGGGATATTACCTATGGTGCGCGCAGCTTTCCAAGATGGCTCCTGTCCTGGAGGCCTCTGGGATTTGTAGCGGGACTTATTATGGGGTGTTGTGCCTGTGCAGTCTCTCACTCCCTGGGTTGGATTCCCCAGCTGAGGCTGCAGCCCCTCACTGCCCCGGTGGAAGTTCACACAGTAGTCACAGGTGGATGTTCTGCACATGTCCCTGGGGCTGGTTTTCTCCAGCTGCTTCTGAAAGGCAACTTTAAAGAAGTTTGTGGGCTATTTTTAGATACCCTGCCCCACTGTTCTGGCTTTGTTTCTGTGCCCTGGCCCATTTCTTGTTACTTCATTTGCAGATTTGGGGCCCCTCTGTTCCCTGTCTTATTAAGTCCCTAGGTTCCACACCCAACCCCCTATTACCTCCCTGATAGTATAGCCTATCTCTGTTTTACTTGCTTCTCCTCTAACTGCACCAGTCTCTTTGCTGTTCCTCAAACAGGCACCCTCTGATCTCAGGGCCTTTACTCCCTGTCTTACTGCTATAACAGAAATACCACAAGGGGAGGCTTTAGCAAAGAGAAATTTATTCTGTCATAGCCTAGTAGGCTACAAGTCCAAATTCAGGGTGTCAGCTCCAGGGGAAGGCTTCCTTTCTCTGCTATTTCTGGAGGAAGGTCCTTGTCATCAATTTTACTGTGGTCTAGGAGCTTCTCAGCACAGGGACTCTGGGTCCAAAGGGTGCGCTATTCTCCTGGCTCTTGTTTCTCGGTGGTATAACATTCCTACTCCCTGCTCATTTCTCTTTCCTTTTATTTCTTGTAAGATAAAAGGTGATGCAGGCCACACCCCAGGGAAACTCCCTTTACATTGAATCAGGGATATGACCTAAATAAGTGTGTTACATCCCACCCTAATCCTCTTTAACATAACCCAAGCTTGCCTCATTAACAACAGAGATTAGTGTTTACAACACAGAGGAAAATTATATGAGTAACGGAATGGAGGACAACCGCACAATACTAACCAAGTTGACACTTTTTGGGGGGGGACACAATTCAGTCCATAACAGATAGGAATTTCAAAGACATAGACCCAATACACGGGTGTGTAATCATGTGACATACAAACACACACGCATCTAAACATGTATTATACATATGTATATATATATTTTTTTATATTTATATTAAAATATGTGTGTATAATGTGCCTACATGTATGTGTGTGTTAAAATTTCTTGCTCATTCTTCAACCTGCATAATGATTACAGCTTAAACTAAGCACATCAATTTGTCTGTAGTCTTGGCTTTCCAGTCCAATTCAATGTGATTTTTCAGTTAATTCATTCACATTCTGTTTAAGCTCTCTTCCAAGTTTTCTCCCTCTCCCTTCCTCTCTAGGATCCTGTCTAAAACCCAGGGATTCATGCCCTGCTACCCCATGTAAACAAATTTATCCTGCTTTCATTGACTTTTTCAGCACCTATTCAGATCAAACTGGTTATTGCCAAGGAGAATTTGAGCCCCTTAAGGCCAATTTTTTAATAAGAAGTATAAATTTTATATGAACCGTCTTAAATTTTTAATGTTGGTAACAAATTTTTTAAAAATTAAACATTCTATGTTCTCCCTCCCTCTGCCTCCCACACACACAAAAAAAAGATGCCTACTGGCTAGCAAGATTGCAATTTCTGTCTTGAACTGGAGGGTGAGCTTTAAGGATTTGGAAACCTCTGTTTTCCGAACTGCAGCCAACCCATTAATACTGTGATAAAACTGATTTAAATGTATGGTGCCAAAGAGTAAAATCTCTGGGCCCCTTAAAAGTAAAAGCAAAAGAGTTTCATTGAAGGAATATAATTATTAGAATCAGGCAGCACCTTAGCCAAATTGCAAAGTGCTCCAACTCAGTGGAAGAAGGACAAGCCTTTTATACAATAAAGTGAGGTAGGGAGAATGTGACTACAATCATAAGGGTTCAGGTTTGCACATGGCTACAAGACAAGCAAGTGAAAACCTTTCAAGGTTAGCTGATGTATTTTCTAAAAGACTTTCTGCAGCCAACCTAGCAAGAGATTTTCTATATATTTACCTATACATTCTTCCTGAAACAAGTTGCACATTTTCCTGGGACCATCATGACAAACACTTCTTTACAAACCATATTTTCACCCTTCCATCGTTTGCTGAAAATGGTTAAAGTTTCACAATAAGTTACACGTCATGGTTTCTATTCCTAAGAAGGCAGAAAAGAGGACTGAAAGTAGACTAAAGTTTAACTCAAAAAACTGAGTTTTGATTCAGATCTAGGTCAACCATTTTCAATCAGGCCAAGCACTTCAGTTTTAGAGTGTCCTCACACAATAGTAATCAGCATTTTAATGGATAAGAATAGAATAATCTAGAATGAGATGGAAGGGAAATTATCAGAGTGCAACCAAGTGTAAACGTATTGTTTTTAGAAAATTTGTTATATTTGTGTATCTGTAACAAGTGGCATGGGTGTATTTCTGACTGAGCATGGTCAAACTTGAGTTTGGAAACACTGATATATGAAATTTAGTTTTATTCAACTTCCCAAATAGTCCAGAATTCAAAGAGATTAAGAACATAAAAGTGCAGAATCCCTAAGGCTCTCCCCTTGGCCTTGTCTACTCAGCTCCCTCTAGGGGAAGCTCATACTCCCAAAACGCCCAATCCCTGTGTATGAACCAGCTCCTTCTCCATGCAACCCGGTGCGTGCCAGGCCTCCGCTCCCCTAGAGGGCGCAACACAGAATCTGATCACCAAGTGTACCGTCGCGCATGCGCCCCGGAAGCATTTCCTCTCAGGGCTGCAGCGTTTCTCAGGACGTATTTCCGGTTGTCGGAGGAGCGCACGTGCGGCCCGGAAGAAGTAACGTCAGCCAGGAGCGGTGAGGTGCCGGGCTTCGGACCGGCGGTGAAGGCGTTCTTCCGACATCATGTCTCACCTACCGATGAAGCTCCTGCGCAAGAAGATCGAGAAGCGGAACCTGAAGTTGCGGCAGCGAAACCTAAAGCTCCGAGGTGAGATGTGCGGGGCGTCCCCGCGGCTGCGGTTACTGAACGGCCCACGCGTGAGCCGTGGCGCGAGTGCGTAGCCGAGCGGCGCGGTCGTGCTGTTAAAAGCCGGTGCGTCTTTGGTGGGGCGCGAGCAGGCTCCCCCAGAACACGTGCGGTTGTTGCGCGTGGCAAGTCAGCGCGGGACAGCGGTCAGTCGCCTTCCGTGCCGATGGCGACTGGCTGCTTGGCCCCAGAGCTGCCGCTGACCAGAGCCTCTGTTTCTCCTCACAGAGTTAGAAATAGGAAGCCTCTGAGTGTTCTCCCGGGCCCCCGGCAGCGCCTCCCAGCCGGACCGGGGTTTTCATTCCCACCCTCCCGACAGAACTCCCTGGCCACCTTCAGGTCCCACCTCACCCCCACCGTGCCGCCGTGTCGAGCCAGACACGTGGGATCTTCTCATCCCCACACACCTTCCTTCCGCATTGTCAGTTTCATTTCTGTGTCTCTTCCAAAATCCCCGTGTCGCTCTTCGCAGAGCTTTCTTTCCCCTCTCTTCCTCCACCCTACCTCTCGACTTTTGCAGCACTTCGGATTTTCACCTCTAAAAAGTTTTCTGTGCACGTCGAACGCAGTCTCTCGCTTCCAACCGTAGGTTATAAAGTCCTGAACCGCTTCTACGCGTTTGTGTCCTGCACAGAGGCTTAAGTGAAAAGGATTTACGTGGTTGTCATTTGTAGCCCTAACTTCCTGACATCAGGCCAGCGATCTTGAAGTAATTGTATTAGCCTTTTGGGTTCTGGATAAGATGAAAACCTACCAGGGCAGTGTTGAAAGCATAATGCCTCACCCCAGTACGTATTCGGAGAAATCCTAGAGGAGGTGACTGGTTTGTGGGTTTAAGGAAATACGTTTTTGAAGTTCCATTATATTTCCAATTTCCTGTTAACGTTATTATTTCTAGGCATAGGTATAGGTGACAGTTTGAGTAAAATGTGTGGATACTTAAATCTTGTTTGTTTTTTGCTATATGTAAACAGGAAAACTATTCTGAGGTGTTTGTATATGGTAAATATTGGGACAAATAAGTGGTTTCGTCAAATCAATTCTCAATTCGCTGCCGTCTAGGGAAGTTGAGTGGAATGTTTGTAGGTTACATTTATATGACAAGCCATAATTACATGCATAAGATGTAAATGTTTTTTCAATACATCTATCATATGTTTATCAAATATATAATAATAAAATGTTTGTATGGTAACTGCTATTGCCTGACCCTGTCTGACCTCACTGAAGTTTTCCTGTCCCAGACTCGACTCCTTGAGGATAGAGATGTGTGCTTTTGAAGAGAAGACCCCAGTGCAGGCTTTCCCCCTTTCCAGCGTTTTTTCTTTAAAAAATACTTACTTTTGTTGTACTAGAACAACCATAAAATTGTCAGCAGTCTTAATAATGTATACGAAGAGGAAGAAAAAGCTAAATAACTTCAGTTCTAAAAGCCATAGAATTTCTTGGTTGAGAGTTCAGTGTTTCTAAGTAAACCTGTCATGATTTTTGTTGTTTTTAAACAGGGGCCTCAGATGTGAGCCTGTCAGAAGCCCAAAATGGTGATGTGTCTGAAGAAACTGTGGAGAGTGGAAAAGATAAAAAATCCCTACAACAGTCTATGAACGTGGGCTTGTCAGGAACCCAAAATGGAGACACACCTAAAGAAACACTGGAAAGTGTGAAAATTAAAAAATCCCCCAAGAAACCTGCCGTTTTAACCAATGGGGAAGCAACAACACAGCCTCCCAATTCAGAATCAAAAAAGAAAAAGAAGAAAAAGAGAAAAATGGGGGATGCTGCTGGGCCTGGTAGGTACTTCGTTGTTTCTGAACGTCGGCCATTCAGTATTTCACGGTTACCACCCCAATTTTTTTCTGTTGTTATTACTGTACGTGTATGTGGAACCTAAGAATCCCCTCCCCTTGCTAGGACACCAGAAATTAGCCTGGTAACCAAAGGCAACATTTTATTGGGGGATAAGAGATTAACTGTTTTTGTTTTAATGTTGAACTGTATGTCATGCTTTTATATTACCTAACAGCCTTGAAGAGAACGCCACACTTAGATAACAATCTCCTTGGAATTCCTGAAAATATTTTGCCTTTCTCTGACCATTTTCTGGGCTTTTTATGATAAACAGCATAGAATAGAAATGTTTTAGGGCATCTGTTTGCTAACAGGATTGTGGAATTACTAATGAAATCCGGGCTCGCAATAGACCCTATCTTCCCAAGCCTGTATATATCAAGGGGTTTTGCATTAATGATTCTTTTCATTTACCTCTTTACCCCATTCCTTCATTTTTTTCTGACAAATTACCACCACCACCACCACCGCTCCCTCCTCAGAAAGGAGACTTAGTGATAATTTAGATGTGTAAAGTGTGTAAAATACCATGGAATGTTAATTTCCAAGTGAGTAAGAGGAGCAGGATAGTGTTGGAGGGGCGGTGCCTTTTATTTATTTATTTTAAAGATGAGTGGATTTGAATAAGCTCAGGTGAAGGAATAGACATGTTAGTTGCCATGAGAACAAACAGAATCAGAGGTAGCCTAGGACAGGGGTCAGCAAACTATCAGGACTCTATCTCTGGCTGCATTCATCACTACAGCAGCAAAGTTGAGTTGGAGACCAAATGGCCTGCAAAGCATAAAATATTTTCTATCTGCCCCCTTACAGAAGAATCTTGCTGACCTCTAGGTTAGAATGTCGTAAACATCTATTTTATCTGAAATAAAGGTTTCATTTAGAAAGGAGCTTTGAGCCTTCCCAGATATGCCTGGCTGTCTTCATGTTGCCAATAAGCTAACCAGTTTGTGTGTTAGGGGAAATTGCTTAAATAAAAGGTGAAAGGAGATCAGGGAAAGCATGCAGGTTAGGAATTCCAGGTTTTATTTAAAGTGAGTGTAAGCCAGTCCTAAAACGATTGATGCATTTAGGGTTCCTCCTCTGCCTATGCCAAAGGCGTAATTTCTACACTGAAGCATTGAGTCACCGGGCTGAGAGATTTAATTCTGGTGGTAAGGTTTAAGAACTGTTCTGCGGAAAAGAGACGTGATGAGACACGAAGACCAGGTCATGGTTCCTGTGGCTTTTGAACATGTGAACCCTACAGAGATGGCCAGTTCCCAGAAGGGAGACAGTAAGGTGCAGGGGAGAGGCCAGCCCTGCGTTCTGGTCTAGGTCAGTTCTGTTGTAACTAGCATCACTTAACTGCCGTACATTTCTGAAAAAGCCCAGCATGTTGGTTAACCTGTTTGACCCAGAATGGAATATTTAAGAAAGTAGTAGGAGGTCAGGCGGGAAAGGTAGTTTAGGATCCCATTGTGGACTGCTGAATGCGAAAGGAAGAAGCTAGGAGGCCTTACCGCTCATCCCCTGGCCACTTCCAACCAAGGAGCATCTCATTTATATCACCTAGCTGGGTCAATGATTTCACCCCTGCTTTATTGTCTGTCTGTTTCTAGTTTCCTGAAAGGCCTTTGGCTTTTCTGTTCTTTTTAGGCCTAAAACCCTTACTGTTTGTTGGGTTTTTTCTTTCATCTTTAAAGCAAAGTAGTATTTATAGAAAATCTATTTTTTAATGAGCACAGGAGGAAAAGTCAGTGCTTATAACGAGTTTTAAAAAACCATTATGTTAATCTGACGTGCTTGTTTTTTGTTTTGGTTTGGTTTTTTCCAAATGAAGTATATGGAATTTGGTATAATTAGTATACTTATAAATTATTGAACTTTTAAGAAAAAATTTGATCACTTAAAGAAAAGGTGTAATATATTTAAGAAGCCTAAAAAATAAATTTTTGTTGGCAGATCTACGTGTACTTATGGTTACTAAGTGTAACCAAATCTTTTTACAAATGAAGCAAGTTTTAGTCTTTTGAAAAAGAGATTCTTCGCAGATTAAAACTGGTATGTTTTGACATTTGAAAAAGAATTTATGACTTTTTGTATCACAAGCCTTTTGTGATCTCCTTTGGTGTTTTGTTTTTGTTTGTTTTGTTTTTTGTTTTTTTTAATTGTGTTTTGTCCCTTGAAACCAAAGACACAAAAAAAGCAAAAACTGAAAACAAAGAGGCATCTGAAGAGGGTGGTGCCAAGGCTCCTGCAGAAACAGAAAGGAGGGTGGAACAGCCCGGTGATAAAGACGATGGCAGCGAAGTGCCCAGCCTGCCCCTGGGACTCACAGGTAACCTCCAGACAGCTTTCAAGGTATATTTTCTTAAAAATGTCAAGCCTCTCTGGATTATAGGGTGTGATGTTTCTGTTTTGACTTTTAGTGGAAAAAAGGTAAATGTGGACATGTTTTTATATCTTCCTGCTTTTTTTTCTTTTTGTGTTCCGCTTTGTGGTGCCTTGGTTCTTCACATTTCTTTATTTTTTTTTCCTTTCTCCACTCCTGATATTTTCATACGCACACAAATAGTTTCTAGGATCCCTGGTTATTTTGGTTTGTCATCTTCTAAAACTCATTCCGTGATGAAATGGGAAAGTCATGGACCTGGAAGCCTGGAGGTTTAATACTGGCTCGGTCAGTTGTGCCTCTTCTCTGCCTGTTTTTCCTTTGTGGCGCTATAGGCTCTGGACTTTAAATCAAACAGCCATCAGCAAGGAAAAACTTTGAAAGATTTTCTTGCTGTTTTTATTATTTTCTTACTATTATCATGTGACTGTGATTGGGGTTTTAGTCTTTTGTGGTAAGAAGCTTGACTGTACCCTGTAATGCTTTCAGTCATCAAAACTGATCGCTTAGGCAACTACAGCGGTGTTAACTTAGATAAATAAATAAATGGAGAAATTTGCTAATGATGAACTGTTTTCTGTTTAGGAGCTTTTGAGGATTCTTCATTCACTTCTCTAACTAATCTTGTCAATGAAAACACTCTGAAGGCGATAAAAGAAATGGGCTTTACGAACATGACTGAAATTCAACATAAAAGTATCAGACCACTTCTGGAAGGCAGGTATGCCAGACATCAGCACTTAGGCATTGGTGTCTCTGTTTTTAGCACGAGTGGATTGAAAAGAAAATACCGGTATGGGCTCGTTCATTTGCATTGTGTGTTGAGTCATGAGTTCACCCTTCATCAAAAGCCTTAAGGAGGAGGGTGTTCATTTCCGTTCCGTTGCACGATTCTTATTGCTGAGGCAGGAACAGTAGCAGTGATAAAGAAGGCAGAGGCTTTGTCTTGTTCATACGGTAGCCTGGGTGCCCAGTACATGGTATATATTCCAGAAATGTGGGTGGAGTGAGCAGACTAAATGTCTTTCTCCTTCTTTCCCTTTTTAATATGTAGGGATCTTCTAGCAGCTGCAAAAACAGGCAGTGGCAAAACCCTCGCATTTCTCATCCCTGCAGTTGAACTCATTGTTAAATTAAAATTCATGCCCAGGAACGGTAAGCTTTCTGTTTCTGTCATCATCTCACTAGAACTTCCTTTTGTGGCTGTTACAGGCTTGTGATGACAGCCAGCTTTGCCGTCTAAATATTTTTTCTTTGCTTTTCATCTACTATTTCATTCTTTGCTTTTTAGGAACAGGAGTCCTTATTCTCTCCCCTACCAGGGAGCTGGCCATGCAGACTTTTGGCGTGCTGAAGGAGCTGATGACGTACCACGTTCACACGTACGGGTTGATCATGGGGGGTAGTAACAGATCTGCTGAAGCACAGAAACTCGCTAATGGGATCAACATCATCGTGGCCACACCAGGCCGCCTCCTGGACCACATGCAGGTACAAAAACACCATTAGGTGCGCCAGTCTCATCTTCTGTGAACATCAATTTAACAACTGACGGTTTTTCGCTCTCCTTTGTCTCCTTAGAATACCCCAGGGTTTATGTATAAAAACCTGCAGTGTCTGGTTATTGATGAGGCTGATCGTATCTTGGATGTTGGATTTGAAGAGGAATTAAAGCAAATTATTAAACTTCTGCCAGGTGAGTAGGTAGCATCTGCATGTGGCTTACAAAGTACTTACTAGAGATGGGCGAGGGTCGTTCCTGTAGGAAAATTATTACATTGATATCAAAATTTTATGATAGCCAGATGAAGCAGTGTGCCAGTCAGCCTTGGAGATTGAAACGCAAGCATCAGACTTCCACAAAAAAAAAAAAAAAAAAACTTGTAGCCGTCAAGTCAGTTCTGACTCATGACAACCCGATGTGTATAGAATAGAACTTTGCTCCAGAGTTTTCAATTGCCAGGCCTTTCTTCCAGGTGCCTTTGGGTGGGTTCAAGCCCCTTCCGGTTAGTAATTGAGCATTTAACCATTTCACTACCCAGAAGTTTAATATTAACTTGATAAGGTGGCTTGGCATTTTAGAGATTTTAATGCAAATTAAACAGTCTTAACATACGTCTCATTATCTTTCTTCCGTCTTAGTTATCATAATGTCATCTGATATCTCCCAGGTAGCCATAGATTTGCTGCTTTCTGTTAACTGAGTTTCCAGGTGTTCTTTACTCATACGTAAAAGTAAACAATTCGTTATTTTTGTTTTTTTAGTCTTGTATCTGGCAAGATAGGTATTTCCGAAGCCAACTGGAAGTCATTCAGTATAACCCTCCAGATGACCCTAGGCTTTTGGATTTTTTACATAGGTGATCATATTATCTACAAATAGACTTTCACTTCGTTCACTTTTTTCCTGCCTGCTTTCACTGGCCAGAATCTCTAATACAGGGTTGATAGAAGTGGCAAGAGTGGACACCTGTGCCTCGTTCCTGATTTTACGTGGGGGAGCATTCAGCCTTTCACCATTAAGTGGTTTTAGTTGCAGGTTTTTCGTGAACATCCCGTTATCAGGTTAGGAAAGTATCTTTTCTGTTCTAGTTTCCAGACAGTTTTTATCAGGAATAATTGTTAGATTTTGTCAGATGTTTTTTCTGTTTATTGAAATGATTAGATGATTTTTCTTTTTTAATTTGCTTGTTAATGTGGTGAATGGTACTGATTTTCAAATTTTAGGTAACTCTGTATTCCTGAATAAACCTCATTTGGCCACGAAGTATCATCCTTTTTATTACTGCTACAATTTTGTTTACAAGCGTTACATCTATATTCATGAGCTTTATTGGTCTGTAGCTCTCCTGTAGTGTCATCAGGTTTTGGTTGTGAGAGTGCCTTAGTTTGCTAGTGCCGCCATAACAGAAATACCACAAGTGGGCAGCTTTAAACGATAGAAGTTTAATTTCTCAGGGCTCAGGAGGCCAGAAGTCTGATTTAGCGTGTGGCTCTAGCGGGGGCTCCATCCTTGTCTAGTTCAGCTTCTGTGGTTGTTGTACGCTGTCAGGTTTTCCAACTCATAGCGACCTATAGGACAGAGGAGGACTGGGCCGTACTACAATTCTGGACATCCCTGGGCGTGTAGATTCCTTCATCTGCCTCCTTCATCTTCAGACGGCGACCCCTGTATGTGCTTGCTCGTGTGTCTGATGCGCTCTTTTTATAACTCAGAAGTGGGCTGGGCTCTCTTTCTCTCTCTTTCAACTCTAGGGAAGATTCTCGTCTTGGCTTCCGTAACCCCGGTGTTCCTCAGGTCCTTGGTGCTCTCCACCTGCTTGTCTCTGTGCTGCTCCTTAAAACTGAGAAGTGACTAGGCTTAGGACACCACTATGCTGGTGTGGTCTCATTAACATAGCAAAGACCCTGTTCCCAAATGGGATTATGTCCACAGATACGGGGTTTAGGATTCCAATAAATAATTTGGGGGGAACAGAATTTAATCCGTTACAGAGGGTAAAGCTGGTTTCAGAGAATGAATGGCAAGTAAATTCTCCTTTTTGATTTTCTGGAGAGTTTGTGTAGAACTGGTAGGATTTCTTCCTTAGATACTAGGAAGAATTCACCAGCGATGCCATTTGGGCCTGCAGTTTTACAAGAAGGTGTTAACTATAATTTTTTTTAATGGATATAAGAGTATTCAAGTTTTCTGTTTTTTTTTTTTCCTTGAATGAACGTGCACAGTGTGTCTTTCAAGGACTTTGCCTGTTTCTTCTAAGTCAAGTGTGTAACAGACATAAAGTCATTGGTGAGACTCCCTTCCTACCTTCACCTGTAGAATCCATGGTGACGTCATGGCACCCAGTCCTGGTGTTTCTGCATAGGGTACTTATGGCTATGGAGAGATAAAGATTTCCTAACAGCTTGGGTTATTTTTGTGTGTATCTGTTTCAGTGCGCAGACAGACCATGCTGTTTTCTGCCACACAAACTCGAAAAGTTGAAGACCTGGCAAGGATTTCTCTGAAAAAGGAGCCCTTGTATGTCGGTGTTGATGATGATAAAGCTCATGCAACAGTGGATGGTCTTGAGCAGGTACTTTTCATCAGTGCCTTGACCTTTAAGGGTCAAATGAGGTGATTCCTTGTAGTTGTTTTGCAGATCATCTAGAAGGCCAGTAGGTTAGCAAGTTTTTAATTCATGTGTAATGAACTTGGGCATCGTGCGACGCTCCAAGTGCGAAGTGCTGTAAACTCGGATTGGATCAGCTCTCTTTTCTCTGTCAAAGTGTTCGGTGTCAGTGACTGTAGCCATTTGACAGTAAACATTAGCCTTATTTTAGAAATCTTAAAAGTCATTGGAGAAATTATTTTGGGAACAGTTTGTTATAATCAAGGCAGCAGTTTGGCTATAGCTAGGAATGGCAGTGTGTGTGCAATACTGTATTTATCTAATTTCTATAAAATTATACTGATTCATGAAGCTGAAAATGTCTGATTAATTTATATCCATTCACCTGATCCTCTTCTAGGGATACGTTGTTTGTGCCTCTGAAAAAAGATTCCTTCTGCTCTTCACATTCCTTAAGAAAAACCGAAAGAAGAAACTAATGGTGTTCTTTTCCTCCTGCAAGTCTGTTAAATACCACTATGAGCTGCTGAACTACATTGATTTGCCTGTCTTGGCCATTCATGTAAGTGGTAACGATGAGTTTTTGTTGTTGTTTAAACAGGTTTTGCTTGTCAGGCTGTATAGATTATGGGGCTGCAGTATTGCTCTCTCCTCTAAACTTGGTTCTCGGCAGTTGGTCAACATTGGGTATTGATCCTGTGTACAGGGAGCTGTGTTGGGCACGGAGGGGACAGGGCCAAAAAGGGGTGAGAGACACCATCCACGTAGGCCAGGGAGTGAACCTGAAATATAACAGGTTAAGCTCTAATGGGTGTTTTTGTCTTATTCCAGGGAAGGCAGAAGCAAAATAAGCGAACAACCACATTCTTTCAATTCTGCAATGCAGATTCAGGGATACTGTTGTGTACAGACGTGGCAGCTCGAGGTCTGGATATTCCTGAAGTTGACTGGATTGTTCAGTATGACCCTCCAGATGACCCCAAGGTAATTGGCATCCTTGGGCCTTTTCTAGAAACGTTCTAAATTAAGGGGTGCACTTTCTGTCTGGGTTCCCTGAGAAATACCACATTTCACATTCAATAGGTTTATCTTTTAGCTGTTCAAGTCATGTTGCACTGCACAGTGCCTCTGTAGTATTCCTCTGGTCTGATAAGTATTTAGGGCTTCACAGGGCCCAGAGGGGTGTGTGCATGGGCATTTGAGAGGTATCAGGGGACTTGAGTTAGAATGTTATTTCCTTGGGGTGACCTGTTAAGAGGAACAGGTGTCAGAAGGAAATTAAAGAGATGGATATGGTCTCGTAGTCGAATAAGTTTTATTAAGACGTGTTTTCAGTAAACAATGGATTTTATTCATTTTTAACTAGCATTTAACCATGGCTGGGGAAGGCATTTGAAAGATGAAGCACACTTAGTACACGATAGTGTTAATGTGACCATCATGTCCAGCCTTCCTTCATCCTTGGTCATTGCGCTGTTGCAACTTCTTTGGGGTGGTGTGTGCCAGAGGAAGTGGTGGAATGGCTTTATGGTGAAGGGTCTGTGTGACACAGCCCTGAGGGGAAATGCACCGTATGGATACAGATGTTGTGACTGTCCTCTGGCCACCGCCTTGTACATCCTGGAAAGGCAAATACGTTGTAAACGGGGTCCTGTGGGAGTCGTCATTAACCAGGTTACCTTTCCGCCACAGGAGTACATTCATCGTGTGGGTAGGACAGCCAGAGGCCTGAATGGGAGAGGGCATGCCTTGCTCATCTTGCGTCCGGAAGAATTGGGTTTCCTTCGTTACTTGAAGCAATCCAAGGTAAAGGTCTTGGCTTGGAAAATCTTAGGTTGGGAACAGAGTCCTCTTGTAGGGGCTGTTTGCCAACGCAGATGGCCTTGAGCACCATTTCTAGATGTGTCAGAAGAGTGAGCTGGTGCAATGCTATTGAAACAGTTCAGCAAGTGAGATGGTACATGGTGCTGGCCCAGGAGGTGTGGACAGAAAGCTGCCCACGTGGTTCGCCCTCCACCTCGGTGCTGCTCAGCAGTACCTCTGTGTCCCCAGTCTCCTCCCACTCCTGCAACCCTGTTTGAAACCTCCACTCCCTTCAGCTCCCCAACACCTGGTCGTCTCTGCTTCTTGCCCCACCCCCACACCCCACTGTTTTCTCGGCACCTCTTCATTCTAGCACCTGTTCCTTCTACCTCACCTGAAGTGGGGTTTCCCGCTCATTGTTGCTTCTCCCTCCTCTGTTCCTTATTCATTGATGTTCATATATTACCAGAGTCTCCCCCTCACAGCTCTTTACCATCTCAGCAGTCTCACGGTGAGAAGGTTAATGTCAACCCTAAATCCACCCCCTGCTCAATCTCTGCCGCCTCTCGTGTTGCTCAGCACCTGGTGCTCATTAAGTTATCACTTCTTCACTCATCTGTGCCCCACAGACAAGCTCTCTGGGGCCAGGGGCCAGAGCCTAGTACAGGGCTCGGCACTTCTCCAGTTTTTGGTAAATGATGACTGATGGCAAACCCTTCCTGTAGAAGTCTGTAGTCAAGGGCAGTGTGGTAGCGCAGCTCTCCTGCTGGCCAGAAGCTTCAGGATGCTTGTCCTAGTTTCCTAGTGTTGCCATAACAGAAATACAAGTGTCTGGCTTTAAAGAACTAGTTTATTTTCTCTCAGTTTAGGAGACTGGAAGTCTGAATTCAGGGCACTGGCTCTAAGGGAAGGCTGTCTGTCAGGGTACTCTGGGGGAAGAGCCTTGTCTCAGTGTCTACAGCCCCAGCGTTCCTGAGTTCCTCGGCCATCTCCATGTGGCATTCCCCCCGCCCCACCCCCAGTGATTAGGTTTAGAGCACCTTCCACACTGTCACAGTGTCATTAACATAACAAAACCTTACTCCCAAAGGCGATTATATCGTCAGTATTATAGGGTCAGGGCTCCAACACATATCTTGGGGGGACGCGATTCAATCCGTAACAATGCTGCATCACTCCAAATAATCAGGATTGTGGAGATTCTTACTGAGCAGACAGTGCTTTACCAGCTTGTTGTCCCTGCCTAGTTCCTCGCCTTCCCTTTCAGGAGGAAAGAAATGCCTGTTCTCTGGCATGATTGGTATGAACCCCCAGAACACTGGGAGATGAGTGAGCGGAGCAGAGTTTAGCGACTCTCCCCAGGCGTTCCACAGGTCTGCTTGTCCTCCTGGCCTTTGGTGTCTATGAGCCGGGTTGAAACCACCACTGCCCAGGCTCCATCATGTCCCCAGCTGTTCCCGTTATCTCAAATTTCAGTGTTGATCTGTCCTGGTTCGCTAATCTTTATACTTTTTGTTTTCTAGGTCCCTTTAAGTGAATTTGAGTTTTCCTGGTCCAAAATTTCTGATATTCAGTCTCAGGTATGCTCTTTTACACTTAGAAGAGGTAACTTAGTCCTGGCACTGCCTTTCTAGTGTTCTGTGGGCCGTCACTGTCCTCCGGGTTGCCCCCTTTCATAGAATGGAGAGTTTGGACTGTGACCTTCATGGTCTCTTGCTGTGCTGGTTTCCTGTGCTCCTGCGCTCACTGCTTTGTTTCAGCCCCTGCCTTCCAAGAATGTTGGCATTGTTCTTACCCAAGCATGGTTTTGCACATGTCCCCAAGCCTGGAGCAAGTACATTCGAAGAAATGTTTGCTGTGGGATGGCTTTGTTCAATGGTGTGTGAAATCTGTATGTTTAGGGCAAATGACAATTTTTTGTTAAAACCAATGTTTCTTTCCATTTCAGCTTGAACAACTGATTGAAAAGAACTACTTCCTTCATAAGTCAGCCCAGGAAGCATATAAGTCATACGTTCGAGCGTATGATTCCCATTCTCTGAAACAAATCTTCAACGTTAATAATTTAAATTTGCCTGAGGTTGCTCTGTCCTTTGGTTTCAAGGTGCCTCCTTTCGTTGATCTGAGTATCCTTTTTTCTGTTATGAATTCATCCAGGAACTAAGGAATAAAAGCTTGACAGAGGTGACTTTGGTCATAGCCCTTGGGTTGGTATTCTGTGGCTGAGGACTGGAAGCTCAGGTGCACACCTGCTAAATGTCTGCTTGTCTTTGTGAGCCCAAAACAGATTAAGTACCAAGGTGGGGTTTATACCTCAGGCCTCAGAAAAAACTAAGGAGTTTGAATGGTGGGTGGTAGGAGCCAGGGGAAGTTGTACTTTCCAGGCAGAAGCACAAAGAAAAGAACCAAACCAGTTGCCCTTGAGTCATTTCCAATGCATGGTGACCCCATGTACTGCAGGGTAGAACTGTGCTCCATAGGGTTTTCCGTTGCAGTTAGGAGTCAAGCATGTAACTGTTTGTGCCACCTGAGACTCCTGGGCTGAAGCAGAGGGGTAAAATAGCAGGGCTACTGTGGTTGCCGAGGCTGCCATACAAGGTATTCGGAGGGCAGGACACTCTAAAGCTGAAGAGAGGAGGGGACCTTTCGGTTCACTTTTGTCCTCTTAGAGCCATTGAAGGGTTTTAGACAAGGAAGAGACAAGATCAAAAGAAAATAGTACGTGAGAGTGGCTCAAGATAAGGGCACCGAGAATGCCTCTAGTCGATTCTGTTGCAGTTTACAATGTGTGTTTTGTTATCGCATCTTTTGCCGAAGAAACTGAACCAGCTAAAGCTAAACGACTAAACACCAGTTAGCGTTCCGGCAGTAATTCCTCAGGGAAGGAGAAGACCAAATCTTGGGTGGCCTGCCTTGTTGTAGGCATTTCATAAACGTCTGCTCACATAAGTAGTATGTTGAGTTATATGTAGGAAAGAAAGCTTCACTTCATTAAATATCCCTGGATCAGTTCCAAACAGACGGGAAAATCATTTGTTTTGATAATAGGGGATATTTCTTAATGTGTTCACAGAGACTCCTGCTAAATTGCCTGTTTGTGTAAGTGATTGTCTTGAATCACATTGTGTGGAGAAAATAAGTACTGTGACTTTTACACTCCTAATTTTAGTCCACAATCGTGGCCGTGGCGGATTTCTGGGTAGTTTGTCACAGAGGCTTGTGTTCGCGCGTTTTCACTGCTAAGGGAGAGCTGTGCTGGAAGGACAACAGTGTACCTGTTTTTTCCTCTGTGGAGATCTCTGTATTGCTTGATTTCCTTATCATTTGCCTTCAGACGTGAACAGCAACGACGGCAAACAGAAAAAGCGAGGAGGAGGCGGAGGATTCGGCTACCAGAAAGCCAGAAAGGTCGAGAAGTCCAGGATCTTTAAAAACATTAGCAAGAAATCACCTGGCGGCAGGCAGTTCTCGCACTGAAGACACCGTCCTTCATCTTCAATAACTTTGTCCCAAAATGAATTTGCTCCCCCTTGCTCTAACAGGGAAATTTTTGTAGCCTTTAGGATTTGGACTCACTGATCACGAAGATAAATTGACGGACTGCAAGCATTGAGGGCTGTTCCAGCAGATCTTTTTTATTTTATTTTATTTTATTTTTTTTTTTTGTAGGGGGTGAGGAGGCTATAAAACAATTTTTGTTGGTTGCCAAAGGACAAAGCAAGGAATTATTTTGGTCTTGTGGTGGTGATTAGATATTTTAAATATTTTCCCTCTCAGATTTATGTCATTGTTTTAGTATAATTCTTTCTGCACCTTTCCTTCCTGGCGTCTGCAGGTTTCTGTGGAACGAATGACCTACACTGACTTGGTGTGAAAGGGAGGTGGCCTAGTGTACCGAGCAGGAGGTGCTGATGGTAGTGCCAGAAGTAGTCCCAGTGTATTTTTTGGACCTTAACAGTCACTCTTGACCCCTCCTGCAAATGCTGTGGTATAAAAGGGAAGAACTTTTGGAAACATCTAGGGAGTACCTTTGGTTAAAAGTGGTGTTCATTTGTATATACTGCTAATATATTTTAAAACATGCGCCTTAGTTTTTTTTTTTTTTTTTTTTAAGATCAAGAAATGGGTTGTCATTGTTATTCAGATAAAGTCCCCTAGCAGTCTTAATACTTGGGGGGTGAGGGAGGGGAATGTGAGATTTAGGAACCTTATTTACACCGGTATAGATGTAGCATTCTGCTGTGTTGCATATTTGGTAACTTAGTAAAGACACAAGGATGGTGACTAACATTCCTCACTCACATCGGCTCATTTCTAGGCGGTATGGATCTTAGCAAACCCTCTCAGTTCTGTGGAGCACCTAGAAGACAGGGCCAACTACCAGTAGACCTAGAACCGCACCGTCAAACAGCCGCTGCTCAGCGTACATTCACGTTAGCGTCTTCGTGAGAAAAAAGCATCTCTCCCTGATCATGGAACAGACGTGCAGTGCAGTGAAAATAAACAGGTCTGCAAAAGTGGCAAAAGCTAGTGGGTTAGTCAGATTTTTGTTCTAGGAGCATTTGATTTCTACTGTGTTTTGTATAGTATATTAACTGTAAAATAGTTCCAGTGACTCAGAGCCAAGGTTGCTGGCGGCATCTCGCTGCATGCTGAGAAATATTCCTGTAGAGGCCCGTTAAGTTTAAGTGCATCAGTGCACTGATGAGGACATCAGATGTGGAGGAGACAGGCTGGGAGCTGCATTCCGGAGGGAAGAGAAGAGGCTGTTCCCCGCTGGGCCCGACTTCTGGACCCTGGCCGGCCTGTCCTGGATTTCAGAATGACTACTGGCTTCCTGCCTTGGCTTCTTGGGGTCCTCATTCTTGGCATTTAGTAACTTGTTTTCCTTTTTTGTTTCAGAAATAATCATGTTTCAAAAAAATAGACAAAAGCAAAGGGAAGAATATTTTATCACTCAACAGATCTAAGCACTTGATATTTTGATACATAACCTAGTTTTTTCTATGCGTTTTCGTACTTTTTTTAAAATCAGAAGTGAAGTCATCTTTTACCCACTCTGTAACCACCTTGTTTCAGAACGTTATATTCCGGTGTCATTAAACAAAATCAGTCTCCTGTTTATTACTGTGCTTTTTTAACTCTTGCTTGGTCTGTCTGGATTTGGGGTCTTAGATACCTGCTTTTCTCAGGCTGCCCGTCCTGTCTGAGCACACTAGTACTCCAATTTGTCTTACTATTGTTGACCCCAATTTTAGAAATTCCAATCTACAGAGGTTTTGTGAGAAAAGTATAAACAAAGTGGAAGAATTGGTCCTACCATGATAACTTGGCTTATTTCAGGTCGCTGCTGTGCGAGTCTAGGGGGCAGGACACCTGGGTGTGAGACTTGGCCAGTCTGGCTGGGGTTCAGATGTCAGAGGCTGGAATCGGACAAGGTCCGGACAAGACTATCTTCAAGGCTCATTGCTCAGGGAGAAGGGCCCCTTAGGTTCCTGGCTGAGAGCCTGGCTGCTGGCTGCTGCGGGAGTCTGGCAGATGTTGGCTTGGTGAGTGGGTGGGATCAGTGGCTTCAGCCAGGAAAGTTAGAAGGCAGCGTGGGTAGGAAGCCAATCGGAAACCTTTGGCACCTCTGGGCTATGAGTGCTAATTTAAGGTTGGCAGTTGGAATCCACCAGGCGCCCTTCGGAACCCCTACGGGCAGTTCTACTCTGTCGTAATTACAGGGTTGCTATGAGTTGGAATCGACGGCATGGGGTTTTGGTATTCCTAAATTTACTTTAGTCTTGGCCAGGTTAACATGAATAAACCTGAATTCAGGATATCTGAAAAGATCTGTTTATTGGTGAATTAGGTCGTGGTTAAAATGTGCTTGGATTCACGTTACAGCTGTGTCACTTGTTTGTAGACCTGTTTGATGTGTAAAATGATGGAAGCAGATTGTGATTGAAGGAGTTAACACACGTAAAGTGCTTGGGACAGCGCAGTGCGTGTTAGCTGTCTTTACTTCTACGTGGGCGGATTATGGAGAAGCTGGTCTGGATGTGTCATTTCGCAGGCAGGAGAAAAGTGGGCCTCAGGGATTACTCGGAGCTTCCTGGAGAAGGGCAGGGCTGAGAGTCGTCAGACCTGTGGAAGGCAGTAGTGACTGGGATCAGGAAGACCTTGGTTTGAATCCTGGCTCCACCACTTCCCAGCTGTAAGGCTTTGAGCAAGTGACTTCCCTCTCTTCCTCAAAGTTTCCTCATCTGTAGAAAGGGAGCAAGTAATGGTATCCACAAGGATTAAATGCACAGAACTGGGAGAGTCAGCCCTTGGGCACTAGAGCTATTGACACTACTGAGAACACCAGAAAAACAGGGCAAGAGGTGAGAAAAAGACTGCTTTTTCACACCCTGTCCCCACCATCAAAAAGTTACGCTTTCAGATGCTTTAGACCAATAAACAAAACCTGTAGCCACCAAGTCCAATTCATGGTGACCCCACATGTTGCAAAGGAGAGCTGAGCTCCATAGGATTTTCTTGGCTGTGATTTTTATGAAAGCAGATTGCCAGGCCTTTTTTGCAGTACCAGTATGTAGAAACCGCCAACCTTTAGGTTAGTGGTGGCACTGGGTGCCATTGAGTTGATTGGACTCAGGGACCTAACAGAACAGAGTAGAACTGCCCCATAGGGTTTCACAGGCTACAGTCTCCAGGAGCAGATGACAGGTGTTCTTTCCCATTAAGCTGCTGGTGGGTTCGAACCATCACCTTTTCAGTTAGCAGCTGAGCCGTCAGGACTCGTTACCAGGTTAGTAGCTGAGTACAAAATAGTTGTGCCACCCAAGAACCTTTTCAGTTAAAAGGAGCTCTTCTCTCTGGAGAAAGCTCGGCTGCCTATCTATGATTCCCGCATCTGCCCAGCAGAGGGCTTTTCAGATGCCCCGAACCCAAGTGCTGCTTCTGTAGATGGGGGCTTGCTGCACTCCCAGAGGCACCTTTCCAGAGGAGCAGCTGGGGAGTCTGGGTTTGTTTTTGTTTTCTTGGTGGAGGAGGGCTGTAAACCAAACCCGTTGCTGCCAAGTCGATTCTAACTCACAGCGACCTTACAGGACAGAGTAGAACTGCCCCATAGGGTTTCCAAGGCTGTAATCTTTACAGAGGCAGACTGCCACATCTTTCTCCTGAGGAGCAGCTGGTGGGTTTGAACCACCGACCTTCCGGTTAGCAGTCAAGCACTTAAGCACTGCACCACCAGAACTACGGAAGAAAGCGCTGCACCACCAGAGCTACGGAAGAGAGCTCCTTGTCTACGAACACTGGCCAGGCTCTGTTGTTAGCAGAACACGCAGTCAGGGAGGCGTTGCGAGGTGAGCCTGAACCCCAGGGGTGGTCAGGCTCCAAGCTAAACACTTTATATCCTTGAACTCCGTTAGGCCCCACAGCAGCCCTGGGAAGGATGGTGGTGTCCCGGTTTTACAGTAGGAAGCAGAAGCTCAGAAGACAGTCAATAATAGTAATAGAATGGCCTGGCCTTCACAGGGGTCTGCTGTTAGCCGGAAGGGAGGGCATTGCCCCACTCCGTGCGGCCTCCAGGGGGCAGTACTGTTTCAGTGGTAGGATTTTCCAGAGATGTGGGTTCCATTCCCAGCCAGTGCACCACTTGTGCCACCATCAGCTGTCTGTCAGCGGAGGCTTATGTGTTGCTATGATGCTGAACAGGCTGAGTCTGTGTTGTTAACTACTTTCCTTTGATTATGATCCTGTGGTTATACAGAATAATATCCTTATTCTTAGGACATGTGTGCTGGGGAATTACAGCTGAAGTTTTTGAACTGAAGCAGAAAAAATAATGTTACCAACTGTTGAATCAAGATTGTGGGAATATGAGTGTTTATAGTACTCTTCTTTCAACTTTTATTTAAAAATTTGCTTAAAAAAAGTTCCATCAAGTTGTATATTCAAAGTACTCTAACAGGGCTCAAGCCACTTTGCTGTTGGGCTCCTTGCCCACCCTAACTAATACATCAGATGTGTGTGTTTCAGAAGAGCAAACCTGGGCATGTTTGACTTTAAGGTGTAAGAGGAGCGTTCTACTCCCTGGGCACCAGGGCTTGGAAGAGACCCAGCTGCACAGGAGCCCAAGTGCAGAGAGCAGGCCATGGTTAGGAGAGGCATACCTGGGAGCTCTTGGGGTCTGTGGTAGGCAGGACCTGTGAATATATTGGCTTTGCAGATGTGATTATATTAAGGCGTTTGAGCTGGGGAGATTCTCCTGGGCTACCCACATAAAAAATGGACCCTATATAATCACAAGAGTCCTTGTAAGATAGTGGCAGGAGGGCTAGAGGGGGAGAGACAGTGATGTACAGATGAAAGCACAGGTCAGAGAGAGATTTGAAGATGTCGTGCCACTGGCTTTGAAGATAGGCCATGAGCCAAGGAATGCAGGCAGTCTCTAGGAGCTGGAAGAAGGAGGAAACGGCGTCTTCCTCCAGAGCCTCCAGCAGGAACGCAGCTGCTAACGCTGTGATAAGACCCGTTTTGGACTTGGAACCATCAGAATGTAAAATAATAAATTGTTTTAAGCCACTGTATTTGTGGTAGTTTGTTACAGCCACAATAGGAAAATAATACAGGACCTTTCCCCATTTCCAGTAAAAGGACTTCTCTGTAGATATGCACAAACGTTTCTTGGGATTCTTGGTACCTTTTGGAAAGGAGAACATGTAAGAGACTGGGCTTGTGCATTCAACCTCAGATGGGGTTCACAGCAATTGAAACTTGGGTTTCACTGTTAATGAACCTTTACATAAACTTTAAAACAGCTATGTTCTAAATGAGACATCTGGCAGCCTTATTGTAGACTCTTGTGCAAACTTCAGTGTGGCAAGGAATTAAATTCACCAACAGTCCCTGCTTTAGAGAATTGTCCTGTGATAACTCCAGTTGGATTAAACTCTCATCTGTAAAGGAATGAAAGCAGCAATGAACTTACATTTATTTCCCTTAGTTCTCTCAAGCATTCTTTGGCAATGAATTGTGGCTGAGTAGCTGGAGAAGTCCATTTCTTCAGTCCAATTTCTTTTCCCTCCACTCTCAATAACCACTTACATGCCAGAACAGGTTATCACAGCAATATTTTCTCAGAAATAGGCCAACTGGATTGCACTATTCAACTGGATTGAAGAAGCCCAGCAGAAAATATTCGTAACATTCTGAGAAGGTCCATCATTCCACAGCCCCTTAAGGCTGTAAAAACAGAAATTTCCTGGGTGAGCCGCAAGTGTGACAGCAGCTCATACAGAAGGCAGCGTGAAAAGCTACAGATCATCCCCTAAATTCCCTCATCCCCCTGTCTCTGAGTCACCCATCCATGCTGCTCAGGTGACAAGCAGCAAATGTAAACTAGGGGAAATGTTTAAAACCGGAGGAAGATGGTGATGGCAGTGCTAAGGTAATTTCTGGATCTTTCTGAATCCCCACATACAAACAGAGCAACTAGAGGGCAAAACCAAAAGTCTGTGGACACAGCATTTACAGCAAAAGTAGGTGACAGAATATTCCCTTGAATCCCAAAATACAAGTGGGAGGAACAGAGCACCAACAGCCGCAAGACCTGCTTGTTATTAACAATGTGCAGGAGACAGGTAAATACCATAGTAGCTTGTGGGCCTGAGAACAGGAGAACCCCACAAATAGTCAACAGGCCAATTTGAGAACAGCAGGTAAAACAGGGAGGTTTTTCACTGTAAGTGAATGAGGGTAGGGAGCCAACCATAAGGTCAGGAGGGGCTGGAGTTCATGGCCTCTAATGAACACTTTTTTTTTCTTTTTTTTTTTTTGATAGTTTTATTGAGATATAATTCCCATACAATTCACTCATTTAAAGTGTAAAATTCAGCGGATTTTTAGTATATTCAGAGTTGTATAACCATCAACACAATCAACTTTAGAACATTTTTATCACCCCAAAAGGAAACCTTGTATCTTTTAGCTCTTACTCCTAATTCCCCCATCCTCCTCACTGTAGGCAAACACTGATGGACTCTGTAGATTTGCCTATTCTGGACATTTCATATAAATGGAATCATATAATATGTGGCCTTTTGTGTCTGACTTCTGTCACTTAGTGTTTTCAAGGTTTATCCATGTTGTAGCATGAGTCAGTACTTCATTCCTTTTTATGCCTGAATAATATTCTATCTGTAGTATGTGTATGTGCCACATTTTGTTTATCCATTTATTGGGCGATGGAGATTTGGCTTGTTCCCACTTTTTTGTTATTGTGAATGGTACTGCTATGAACATTCTTGTACAAGTTTTTGTGTGTACATATGTTTTCATTTCTCTTTGGAGTAGAATTGCTGGGTCAAGTGGTAACTCTGTTTAACTTTTAGAGGAACTGCCAGACTTTTTCAAAGCGGCTACATCATTTTACATTCTTACCAGCAGCGTATGAGGGTTCCAGTTTCTCCATACCCTTACCAAAGCTGTTAAACTGACTTGATTATAGCTATCCTAGTGGGTATGAAGTGGTAGCTCATTGTGGTTGTGATTTGCATTTCCTGATGACTAATGAGTATTTTTGCATATGCTTATTGGCTATTTGTATATCTTCAAGACCTTAGCCCATTTTTAGATTGGATTATTTGTCTTTTTACTATTAAGAGTTCTTTATGTAGTCTATAAACCAAAATGGCAGTGAGATACCACTTCACCCCTGCTAAGATGGCTGTTATCAGAAAAATGGAAAATAACAGATGTTGGTGAGGATGTGGAGAAATTGAAGCCCTCATCTGTTGCTGGTAGGGTTGTGAAATGGTGCGGCCACTGTGGAAGACAATATGGCAGTTCCTCAAAAAGTCAGACACAGAAATGTATGACCCCGCCATTCCACCCCTAGGTCTATAGCCCAGATAATTGAAAGCAGGCACTCAGACAGGTACTTGTGCATCTGTGCTCATTGCAGTGTTACTTGAAAGAGTCAAAAGATAGAACCAACCCAAGGGTCCGTCAATAGATGAATGGGTAAATAAAATATAAAACTGTATTCAGCCACAAAGAGAAATGAAGCTCTGATACATGCTACAACATGGGTTAACCCTGAAGACATTAAAAAAATAATAATTTTTTTTTTTTTTTTGCTGGTACAAGTCAGACACAAAAGAACAAATATGATCTGATACTGCTTATATGAAATACCCAGAATAGGCAACTGCATAGAGATCAAAGGATATTAGTGGTTACCAGGGGCAGATGGAGGGGGAGATACAGGGGAGGGATATTTCTTAAGGGATACGAGTTTTTGCTAAAGGTGACACGAAAATAGAAATGGACAGTGGTGTTTCTTGCACAACATAGCGAATGTAATTAATGTCACTGAATTGTACACATAAAAAGAGTTGAAATGGCAAATATTTTGTTATTTTTTTTTATTTCTTCACAATAAAATAAGATGATGATCTGAATATTTTTTGGTTTATCCTTCCAGATATCTTTCTTTATGTGTACACACTATATAAATATATAGATTTTATAAAAAGAATGAGAATACTATGCGTATACTGTTCCGTAATTTATTCCTTTCAGCAATATGGTCTTGTCAATTTAGTGGCTAAAAAAAATATATACTTCTATTTTATATTATAGTTTATTTTTTTATTTATTTCTGTTCCTTAATGTTCATTGTTATAAACAATACTGCCTTGAACTTTCTTGTACACATGTTTATAGATAGAACGAATTCCTAGAATTTGAGCAGCAAGTCAGTGTGCATGTTTGCATCTGTATGTTCTTTTTAATTTAATATACTACATATTGCCAAATTGCCCTCAAGAAAAGATGGTACCGATTTACACTCCCACCATAGGATAAGAGTGTGTTTTTTTTTCCTATACTGTTAACAATGCTATGTTGTTATCATTCTTAATGTCTGCCAAGTTGATAGGTGAAAGAAAGATTTTTTTTTTTTTTATGGACAGTTTCATTGTATTAAAATAAGTATGAAGTAACATTTATGTTTCAGGTTTTCAGAAGCAAAGATGTTGCTTTGATGACTGAGGTGTATCTGACCCAAGCCATGGTCTTTTCAATCACCCCATATGCATGAGAAAGTTGAATAGTGAAAAAGGAAGACAGAAGAATGCATTCAAACTGTGGCGTTGGTGAAGAATACTCAATGTTCCATGGACTGGCAAAAGAATGAACTAATTAGTTTTAGAAGAAATACAACCAGAATGCTCCTTAGAAGTGAGAATAGCGAGGTTTCGACTCACTTACATTGGACACATCGTCAGGAAGGAGCGATAGCTTGAAAAGAACATCACGTTTGGTAAAATAGAAGGTCATCGAAGACTAGGGAAACCCTCAGTGACGGGGATTGACATAATAGCCGCAACAACGGACTCAGATATACCAGTGAGCCCAACAATGACACAGGATCAAGCAACGTTTTGTTCCACAATACGTGAGATTGAGCACTTTACTGGTTGCGCCAATTCCTTAGCACCACACTATTCAATGTGTGGACCACAGACCAGCAACATCAAGGATACTTCGGAGCTTTCTGAAAAGTAAAATTTCACCCCAGAACTATTGAATCAAAATTTTTATTTTAACCAGATACCTAGGCGATTCACATTGAGGTTTGAGAAGCATTATTCTATCAGATCCATCTTGGAAAAAGGAGAATTACCATGATTTAGCATGCCAGGTGTTCTCAGACTTGATTGACATTATAATTACTTCAGGAAGCTTTAACTAAGACCAGATGCCAGGGACCTACCCCTCAGAAGTTGATTCAGTTGGTCTTGGGCAGGGCCATAACACTGGTAGTTTGTAAATCCCCCCTGGTAATTCTGATGTGCAGCCACAGTTGACACCCGCTGGCTCAGGGGTTCAGAATTCTGTGTTTTAACAAGGCCTCCAGGTGATTCTGGTGCATAAGAAAGTTTGAGAACTACTAGCTTAGATCAGTCGTGAGTCACCCTCTGAGGCTGTGCCTCAATCCTGAGCACGTTCCCACACATGTCGTTGCTGTTGTTGGCTGCTGTCGGATTGATTCCAACTCATAGTGACCTTATGTACCATGGAACGAAACACTGCCTAGCCCTGCACCATCCTCACAGTCGTAGCTACGTTTGAGCCCATTGTTGCAGCCAGTGTCAATCCATCTTGTTGAGGGTCCTCCTCTTTTTCATTGACCCACTACTTTACGAAGAATGACGTCCTTCTCCAGGGACTGGTCCCTCTTCACAACATGTCCAAAGTACATGAGACGAAGTCTCACCATCCTCCCTTCTAAGGAGCATTCTGGCTGTTTTTGTTCAAGACAGATTTGTTCATTCTTCTGGTAGTTGGTGGTTTATTCAACATTCTTCACCAACACCATAATTCAAAGGTGTCAATTCTTCGGTCTTCCTTATTCATTGTCCAGCTACCGAATGCATGTGAGGTGATTAAAGATACTGTGGCTTGGGTCAGGCACAGCTTAGTTCTCAAAGTGACATCTTTGCTTTTTAATACTTTAAAGGGCTCTTTTGCAGCAGATTTTGCCAATGCAATATGTTGTTTGATTTCTTGACTGCTGCTTCCATGGGCATTGATTGTGGATCCACGTAAAGTGAAATGTTTGACAACTTCAATACTTTCTCCATTTATCATGTTGTTGCACATAGTATGTGATGTTGCTTATTGATACAGTTGTGAGGATTTTTGTTTTCTTTATGTTGAGGTGTAATCCATATTGAAGGTTGTATTCTTTAATTTTCATCAGTAAGTGCTTCAAGTCCTCTTCATTTTTAGCAAGGAAGTTTGAGTCATCAGCATATCGCAGGTTGTTAATGAGTCTTCCACCATTCCTGATGCCGCATTCTTCTTATAGTCTAGCTTCTCAGATTATTTGCTCAGCATGCGGATTGAATAAGAATGATGAAGGGTTACAACCCTGTCTTAGTTATCTAGTGTTGCCATAACAGAAATACCACAAGTGGATGGCTTTAACAAACAGAAATTTATTCCCTCACAGTCGAGGAGGCTAGAAGTCTGAATTCAGGGCACAACTCCCAGGGAAGCTTTCTCTTTCTGTTGGTTCTAGAAGTTCCTTGTCATAATCTTTCCCTGGTCTAGAAGCTTCTCCACACTGGGGCCCCAGGTCCAAAAGACTCACTCCACTTCTGGTGCTTCTTTCTTGGTGGCATGAGGTCCCACTCTCTCTGCTCAGTTCTCTCTCTTTTTATTTCTTATAAGATAAAAGGTAATCTAGGCCACACCCCAGGGAAACTCCCCTTACTTTGGATCAGGGATGCAACACTCGACCCGAGTAAGGTGTTGCATCCCACCCTAATCCTCTTCAACATAATTTAATCTTGCCTCATTAACCACAGGCAGAGATTAGGAGTTACAATACATAGGAAAATTACATCAAATCACAAAATGGAAGACAACCACACATATTGGAAATCATGACCATGACAAGTTGACATATATTTTGGTGGGACGTAATTCAATCCAGGACAAACTCTGATGCACAGTCATCCTGATTTCAAACCATGAAGTATTCCCTTGTTCTGTTTTATGTATAGAACTGTCCCTTGATCTATAGGTTCAGCATGAGCACAGTTAAATGTTCTGGAATTCCCGTTCTTGGCAGTGTCATCCATAATTTGTTATGATCCACACAAGTCGAATGTCAATAGTCAATAAAACACAGGTAAACAGCTTTTGGTTATTCTCTGCTTTCAGCCAAGATCCATCTGACATCAGCACATACATCAATAAAACTGAAGTCCTATTCACAAGGAAGGAGGAGATAACAGCTGCATGGGTGGCTAACTGGGTCTGCACAGGTGGGAATTTTTGGAAAATTTTATTTAATTCTCTCTGTTTGAATTCACTCAAGTTAAATGCACATGGTACGTGATCCCACTATAATCATACATGATCTGCTGTAGACATCAAGTGAGGGAAGGTTTCAGGGTGCAGAGAAGAGTGAGATCGGAGGTTGGTGAGATCACAACAGTCCTATCCATGGTTTGTTAGCAGCTTGGAAAACATTGAATATACATTCTAAATGTAAGATCACACACTGGTCAAAAATGAAACTACAAGCAACATTATGGATGCATCTTAGCAACATAAAGTAAAAAAGGTAAGTCTCAAAAGATTATAAACAGCCAGGTATCCTTTGAGTAAAGTTACAAAGAAGTAAAAAATTACTTTCTGAGAGTGCATAGGACTGAGAGAAAACTAAAAAAAAAAAAAGAACAACAAAAGAACTGTGAGCACAGGATTCAGGGTGGTTGTTATCTTAAGAGACAAGAAGATGGAATGCAAGGGACCACAGAGCTATATAGAAGCTATTGTCAGGGTCCTAGCTCTTGTGTAAAGTGGTGGGTTCACAAGTGTTTATAGGTAGATGAATGGAGGGATGGATGGATGGATTGGATAGAGAGAGAGAGGTAGGTAGGTAGACAGACAGGAAGGAAGGAAAAGTACATACATGAACCAAAGATTACATGATTAATCCAAGATTTTTGCTTTAAGAAAATATTGGTGTTTTGGGTAGAAAAATTCATTGGCTCCTTTTCTTACACTTACCATTGAGGCAGCAGGAATCTGAAATTGCTGACCAGCCCATCAATTTATTTCAGCAAATTATTTCCTTCACCAAAAAGTATTATCTATGTATGTATGTATGTATTTAACAAGTCTATCCTCTTTTATAATCACAATACAAAGATCAAATTCAGGAAAGTTAACATCAACAAAACATCATTAACCAATATACAATCTGTTCCCAAATTTTTCAATTTTTCCAATGCCAAAAAATACAGAGAATACATATGTATGTGTGCATATCTCTCTCTGTGTATGCATATATATGTATATGTGTATATCTAGCTTATTAAATACTTTTTTAAATTTGGGTATAATCACAAGCTTACAGAAAAGTTGAAAGTGCAGTACAAAAAAAGAACTTTTTCTTTCCTGAGTCATTTAAGAGTAAGTTGCCAATCCGAAGCTCCCTAGCCAAGTTCCCCCCACCAATACCCCAGTGTGTATGTCCTACAAAGGCTTTTCTTCTTCATAACCACAGTACAGTCTTCAAAGTGAGGAAATTAATATTGATTCATTACTACTATCCTTGGACCTCACTCAGGTTTCAAAAAGTATTTATTGGAGTGCCTGCATGCATCATTTCTGGTAAATTTGGAGACAGCACTCAGAGGTTATCTTGTCCCTCCCTTCTCCCTCACTCATGCTCAAAGCATCCAAAAAACAGACCAATTTTTCTTTTCCATTAGCCTGAAAACTCTTCTCCCTTCCTAATTAGTGGAAATAGTGGCTAATATTTCACTGGAACAGTTTTTAAAGAAATAGAATCTGAGCGTTTTCAGCCTTGGCGGTGGAGTCAGTCCTAGCAGGGCGAGAGTCCGGCTGACTGTGGTGGCTGCCACTGGCCTGTATCATTCCGCCCTCAATAAAGAACACTTGGATACTAGGAGCTCCATATCTTGCCAACAATATAAATATAACCCAAAACAGACAAGGACTAGCAGCTCTTTTGACTAGATGAGTTCACCTGTCAAGTTGCCCAGGAAACAGAAAAATCTCTACTCGACCATCCAGGCATAACACAAGAGACTTGGAAAAGAAAAACAGAGAAAGCAAGAAAATCCTCCATGACAAGATCATCTGGGAGGTGAAAAGCAATTTGGACGGTGAGCTTCATACCACAGAATGTAAGCTCCTTTAAAGCAGCTTAAGTCAAGTGAAGTCTTTTGGTTATTTTTCTTCATTCCTTCATGTGTGACTTAAAAGTTGCCCATTTCCAAAAAGATTTACAATTCAATAAAACAGTAAACAATAGAAATAGAGCTACTTTGTTAAAATTATAGTAAAGGCAGGGGAAATAAATATGCAAAATTGATTTCTGGAATTATGAATTTAATATGGTTCTAAGCATCCTGGTGCCCAAGCAAAAGGGGAAATGAGGCTACTGTGCCAACAAGTTCAAGGCTTCTCTCAGATACACTCCAGATGAGGCAGTTCTGCTATCACCTGAGTCCTGGTCACAGACAAGATCAGGCTGACATCTCGACACCCTTTGGTCACATTGACTTAGATTATGGATGATGCAGTGAAAACCACCTGCTTTACTGAGGGGAGAAACTCCACTGTGATGCGCTTTCCAGACCCCCCTTTCAGGACTGATGGACTTGCTCCCTGGGTCCTAGAAAGCTGGGACAGATAGCCCTTGCACCTCAGCCACTTCTGTAATTGCCTCAGCTGAAGGGAGTCTTCCTGCTCAAGGTCACGGCTTCTTTCCAGGAGCAGCCCTTATCCATGATCAATTAAAAAAAAAAAAAAACCCATTGCAGTGGAGACGATTCTGACTCACAGCGACCCTATAGGACAGAGTAGAACTGCCCCATAGGGTTTCCAAGGAGCACCTGGTGGGTTCGAACTGCTAACCTTTGGTTAGCAGCTGAGCTCTTAGCCACTGTGCCACCAGGGCCCCTGATCAATACAAGGGTATAAAGGCCCGACCTTCTTGCCTCAACTCGAGACAACTCATAAGGGCCATTGCAGCTTTAGGGCCCTGCAGTGAGGTGAATCCGGACTTTTGTTAAGCCTGGGTCACAAGCCAGCTTCTCCCTCTGCTCAAACCTTCTCCCTCTGCCCAAACCTTCTCTCTCTGCCCAAACCTTCCCGCTTCACTCCCCACTGGTGATTTTCCCCTAAGGAGCAAACCAAACCAGTTGCCACCGAGTCAATTCCAACTCATGGTGACCTCATGCGTATCAGAGTAGAACTGGGCTCCATAGGGTTTTCAAATGGCTGATTTTTCAAAAGTAGGTGGCAAGCCTTTCTTGCAAGGCACCTTTGGGTGGACACAAACATCCAAACTTTTGATTAGCAGCCAACCACATTAACTGTTTGCACTCCTAGTCACTCCTTTCATCAGAGCACATTCCTTCAGGGGGCTAGAGGACCAAGGTACCAAGCATCTTCACAGAAGGGTGCTCTGCTGGTCAGTGACCAAGCTGGGCTGAGCTGGGATGTGCACCCAAGCCTATCTGGCTCCAGAGACTCTATTTTTTCTCCACACAGAGTTAGCAAAAGAGCCTCCGGTCACGTGGTAAATATGTAGAGCTACTAAAGATGAGTGGGAAAAAAACGTGAAACTCTCTGTATTCTCTGCAAGGAGACCAAAGAAAATTTCATAGATGGAAAAATATCCAGTTCACAAGCTGTATTTTTAAAGATAAAAGTTAAATTTGTCTAAAGTAAGAGTCTCCAGTGACCAGCCTCTCTGTAAAGCCCAGACAGAAGTTCAGACTTTGAGAGGTAAAAAGAGGGTGCCTGGAATGCGCTGGAATCAGAAATTATAAACATCAAAGAAACACCACAGAGGGGGCTTGGTAATGGCCCTCTCTCCCACCACCCACAGAAAATCAAATTCCAGCAAGGAGAAAGATCAAAATGATGAAGGAGAGGTAGGGAGGGGAAATTGAGAGGCAGCGATCTGGGCGACTTGAAAGTAATATTTCTCCTTCCAACTTCTGAAGTTCGTTTAGAGCTTCTAGTCATCACCCCAGGGAGACAGGAACCACCAAGGCCTTCTCTGCAGCTGGAGAATTTGAATTCGCCTCAGAACCCTCTGCAGAGAAATGAAAGTCTAGGGCTTCCAGAAATCAGAATGCCTTCTGCCCTCAGGAATCTCGACAGAATTGGGCTTTTCATCTGGGAGTATGGGGCAGGACCGTAAGTGAAGGATTTCTCTTAGAATCTATACTTAAACCTACACCCTTTTTCAAAATATTTGATGCTTTGCTCTAAAACTTTATGGGTAAAATGTGCCAATTAGCACCAACAGATTAGCAGGATATTTCTTTATGGTTCTGTCTCTGCACAGCATACAATTCTATACATTACATTTATTAAGTATCGTCTTGCTGTAGCTATTTTTTTTACTCTATACTGACATTTCCAAATTAAGAGCCTTGGAGTTCTTTGTTTCATTTTGGTGTTAAGCACTTTTCTTTTTTGCTCCTCTGGAGTTAGAATTTGTAAGTATTGGTCATTCTAGGACTGATGGTTTTGTTTTAGGATCTGGGGCTGAATTGCCTGGTCTTTGCCACCATGAGTTCCCTGCAGCTTCAAGTAAGGTGCAGGGTGCAGATAATTCTAGAGGTTCCTTACAGCCTCTCCTTCCCAACTCTGCCTTCTAATGAGCTGCTTAAAATGCAGAAAACGTATTTTATGGATTGAATTGTGTCTCCCAAAAATTTTGTCAAATTGGCTAGGCCATGATTCCCAGTATTGCGTGATTGTCCATGATTTTGTCATCTGATTGTGATTTTCCTATGTGTTGTAAATCCTACCCCTATGATGTTAATGACATGGGATTATCGGCAGTTATGTTAATGAGGCAGGATGAACCTACAAGATTAGGTTGTGTCTTAAGTCAATCTCTTTTGAAAAACAAAAGAGAGAAGACAGCAGAGACACAGGGGAACCTCATACTACAAAGAAAGCAGCACTGGGAGCAGGGCCTGTCTTTTGGACCAGGGGTCCCTGCATCTGAGAAGCTCCTAGACCAGGCGAAGACTGATGACAAGAACCTTCCCCCTAGAGCTGACACAGAGAGAAAAGTTTCCCCTAGAGTTGGAGCCCTGAATTTGGATATCTAGCCTCCTAGATGGTGAGAGAATAAATTTCTCTTTGTTAAAGCCATCCACCTGTGGTATTTCTGTTATAGCAGTACTTGATGACTAAGGCAAGTTCCATTGAGACACAGACTCTTCCATGCTTCCTGCCTCCTTCCCCACCTCATTCTGCCCCTACCCTCCTGTCTGTGGGTCCAGCAGGTGGCAAAACGAGCCAGAAGGAATGAGACCTCCTCACACGCACTGCTTGTTCCTATCAAGGTTTTAAAAAGTCATTTGGTCTAGTCTCAGTGGAGAGTCCCTGGGTGGTGCAAATAATGAAGCACTAGACTCCTAGCCAAAAGGTTGGTGGTTTGAACCCATCCAGAGGTACCTCGGAAGATAGGCTTGGAGATCTGCTTCCAAAAAAAGTCACAGTCTGAAAATCCTATGGAGCAGTTCTACTCTGCACACATGGGGTCATCATGAGTCAGAATTGACCTGAGGGCAACAAAAAACAGCTAGTCTCAGCCAGGTACCCCTTTAACTCTATAGTTGGAGATGTTGTGTGTCGAGCTGATTCCGACTCATAGTGACCCTATATTACAGAGAAGTTGTAATGAACGTCACTGAATTGTACCTGTAGGAATGGTTGGATTGGTGGATATTCTGCTGTGTATATTCTCAACAACAATGAAAATAAATTATTTTAAAAAACAAAACAGAGTAGTCCAGCCGCTTAGGGCTTCCTAGGCTGTAATCTTAACAGGAGCAGATCACCAGGTCTTTTCTGCTAAGGAGCAGCTGGTGGGTTCGAACTGTTCACCTTTTGATTAGCAGCCAAGTCCCTAACGATTGCACCACTAGGGCTCCTTTTACTTGGAGATAAATCTGGTTATATACCTTCTAAATGTTAGCGTATGGCATGGTATCATAATGTCATCTGTTTTTATAGGACAATTTTTAACCTGCATTTTCTGCAATTATGTTTTAAATTGAAACTTCACGATTAAAAGCATATTCCTCTGCTGTGCTAAAAACTACTGTTATTGTTATTCAACCATCCAGAGACTTTTGCTAGGTTTGGGGTTGAAGATAGTGATCTTTTTTACCTTTCTCATCTGAGGGAATTGATTTAGGGTTGGTGGGAACAGATCATAGAACCAGGAGAACCAGGCAACCTCCATGGATCCACCCTGGGCCAGGACCTGTTTGTGCAGGGCCCTGGCTGCCAACAGGACAGAGTAGAACTGCTCCACAGGGCTTCCAAGGCTATCATCTTTACAGGAGCAAACTGCCAAATCTTTCTCCCACGGAGGGACCGATGGGTTCAAACTGCTGGCCTTTTGGTTAAAACCCCAGCGCTTAACCATTGCACCACTATGGCTCCTGGTAGGTGTCCCTAGGTGGTGAAAACAGTTAACTAGCTGGGCTGTTAACCCAAAGGTTGGTGGTTCGAGTCCACCCAGACATGCCTCAGAAGAAAGGCCTGGAGATCTACTTCTAAAAAATCAACCACTGAATACCCTGTGGAGCACAGTTTACTCTGACAGACATGCAGCTGCCATGAGTCAGAATCAACTTGAAGGCAACTGGTCAACTGTGTTTTTTTTTTTAATCATCATTGACACTGGAAAACTTTCAGCTCTTGACCAAGAGTCTTTGCTACAGGTCTCTGCGTTAGTTGAGGAAGAAGGGATTTTTGTGTGTGTGTGTGTGCTTTAAGTGAAAATTACAAATCAAGTCAGTCCCTCATACAAAAACTTACACACTCCTTGCTTTGTACACCTAGCTGCTTTCCCCCTAATGAGACAGCATAGCAGAAGGATATGTTTTTAGTTGTGAGATTTCAACATAAGATGTAACTGGAGAAAGTGTGGCTCAAAACGGTCCCGTAAAGGCAGACGGCATTGGGACGCTACGCCATATGTTAATGCGTGGAAGGTATGTATCCATGTCTCCCTCCACCTACAGAGTTCGTGGGTACCTGGCTGAGATCAGGCCACAGGGTTTTTAAACCCTTGATGGAAGCAAGCAGTGAGTGTGAGGAGCAGAGATGGCTCTTTTAAAGGAGCCGGCAGCGTTTGGTTTCTGTGGAGACAGGCTTCAGTTCCACTTTGCAGGTAAGCAGTTCCTTGTGGTTCTGCCAGCTAAAGCGGCAACCCTTTCCGGAACAGAGAAGCTCCTAAGGAGGAAAACTGCTGTTGATGATGCCACGAAAGGCCATGTTCACTGGGTGTAACTTCTTCTCTGCTGGTCACGTTCCCTTCAGAAAAAAAAAAAAAATCCTAAATATGGGTTTAGGCTACACTCTCCTTAAAAAATGTTTGTTCTAGAGGTGTGTGTGTACACATGTGTGTGTCAATGCACGAGCATCCTTGTTCAAGAATTCAACCATCTGTGGTTAGGAGAGAGTTCCGGGGTAGTGCCAACGGTTGATGTGCTGGGTTCCTAACTGAAAGGTTGGAGGTTCAAGATCACCCAGAAGTGCTTTGGAAGAACGACCTGGAGACCTGCTTCCAGAAAACCCGATGGAGCACAGTTCTGACACAGATGGGGTCGCCATGAGCGATCAGTCCGGTGGCAGTTGGTTTGGTGTTTGGGTTTGTTTTGCTGGTTAAGGAGTAGAACAGAGCTACCAGGGTGGCGAGCAGCGCTGTCTGCACATCAGCAGCATCGCCATTACCGGAGTGCTTGTTGAAAGTGCAAACTATCAGCCTTTATCCCGGACCGCATCAGAAACTCTTCAGGTGGGGCCCAAGAACCTGGTTTAAGAAGCCCTCCAGGTGATTCTGATGCAGCTAAAGTTTGAGAACCACTCAGGTAGGCCATTCTGAGGAGGTGATATTAAAGCTGCAACACACACAGGAGTCCTTCTCTCACCTATGGGAACATCTTCCCTGACTACAAACATGTAATCACTTCCATGATGTGATCAGCCAATCAGTTGTAAGGGGAGTTTCCTCAGGGGTGTGGCCTGTGTCTAATATATATGGATGTTCTTTCACAGCTTGCTGGATTTTGCTTGCTCTGAATCCTGCATCTGGCTCATCATCATCTGACCTCAGGGTCTTGGGACTTGAGTCTGCTAATCTTGGGTTTGTCAGCCCTGCAGCTATGTAAGTCAGGAGAAGCCTCCAGCCTGATGCCTGACCCATTGGTCTGGGACTTGCCAGCCTCTACAAACATGTGAGCCATTTCCTTGAGATAATCTCTCTCTCTCTCTCTCAAAGGCAAAGAATTGTTGCCTTTGAAAAATGGTGTTGGCAAAAATATTGAATATACCATGGACTGCCAGAAGAATGAACAAATCTGTCTTGGAAGAAGTACAGCCAGAATGTTCATTAGAATCAAGGATGGTAAGACTTTGTCTTACATACTTTGGACATGAAATCAGGAGGAATCAGTCCCTGGAGAAGGACATCATGCTTGGTAAAGTAAAAGGTCAGCAAAAAAGAGGAAGACCCTCAACAAGATAGACTGACACAGTGGCTGCAACAATGGGCTTAAGCATAACAATGATTGTGAGGATGGCTCAGGACTGGGCAGTGTTTCATTCTGTTGTACATAGGGTCGTTATGAGCCAGAACTGACCCGAGGGTGCCTAACAATGACAACATATATATGTCCTGGAGCCCTGGAGGCATAGTGGTTAAGAGTTTAACTAATAACCAAAAGATATTTGGTACCAAAGTGGTTCTAGAGAAACAAAGTAGTGAGCATGAATTTTCTAACTTGGTTCTCAAATCTGGTTAGTCTTTAAGATGTTGATGACTTTGCTTCCAGTAGTAAAGAGGGCACTGCTAATCCGTGGCATGAGCTGGCAATAGAAATATGCAAAATATCACCACCAATAGTACTGGTGGGAAATAAGGCCCTGGGTGATGGACTGTTTGATACTTTTCTACAATTCTGTCAGAATGATATGTATAAGAGAGCTAGTTAGTTGGCCCTACTTTCACTAGACGAAGTGATGAAAGAAAGAGATGAGCTCAGGGCCCACAAAAATGGCCTCAAAGTTGCCACTTTTGCACTGAAAGAAAGTCTTATTTCTCGTAGTAATAGAGCTGATATAGTCGAAAACCAAACACAGAGCTTGTCTCGAAAGTGGCTAAATTACAGCACCAATTGAATTCCCACCCACAAAAGGTGTATGAAGTTAAAGTGAGGGCATTGACTGGGAAGAAATGGGATCTTGAAACTTGGGATGGGGACATATGGGCAGATAACCAGAAATCTGGGGACACTGAACCCCTAAATTCTGTTGAATCACTCCTGCCAACAAAACTAGCTCTCTCAATCCCATCTGAAGAGATTATGCCATCTTCGTCTGCTAAGTCACCCACCCAGTAAATCCATTAGCCCCTCCACCTCTATCTGATGAGATTAACTCAACTGTGCCTGAAGAGCCTTTGTCTGAGATATCCCCTGGGGCAGTGTCTCAGCCATTGCCTGGGGAGGTGGCTGGGCCATTGCCTGGAGCTCGCCTGAGGCAGGTGCCTTAAAAGACATTGCCGAACGTCCTCAGAACACATCCCACCACCCATTTTTGCTTCTATTCTTATAACTGGACTTAAGTCCCAGTGAGCCCCAAAAGGTGAAGTATAAAATGTGACCTTGGAGATGGTATGCTACACTCCAAAAGAACTGCTTGGCTTTCCTAATATGTACAAATAGAAACCTGGGGTATATGTGTGGAAATGGCTATAAAGGGTGTGGGATAATGGTGCAAGGAACATAAAGTTGGATAAGTCTGACTTTATTAATATGGGCCTACTAAGCACAGATTCTTCTTTCAGTGCTTTCACTTGAGACATTAGGACAGGATCTAATAGTTAATTTGGTTGGGTTGCTGAAGCATATACTACGTGGTGCCCTACACTAAATCAAGTTGAAGTACCAGACCTGTCTTGGTATACTGTACAAGAAGGTATACTTAGGGAAACTGGCATGTTGAGTGGATTTATCAGGTTAGACACACAGACCCACACATGGAGTGCCCAGAGGACATACCTTTTACCACGACTGTCAGGAAAAAATTTGTGAAGGGAGCCCCAGCATCTTTGAAGACTGCTGCGATTGCTATTTTATGTATGTCAGATTTGACAGTGGGAACTGCCCTAACTGAATTAAGACACCTAATTACAATGGGGCTGATTGGACCTTGTAGTAGTTGGGGCCCAGTGGCAGAACTCAACTGTGGAGTCAAAGCAGTAATGAGAATAGTCTGATTTGTATGGACTTATGGCATTGGCTACTTAGCTACTAGTGAAATATATAGCACTCTACTAAGTATTTATTTTATCTGTACAAGCAGAAGAATTCTAGTTCAAGTGAAAGGCAATCTAACTCAAATCCAGGGAATAGAGTCATGGCCCCTCAATCAATTCCCAGACACGAGCCAGTTTAGGGACCCAGAACTCCTTGAATGAAGGGGAGGTCAGGTCCCCTCGAGGAAGGACCCCACTACATTGCCAAAAATGTATACTGCTAATCTTTCTCCCAGCCTTCCACAAAAGAAACTATAGCCTTTTACAAGAGTGACTGTTCATTGGAGAAAAGCAAATAACCAGACTTTTGGGGGATACTGGACACTGGCTCTGAACTGACACTAATTCCAGGAGACCCAAAACATCATTGCGACCTACGAGTCAGAGCAGCGGTGTATGGAGGTCAGGTTATTAAAGGAGTCTTAGCTAAAGTTCATCTCACAGTAGGTCCAGTGTGTCCCTGAACTCATCCTGAGGTGATTTCTCCAGTTCCAGGATGCATAATTGGAATAGATATACTCAGCAACTGGCAGAATGCCCACATCAGATCCATGACATGTGAAGCAGGGGCTATTATGGCAGGAAAAGGCAAGTGAATGCTATTAGAACTGCCCCTACCTAGGAAAATAGTAAACCAAAAACAATACCACATTCCTGGAGGGATTGCAGAGATTACTGCCACCATCAAGGACTTGAAGGAGGCAGGGGTGGTGATTCCCACCATAACCCCATTCAATGCGCCTATTTGGCCTGTGCAAAAACAGATGGGTCTTGGAGAATAACAGTGGTTTATCAAAAACTTAACCAGATAGAGACTCCAATTGCAGCTGCTGTTCTAGATATGGCTTCCTTGCTTGAGTTCCATTGCTTAATACACCTCCTGGTACTGGTATGAAGCAACTAATCTGGTCGATTCCTTTCTCCCTTCAATTCCAGTTTTGAAGGAACACCAAAAGCAGTTTATCTTTAGCTGCAAGGCCAGCAATACTCCTTCACTCTCCTACCTCAGAGGTACATCAGCTCTCCAGCCCTGTTATAATTTAGTCCACAGGGACCTCGATAGCCTTTTCCTTCCACAAGATGTCACACATGTCCATTACGTTGATGTCATTATGCTGATTGAATCTAGTAAGGAAGAAGTGTCAATGATTCTTCACTTATTGGTAAAAGATTCGTGCACTAGAGGGGGGGAAATTAATCCAACAAAAATTTGGGCGTCTTCCACCTCGGTGAAATTTCTAGGGGTCCACTGGCTTGGGGTATGTCGAGATATTCCTTCTAAAGTGAAGGATAAATTGCTGTATCTGGTCCCTCCCACAAATAAAAAGAAGGCACAATGCCTGGTGGGCCTTTTTGGATTTTGAAGGCAACATATCCCTCATTTGGGTGAACTAGTTCGGCCTGTTTATCAAGTGACTTGAAAAGCTGCTATTAGTTTTGAGTAGGGCCCAGAATAAATGAAGGCTCTGCAACAGGTTCAGGCTGCCATGCAAGCCACTCCATCACTTGGGCCACATGATCTGGCTGATCCATGGAGCTTGAAGTGTCAGTGGCAGATAGACATGCTGTTTAGAGTCTTTGGCAGAACCCTATTGATGAATCTCAATGCAGACCCTTAGGATTTTGGAGCAAAAACCTGCCATCCTCTGCAGATAACTACTCTTCTTTTGAGAAATAGTTTTGTCTCGTTGCTGGGCCTTAGTAGAGACTGAATGCTTAACCATGAGCCACGAAGTCACCATGCTGTCTGAGCTTCCCATCATGAACTGGGTGTTGTCTGACTAGAATCATAAAGCTGGGTGAGCACAGCAGCATTCCATCACCATTAAATGGAAGTGGTGTATATGAGATCATGCACAAAGAGGACCTGAAGGCACAAGTAAGTTACATGAGGAAGTGGCCCAAATGCCTATGGTCTCCACCCTCTCACATTAATTACCTTCCATCTCCCAGTCTGCACCTATGGCCTCGTGGAGAGTTCCTTATGATCAGTTGACTGAGGAAGAGAAAACTCATGCCTGGTTTATAGATGGTTCTGCATGATATGCAGGCACCACTTGAAAGTGGACAGCTGCAGCACTACAGCCCCTTTCTGGGACCTCCCTGAAGGGCAGTGGTGAAGGGAAATCCTCCAATGAGCAGAGCTTTGAGCATTGCACCTGGTCGATCACTTTGCTTGGGAGGAGAAATGGTGAGATGTGCAATTGTATACTGATTCATAGGTTGTGGCCAATGGTTTGCCTGGATGGTCAGGGACTTGGAAGGAACATGATTGGAAAACTGGAGATAAGGAGGTATGGGGAAGAGGTATGTGGATAGACCTCTCTGAATGGAAGTGAAGATATTTGTGAAGAAGTGAAGATATTTGTGTCTCCTGTGAATGCTCACCAAAGGATGACCTTGGCCGAGGAGGATTTTGATAATCAAGTGGATAGGATGATGCACTCTGTGGAAACCTGTCGTCCTCTTCCTCCAGTCACTTCCATCATTGCCCAATGGGCTCATGAACAAAGTGGCCATAGTGGCTGGGATGGAGGTTATGCATGGACTCAGTAACATGGACTTCCACTCACCAAGGTCAACTTGTCTATAGCCACTGATGAGTGCTCAATCTGCCAGCAGCAGAGACCAGCACTGAGTCCCCTATATGGCACCATTCCTCAAGGCGATCAGCCAGCAAATTGGTAGTAGGTTGACTACATTGGACTGCTTCCATCATAGAAAGGGCAGCATTTTATTCTTACTGGAATAGACACTCTGAATATGGATTTGCCTCCCTTGCGTGCAATGCTTCTGTCAAAACTACAATCCATGGACTTACGGAATGCCTTACCCACTGTCGTGGTATCCCACACAACATCACTTAGGAGCAGGGAACTCACTTCACAGCAAATGAAGTGCAGCAATGTGCCCATGCTCACGAAATTCAGTGGTCTTACCATGTTGCCCATCATCCTAAAGCAGCTCACTTGATAGAACAGTGGAATGGCCTTCTAAAGACACAATTATGGCACCAACTAGGTGCCTTACAGGGCTGGGGCAATGTTCTCCAGGAGGCTATATATGCTCTAAATCAGCATCAAATATATGGTGCAGTTTCTCCCATAGCTGGGATTCATGGGTCCAGGAATCAAGGGGTGGAAATGGGCGTGGCACCACACACTGTTATCCCTAGTGACCCATTCACAAATTTTTGCTTCCTGTCCCCATGATTCTGTGCTCTGTGGGTCTGGAGGTCTTAGTTCCAACGGAAGAAATGCTTCCGCCAGGAGACACAACACTGATTCCATTGAACTGGAAGTTAAGATTGCCACCTGGCCACTTTGGGCTTCTCATGCCTCTGGATCATCAGGCAAAGAAGGGAGTTACCATATGGGCCGGTGTGATTGATCCTGATTACCAAGAGGAAATCAAATTGATATTACATAATGGAGGTAAAGAAGAGTATGTTTGGAATACAGGAGATCCCTTAGGATGTCTGTAAGTACTACCATGCCCTGTGATTAAAGTCAATGGAAACTACAATAACCCAATTCTGACATGACTACTAATGACCCAGGCCCTTTAGGAATGAATATTTGGGTCACTCCACCAGGCAAAGAATCACGACCAGCTAAGGTGCTAGCTGAGGGCAAAGGGAATATAGAACGGGTGGTGGGAGAAGGTAGTTCTAAATACCAGTTACAGCCACATGACCAATTGCAGAAATGAGGACCTTGATTTTTATGAGTATTTCTTCCTTGTATGTGTGCATCAAATATTAATTATTAAATATAAGATGTAAATGGGGTTAGTGCATTTTCTATTGTACGCATGTTGTATCGTGTTAGGCACAAGTACGACTTTGTAAATGTCTTTATTTAGAGATTGGGTATGGTTTAAGGAGATGTGTACAGGTGCCAAGTGGACTGAGATGGTTAAGGTTGTGTGTCAACTTCAGTTGGCCATGATCTCAGTGGTTTGGCTGTTATGTAATGATATAGTTTGGCAGTTTTGTAATGATGTAATTTGGCAGTTATGTAATGAAATAATCACCTCCATGATGTGATCTGATGTGATCAGCCAATCAGTTGTAAGGAGAGTTTCTTCAGGGGTGTGGCCTGCATCCAGTATATATAGATGTTCTTACAAAGCTTGCCGGCTTTTGCTGGCTCTGGATCCTGCATCCAGCTTATCATTGTCTGACCTCTGGTTCTTGGAACTTGAGCCAGCAACCTGCTGATCTTTGATTCATCCGCCTCCGCTGCCTCTCAGCCAGCAGCCTGCCTTCTGACCTGCTGATCTTGGGTTCGTCAGCCCCTGCAGCTACACGAGTGAGGAGATGCCTTCAGCCTTCAGCCTGACCCACGGACTTGGGACTTGTGAGCCTGTACAACCATGTAAGCCATTTCCTTGAGATAAATCTCTCTCTCTATATATATATACATACGTACGTGTGTATATATATATACACACATATGCTTCACTGTCTTTGCTTCTCTAGAGAACTCAGCCTAAGATATATGCCCTCCCTTGTCTTTTGCTGTTTACTTCTACTTGGCTTTATCCCCAGCAGATACCTTCTCCTCACCTGCCTATGATCATGTGTCTTCCCAGGTATCCTTAAACACCTTAAGCTCTTCTTCATCTTCAGTGAGCTCCCTTGGTTCTCTTCGTATCCCGTTCACTCATTCACTTATTCATTCTTTCATACATTCATGCAGGTTTATTGAGCCCATGCCAGGCCTTGCGTAGATGGGAAGAGAGCTGAGAGAGGTCTAGGCCATACCCTCAGGGGCCTGTCATCTGGTGGAGAGGCAGAGACCTGTCCCCATCCCAGCACTGCAGCTTCAGGGATACCAGCTGGGTTTGGGGGTGAAGTAGATGTGAAGATCAGGACCAGCTTCTCAAAGAAGGTGTTATGAATTGAATTGTATCCCTCCAAAAATACATGTTGGAATCCTAACCCCTATACTTGTGGATGTAATCTAACTTAATGTAATGTAACCACCTCTCATAATGCAATCTAATGTAATCAGGCAGTCAATTGAGGACATACTCGTGTAGGGTGAATCCTAAACTAATCACTTCTGAGTTATAAAAAGAGCAGATTACACACAGAGGCCAGCACAAATGGGGAAGACAGACACCATGTGAAACTGCCTGCAAGCCAAGGAAACAAGGAATGCCCAAGACAACCTACAAGGAAGGAACTGACTTAATTGAGACCTTAAATTTGGACTTCTTGCCTTCTGAACTGTGAGAAAATGAATTTCTGTTCTATAAAGCCACCTACTTATGGTATTTCTGTTACAGCAGCACTAGAGAACTAAGATGGGAGGTAACACTTGGTTTGAAACTTGATGAACAAGTAGGAAAAACACCCTGATGAAATAATATTTAAAATCACCTGGAAGAACACAAGGGCAAAAATGTCAAAGAAAGAAGCTTTTTAATAAGAGCAGAAAATGATAATAATGGGAGATACATGGAAATAGTAAAGAGAAATGAAAGTACCATCTGAAGAAAGATGATAAAAACCTACTTATGTTTTCTTTTAAAGAAAAAATTGACAAGCCAGAAGTGAAGGAACTAACGTTTAATCAGCGTTGGGCATTTCCTCATCATTCTCTGCTGGGTTTGTTGATTTGTTGTTTTGTCTCTAAGCCTTTAATCACCTTTTCCTCATGGCACGTATGCCTCCCCACTCTTCTTCTCCTATCTCTGTTCATGAAAATCCTATTCATCTTTTGGGGTCCAGATCCAAAGTGGTCTTCTCCTGGAAGCCTGAGCTTCTCCTCATTGGAGGTGATTGCTCACCCTTGCCCCCATGACTATAAATCCTTATATAGACTTCTTATAAGTTTTTGGCACATGTGGCTGTGTTATACTTATTAGGTAAACAGATTTTGTTCTCTGGTAAATGAAAGATGCTCCAAGGATCAGACTAACATCTGTCTTAGTCATCTAGTGCTGCTGTAACAGAAATACCACAAGTGGATGGCTTCAACAAAGTTTATCCTCTCACAGTCCAATAGGCTAGAAGTCCAAACTCGGGGCACCAGCTCCAGGGGAAGGCTTTCTCTCTCTGTCAGCTCTAGAGGAAGGTCCTTGTCATCAGTCTTCCCTTGGTCTGAGAGCATCTCAGTACAGGAACCTCATGTTCAAAGGACATGTTCTGCTCCCAGTGCTGCTTTCTTGGCGGTATGAGGTCCCCATGTCTCTCTGCTCACTTCTCTCTTTTGTATCTCAAAAGAGACTGGCTTAAGACACTCTCTAACCTTGTAGAGCTCATCAATATAACTGCTGCTAATCCATCTTATTACATCATAGTGATAGGATCCACAACACATAGGAAAATCACATCAGATGATAAAATGGCAATCATTCAATCATACAAGGGAATCATGATCTAGCCAAATTGACAGATATTTTGGGGGGACACAATTCAATCCATGATAATATCTTATCCATCTTTGTGCCACCACAATGTCTTAATAAGGCCTCAATAATTAGGGCTGGGCTGCACTGGATAGGATTACATAGAGCATGGTCGTGAGGAGGCCGAATCACCATCTCCTACTACATACCGCAGTGCTCCATAAGGATCAAAGAGTTCCATGCTCTTTATTTATCATAAACTTCAATAAGGGAAACAGAGGACAGGAAAGCAATTTTTGATTACTGAGTAAGTTGAGGACATTGACAGAGACAAAATCAATGTGTTTTATTATTAAATAAAATAAGGTTTATTCAACAAGATGTAATAAAATAAATGTTGTTAGGTACCACTGAGTCAGCTCCAACTCCTAGTGACCCTATGTACAACAGAAAGAAACACTGCCTGGTCCTGAAGCATTCTCACAATCATCGTTATGCTTGAGCCCATTTTTGCAGCCACTGTGTCAATCCATGTCATTAACGGTCTGCTTTTTCACTGGCCCTCTATTTACCAAGCATGATTTCCTTCTCCAGGGACTGATCCCTCCTGATAATGTGTCCAAAGTATGTAAGACACAGTCTCACCATCCTTGCTTCTAAGGAACATTCTGGCTGTACCCCTTCCAAGTCAGATCTGCTCATTCTTTTGGCAGTCCATGGTATATTCTTTGCCAACACCATGACTCAAAGGCGTCAATTTTTTTTTTGATCTTTCTTATTCATTGTCCAGCTTTCACACGCATATGAGGCAATTGAAAACACCATGGCTTGGGTCAGGTACACCTTAGTCTTCAAGGTGACATCTTTGCTTTTTAATACTTTAAAGATGGGGTGACAAAAAAAGAAGGGAGTAGCAGACAAAAAATTGTGACAACAAAACTGATGAAAATATGCTCCCTCTATATATTAAAATTAGTAAATATCCCTGAGGTCGGTACCCAAAACCACATCAAACCAGTTGCCACCTAGTTGATTCTAACTCATGGCAACCCCACGTGTGCAGAGCAGAACCGCACTCTATAGGATTTTCAAGGCTGTGACCTTTCAGGAGCAGATGCCAGGACTTTCTCCCAAGATGCCTCTGGGTAGTCCAAACTGCCAACATTTCAGTTAACAGTTAAGTGCTTAACTGATTGCACCAACCAGAACACTAAGATCAGTACCCAGATTCCTTTATAAAGTAGTTAAAAGGAGATGAACAACTTCTCCACAAGGATATGTTGTTGTTAGGTGCCACTAAGTCAGTTCCAACTCAGCAATCCTACATGTACAACAGAATGAAACACTGCCTGGTCCTGCACCATCCTCACAATTGTTGTTATGCTTGAGCCCATTGCTGCACCCATTGTGTCAATTCATCTCATTGAGGATCTTCATCTTTTTCACTGATGTCCTTCTCCAGAGACTGATCTCTCCTGACAACATATCCAAAGTATATGAGACATAATCTCGCCATCCTTGCTTATTATCTATACAAGAATCTTATTATCTATACAGGGGTGTGTACCTTGTACAGATAGTAAGATCCTTGTATAGAAAATAGCTTGTTAGCACTAGCCTGCTACTGTTTCTTGGATGCTGGCAGAAGACACAAGACTCCTGAGTCAGAGACACAGGACTTTACTACTCCAGGAAAAGGCTTCGTGTTTCATGTTTGTTTGCTCTGGTTCCCCATGTCTCTCAAGTCCCTTGGAGGTGGCAGAAAGGGCCCCTGATGGATGTCTACACACACGGTGGGCTGTGTTAAAGAACACTGAGCTTGGGAAAATCACCCCAAGTCTGCTGTTTGTCCAAGGGGTGAGTTTACCTCAGCCTGTAAGGTTGTTTGCTACAAATACAAGTCTGAGAAATGGCTTGGGAAATGAGCAGTCAGGGCCTTGAATTCTTAGCACACCCAGCAAGAACATGCAGGTGTGCTCAGGGCCTGAGGATCACCTCTTCTGACCAACCCTGATTCATTCATTCAACAAATTAATTTGAAAGTACTGAGTACCCACCATGTGCACAGTACTAGTTGCTAAGGATATTAACCAGTTGTCACCGAGCTGACTCTGACTCAAGGCGACCCCATGACTGTCAGAGTAGAACTGTGCTCCATAGGATTTTTAATGGTGATTTTTCAGGAGTAGATTGCCAGGCCTTTCTTCCAAGGTGCATCTGCGTGGACTCCAACCTCTAACATTTCAGTTAGCAGGTGAGCTTTTGCACTAGCCAGGGACTCCTGCTAAAGTTAGCAGTGAAACAAGTCCCTGCCCAAGAAAAGCTTACATTTTAGGCAGATAGTAAAACAGGAATTAAATAAGATCCCTTCTGTGAAGTGCTGTGCAGACAAGTAAAGACGAGTAACAGGATAAAGAACAAGGTGGGCCCCACCTTTAGATAGAGTGATTGACTCTAGGAACAATGGTCAGGGAAGGTCTGTCTGAGATGGTGACATTCAAATGAAGCAGAGACCCAAAAGAATTAAGCAAAGGAGCCACGAGCACCTATCTGAGAGGTGAGCATCCCAGGCTCAAGGAACAGCACACAAAAAGCCCGGCAAGTTGGAAGGCACTTATCACATTCAAGGAGCCAGGAGTTCAGTGTGGCTGGGGTGCAGTGCACAATGGAGAGAGTTGTCAGAGATGAAGAGAGAGAAGCTGACCTGTGATAGAGACACAATATAGCCTTATAGAATGACAAGCACACGGATTTTTTTTTATATAAAATGATTTATGTAAAAGTTAAAATAATCAGGCTGAATCCCAAGTCCACTGTATAGAGGGCAGCTCGGTGTCATGGGCAGATAGGTAGGGAGTTTGGGACCAGAAGAATTGAGTCCCAGTTATCAGTCACATGGCAAGTCAACAAGCCTCTCTCAGTTTCTTCATCTGCAAAATGGGAATGATGACTAAAAAGGCTGCAGGTAAGAGCAAGTGAAATCAAGTGCGTGAAACACATTTTGTTGTTACAAAGATTTGAGAGATTAAAACTATATAAGAGCATGATCTACGTCAAAATATCGAAAGATAATGGAATTTTAAGGTTTAGACTAAAAGAAAAAACCAAACCCATTGCCATCAAGTTAATTCCAATTCATAGCAACCCTACGGGATGAAGTAGAACTGCCCCATAGGGTTTCCAAGGAGTGCCTGGTGAATTTGAACTGCCGACCTTCTGGTTATCAGCTGTAGCTTTTAACCACTGTGCCATCAGAGTTTTCAGGTTTAGACTAGAGATTAAAAATAGTAGCAGCAGTCATCACTTATCAAACACGTACTGAATACTATGCTAATGTTTTTACCTAATTTTAGTTTGTAACTATTTCATGGCAGGTGTAACCCTCCTTGTTTTTAAGATGAGGACACAAAGTCTCAGAAAGCCTAAGTTGCCAAAAGTTTCCCAACTAATAAATGGTGCAAAAGTTTAAGTATGAAGAGAACATATAGCAACATGAAAAGTGTTAAGAAAAGTCTCAAAAAAAAATGACTATAGACATGAAAATGTGTGTGGATAGAAGCAACGACTAGACAGTAAAAGCATGTCATGTGTCTGAGTGGTGCAATATGAATGCTTTGGTATTTTTCGTATTCTTTGCCCTTATAATGTTTGTTCAATAATATGAGAAGAAAATCATTGGAAAAATATTTCAAAAGCTAGTCACCCTTTCCTTCTAAAGGATTCTCTTCACCACGTAAATTGTCTCAAAATCCTCCCAAACCCACTTTTCTTCATGGTCAGGTCTGAACACGGCTTCCTGGTGTCAACGCTCTGTAGACTCATTTCCTGCCTGCTTTGACTCCAGCCATTCACGCTCAGGTCAGGCCAGCCTGCTTAGAGGTCCAGCCCTTCATTCATCTGGCCCAATATCCAACATCCTAATCCTTTCTCTAAACAAACAACAAAAAAAAAAACCAGTTGCCATCAAGTCGATTCTGACTCATAGTGACCCTATAGGACAGAGTAGAACTGCCTCATAGAGTTTCCAAGAAATAGTGACCCTATAGGACAGAATAAAACCGCCCCATAGGGCTTCCAAGGAACACCTGGTGGATTTGAACAGCTGACCTCTTGGTTAGCAGCTGTAGCTCTTAACCACTATGCCACCAGGGTTTCCATTCCTTCCCTACACTTCAGTAAAACTTGTGCACGCTCCTCCTCCAGGAAGCCTTCCCGGACCACAACTTCTCCCATCTCTGTGATCCCTGAACAGCCTGCCATTTTATCAATCACTCAACACTTAAGCCTATATGTCCAAGTATTTTTATCTGACTCTTGTGCTGCTTAAAAAAAAAAATTTTTTTTGTGGTATAAAAATATATAACATTTGCCATTTCAACCGATTTTTAGTGTACAACTCAGTACCATTAACTATGTTCGCCGTGTTGTATAACCATCACCAGTATCCATCCCCAATTTTTCCATCACCTTTAACAGAAACTCAGTGCCCCTTAAGCAATAATGTCCCTTCCTCCTCCCACCTGCCTCTTAAAACCAGTTGCAGCTGAGCCAATTTCAACTCATCACAACCTCATGAGTTTCAAAGTAGACCTGAGTTCCATCTGGTTTTCAATGGCTGTGATCTTTGGAAGTAGATCCATAGGCCTTTCTTCCGAGGCACCCCTGGGTGGATTCGAACCACCAATCTTTTGGCCCACCCGTCTCTGGTAACCAGTATAAACTTCGGTCTCTGTGCTGCTTTTTAAGTCCCAACAGTGTTATCAAGTCTGTGTGAGCGAGAGCTCTGTCATACGGAGTTTGCTCCTCTTTACCAGGAATAGAAAGTATCTGCTCTGTGAATGGGTGAGGAAGGGAACGTGAACCGCCCCCACTGCCAGGGACGGGACTGCTAGGAGGCAGGGGCACTCCAGGACTAGGAAAGAAACCCTGTCTACCTTCAGCAGCCTAGGTGGCCATTCCAGAAAGAGACTGACTGTCAGGGTGCAGGGCCCACTCCCAGCTGCTCTGAGCACCCTGCTTAGTCTGGGGCCCTTTCCTGCTCCTATGGTATTCATGAGAGGCCTGTGGTTGGCCGTCAGTCCTGATGCAATGAAAAGAGAAAGTGGCAGCTTGGGCTGAGTGTTCTTTGTTTCACTTCTCCTTCTGGGACTAGCCATAATGGAGTTTTATGTTGATTACACTATTTTAAGAAAAGTGTGTGAGGCTAAAAATGAGAGGGGATGGTTCGGGGAATTTCACCTTTTAATTGGTTTCCAGTCCCTGGGTGGTATAAATGGTTTGGGCTTGACTACTAACTTTTTTTTTTACTAACTTAATAAGTAATAAGGAAGACCGAAGAAGAACTGATGCCTTTGAATTGTGGTGTTGGCAAAGAATATTGAATATACCATGGACTGCAAAAAGAAAGAACAAACCTATCTTGGAAGACATACAACCAGAGTGCTCCTCAGAAGCAAGAATGGCCAGACTACATCTCACATACTTTGGACATGTTATCCGGAGGGATCAGTCCCTGGACATCATGCTTATAAAGTAGAGGGTCAGCAAAAAGAGGAAGACCCTCAACGAGATGGATTGACACAGTGGCTGCAACACTGGGCTCAAGCATAACGATTGTAAGGATGGCACAGGACCGTGCAGTGTTTTGTTCTGTTGTACACAGAGTTGCTATGAGTCGGAACCGACCATGCAGCAAATAATAACAACAACTAACTTAAAGGTTGGCGGCCCCAACCCACCCAGTCGTACCCGGTAAGAAAGGCCTGGTGATCTGCTTCCATAAAGTCAAGAAAACCCTACAGAACAGTTCTACTCTGTAACACAAAGTGTTGCCATGAGTTGGAATTTTGGTTGTTTTTTTTTTTTTAATTAACTTTTATTGAGCTTCAAGTGAACGTTTACAAATCAAGTCAGTCTGTCACATATAAGTTTATATACATCTTACTCCATACTCCCACTTGCTCTCCCCCTAATGAGTCAGTCCTTCCAGTCTCTCCTTTCGTGACAATTTTGCCAGCTTCCAACTCTCTCTATCCTCCCATCCCCCCTCCAGACAGGAGATGCCAACACAGTCTCAAGTGTCCACCTGATATAATTAGCTCACTCTTCATCAGCATCTCTCCTACCCACTGTCCAGTCCCTTTCGTGTCTGATGAGTTGTCTTCGGGGATGGTTCCTGTCCTGTGCCAACAGAAAGTTTGGGGACCATGACCGCCGGGATTCCTCTAGTCTCAGTCAGACCATTAAGTATGGTCTTTTTATGAGAATTTGGGGTCTGCATCCCACTGATCTCCTGCTCCGTCAGGGGTTCTCTGTTGTGCTCCCTGTCAGGGCAGTCATCGGTTGTGGCCGGGCACCAACTAGTTCTTCTGGTCTCAGGATGATGTAGGTCTCTGGTTCATGTGGCCCTTTCTGTCTCTTGGGCTCTTAGTTATCGTGTGACCTTGGTGTTCTTCATTCTCCTTTGCTCCAGGTGGGTTGAGACCAATTGATGCATCTTAGATGGCCGCTTGTTAGCATTTAAGACCCCAGATGCCACATTTCAAAGTGGAATGCAGAATGTCTTCATAATAGAATTATTTTGCCAATTGACTTAGAAGTCCCCTTAAACCATGGTTCCCAAACCCCCGCCCTTGCTCCCTTTGCTTTTGGTCCAGTCCAATTGAGCTGACCTTCCATGTATTGAGTGTTGTCCTTCCCTTCTCCTAAAGTAGTTCTTATCTACTAATTAATCAATAAAAAACCCTCTCCCTCCCTTCCTCCCTCCCCCCCTCGTAACCACAAAAGTATGTGTTCTTCTCAGTTTTTACTATTTCTCAAGATCTTATAATAGTGGTCTTATACAATATTTGTCTTTTTGCCTCTGACTAATTTCGCTCAGCATAATGCCTTCCAGGTTCCTCCATGTTATGAAATGTTTCAGAGATTCGTCACTGTTCTTTATCGATGCATAGTATTCCATTGTGTGAATATACCACAATTTATTTACCCATTCATACGTTGATGGACACCTTGGTTGCTTCCAGCTTTTTGCTATTGTAAACAGAGCTGCAATAAACATGAGTGTGCATATATCTGTTTGTGTGAAGGTTCTTGTTTCTCTAGGGTATATGCCGAGGAGTGGGATTTCTGTTTAAGATAACGCCAGATAGATTTCCAAAGTGGTTGTACCATTTTACATTCCCACCAGCAGTGTATAAGAGTTCCAATCTCTCCGCAGCCTCTCCAACATTTATTATGTTGTATTTTTTGGATTAATGCCAGCCTTGTTGGAGTGAGATGGAATCTCATCGTAGTTTTAATTTGCATTTCTCTAATGGCTAATGATCGAGAGCATTTTCTCATGTTCTGTTAGCTGCCTGAATATCTTCTTTAGTGAAGTGTGTGTTCATATCCTTTGCCCACTTCTTGATTGGGTTGTTTGTCTTTTTGTGGTTGAGTTTTGACAGAATCATGTAGATTTTAGAGATCAGGCGCTGGTCGGAGATGTCATAGCTGAAAATTCTTTCCCAGTCTGTAGGTGGTCTTTTTACTCTTTTGGTGAAGTCTTTAGATGAGCATAGGTGTTTGATTTTTAGGAGCTCCCAGTTATCTGGTTACTTTTCGTCATTTTTGGTAATGTTTTGTATTCTGTTCATGCCTTGTATTAGGGCTCCTAGGGTTGTCCTTATTTTTTCTTCCATGATCTTTATCGTTTTAGTCTTTATGTTTAGGCCTTTGATCCACTTGGAGTTAGTTTTTGTGCATGGTGTGAGGTATGGGTCCTGTTTCATTTTTTTGCAAATGGATATCCAGTTATACCAGCACCATTTGTTAAAAAGACTATCTTTTCCCCGATTAACTGACACTGGGCCTTTGTCAAATATCAGCTGCTCATATGTGGATGGACTTATATCTGGGTTCTCAATTCTGTTCCATTGGTCTATGTGTCTGTTGTTGTACCAGTACCAGGCTGTTTTGACTACTGTGGCAGTATAATAGGTTCTGAAATCAGGTAGAGTGAGGCCTCCCACTTTCTTCTTCTTTTTCAGTAATGCTTTGCTTATCCGAGGCTTCTTTCCCTTCCATATGAAGTTGGTGATTTGTTTCTCTATCCCCTTAAAATATGACATTGGAATTTGGATCGGAAGTGCATTGTATGTATAGATGGCTTTTGGTAGAATAGACATTTTTACTATGTTAAGTCTTCCTATCCATGAGCAAGGTATGTTTTTCCACTTAAGTATGTCCTTTTGAATTTCTTGTAGTAGAGCTTTGTAGTTTTCTTTGTATAGGTCTTTTACATCCTTGGTAAGATTTATTCCTAAGTATTTTATCTTCTTGGGGGCTACTGTGAATGGCATTGATTTGGTTATTTCCTCTTCGATGTTCTTTTTGTTGATGTAGAGGAATCCAAGTGATTTTTGTATGTTTATCTTATAACCTGAGCCTCTGCCAAACTCTTCTATTAGTTTCAGTAGTTTTCTGGAGGATTCCTTAGGGTTTTCTGTGTATAAGATCATGTCATCTGCAAATAGTGATAACTTTACTTCCGCCTTGCCAATCCGGATACTTTTTATTTCTTTGTCTAGCCTAATTGCCCTGGCTAGGACTTCTAGCACAATGTTGAATAAGAGCGGTGATAAAGGGCATCCTTGTCTGGTTCCCGTTCTCAAGGGAAATGCTTTCAGGTTCTCTCTATTTAGAGTGATGTTGGCTGTTGGCTTATGCCCTTTATCATGTTGAGGAATTTTCCTTCAATTCCTATTTTGGTGAGAGTTTTTATCATAAATGGGTGTTGGACTTTGTCAAATGCCTTTTCTGCATCAATTGATAAGATCATGTGGTTTTTGTCTTTTGTTTTATTTATGTGGTGGATTACATTAATGGTTTTTCTGATATTAAACCAGTCTTGCATACCTGGTATAAATCCCACTTGATCGTGGTGACTTATTTTTTTGATATGTTGAATTTTGTTGAGGATTTTTGCATCTATGTTCATGAGGGATATAGGTCTGTAAATTTCTTTTTTTTGTAATGTCTTTACCTGGTTTTGGTATCAGGGAGATAGTGGCTTCATAGAATGAGTTGGGTAGTATTCTGTCATTTTCTATGCTTTGAAATACCTTTAGTAGTAGTGGTGTTAACTCTTCTCTGAAAGTTTGGTAGAACTCTGCAGTGAAGCCGTCCGGGCCAGGGCTTTTTTTTGGGGGGGGGGGGAGTTCTTTGATTACCGTTTCAATCTCTTTTTTTGTTATGGGTCTATTTAGTTGTTCTACTTCTGAATGTGTTAGTTTAGGTAGGTAGTGTTTTTCCAGGAATTCATCCATTTCTTCTAGGTTTGCAAATTTGTTAGAGTACAATTTTTTGTAATAATCTGATATGATTCTTTTAATTTCATTTGGTTCTGTTGTGATGTGGCCCCTCTCGTTTCTTATTCGGGTTATTTGTTTCCTTTCCTGTATTTCTTTAGTCAGTCTAGCCAATGGTTTATCAATTTTGTTAATTTTTTCAAAGAACCAGCTTTTGGCTTTGTTAATTCTTTCAATTGTTTTTCTGTTCTCTAATTCATTTAGTTCAGCTCTAATTTTTATTATTTGTTTTCTTCTGGTGCCTGATGGATTCTTTTGTTGCTCACTTTCTATTTGTTCAAGTTGTAGGGACAGTTCTCTGATTTTGGCTCTTTCTTCTTTTTGTATGTATGCATTTATCGATATAAATTGGCCTCTGAGCACTGCTTTTGCTGTGTCCCAGAGGTTTTGATAGGAAGTATTTTCATTCTCGTTGCATTCTATGAATTTCCTTATTCTCTCCTTGATGTCTTCTATAACCCAGTCTTTTTTCAGGAGGGTATTGTTCAGTTCCCAAATATTCGATTTCTTTTCCCTAGTTTTTCTGTTATTGATTTCTAGTTTTATTGCCTTGTGGTCTGAGAAGATGCTTTGTAATATTTCGATGTTTTGGATTCTGCAAAGGTTTGTTTTATGACCTAATATGTGGTCTATTCTAGAGAATGTTCCATGTGCGCTAGAAAAAAAAGTATACTTTGCAGCAGTTGGGTGGAGAGTTCTGTATAAGTCAATGAGGTCAAGTTGGTTGATTGTTGTAATTAGATCTTCCGTGTCTCTGTTGAGCTTCTTACTGGATGTCCTGTCCTTCTCCGAAACTGGTGTGTTGAAGTCTCCTACTATAATTGTGGAGGTGTCTATCTCACTTTTCAATTCTGTTAAAATTTGATTTATGTATCTTGCAGCCCTGTCATTGGGTGCATAAATATTTGATATGGTTATATCTTCCTGGTCAATTGCCCCTTTTATCATTATGTAGTGTCCTTCTTTATCCTTTGTGGTGGATTTAAGTCTAAAGTCTATTTTGTCAGAAATTAATATTGCTACTCCTCTTCTTTTTTGCTTATTGTTTGCTTGATATATTTTTTTCCATCCTTTGAGTTTTAGTTTGTTTGTGTCTCTAAGTCTAAGGTGTGTCTCTTGTAGGCAGCATATAGATGGATCATGTTTCTTTATCCAGTCTGAGACTCTCTGTCTCTTTATTGGTGTGTTTAGTCCATTTACATTCAGCGTAATTATAGATAAATAAGTGTTTAGTGTTGTCATTTTGATGCCTTTTTATGTGTGTTGTTGACAATTTCATTTTTCCACTTACTTTTTTGTGCTGAGACGTTTTTCTTAGTAAATTGTGAGATCCTCATTTTCGTAGTGTTTGACTTTATGTTTGTTGAGTCGTTACGTTTTTCTTGGCTTTTATCTTGAGTTATGGAGTTGTTATACCTCTTTGTGGTTACCTTAATATTTACCCCTATTTTTCTAAGTAAAAACCTAACTTGTATTGTCTATATCGCCTTGTATCACTCTCCATATGGCAGTTCTATGCCACCTGTATTTAGTCCCTCTTTTTGATTATTGTGATCTTTTACATATTGACTTCAGTGATTCCCTGTTATGAGCATTTTTTTTAATTAATCTTAATTTGTTTTTGTGATTTCCCTATTTGAGATGATATCAGGATGTTCTGTTTTGTGACCTTGTGTTGTGCTGATATCTGATATTATTGGTTTTCTGACCAAACAATATCCTTTAGTATTTCTTGTAGCTTTGGTTTGGTTTTTGCAAATTCTCTAAACTTGTGTTTATCTGTAAATATCTTAATTTTGCCTTCATATTTCAGAGAGAGTTTTGCTGGATATATGACCCTTGGCTGGCAGTTTTTCTCCTTCAGTGCTCTGTGTATGTCATCCCATTCCCTTCTTGCCTGCATGGTTTCTGCTGAGTAGTCTGAACTTATTCTTATTGATTCTCCCTTGAAGGAAACCTTTCTTTTCTCCCTGGCTGCTTTTAAAATTTTCTGTTTGTCTTTGGTTTTGGCCAGTTTGATGATAATATGTCTTGGTGTTTTTCTTTTTGGATCAATCTTAAATGGGGTTCGATGAGCATCTTGGATAGATATCCTTTCGTCTTTCATGATGTCAGGGAAGTTTTGTGTCAGGACTTCTTCAACTATTTTCTCTGTGTTTTCTGTCCTCCCTCCCTGTTCTGGGACTCCAATCACACGCAAGTTATCCTTCTTGATAGAGTCCCACATGATTCTTAGGGTTTCTTCATTTTTTTTTAATTCTTTTATCTGATTTTTTTTCAGCTATGTTGGTGTTGATTCCCTGGTCCTCCAGATTTCCCAGTCTGCATTCTAATTGCTCGAGTCTGCTCCTCTGACTTCCTACTGCGTTGTCTGATTCTGTAATTTTATTGTTAATCTTTTGGATTTCTACATGCTGTCTCTCTACGGATTCTTGCAACTTATTAATTTTTCCACTATGTTCTTGAATAATCTTTTTGAGTTCTTAAACTGCTTTATCAGTGTGTTCCTTGGCTTTTTCTGCAGTTTGCCTTATTTTGTTTCTGATGTCTTGAAGCATTCTGTAAGTTAGTTTTTTATATTCTGTATCTGATAATTCCAGGATTGTATCTTCATTTGGGAAAGATTTTGATTCTTTTGTTTGGGGGGTTGGAGAAGCTGTCATGGTCTGTTTCTTTATGTGGTTTGATATGGACTGCTGTCTCCGAGCCATCACTGGGAAACTTGTTTTTCCAGAAAATCCGCTGACTGGGACGCTGGCTCCAGGCTCCGAAAACAGTCACTGCTTCCCTGTATTTGTTCATTTTCCGTCTCTAAATCTGTGTTTGTTGTTCAGGGTTCATAGATTGTTATGTATGTGATCCATTCACTTGTTTTTCCGAGTCTTTGTTGCAAGAGGGATCCGAGGTAGCGTCTACCTAGTCCGCCATCTTGGCCCGGCCTCTTGGTTGGTTTTTTAATTGATTTTTTGGAGTCCCCTGAGCAGTGCAGACAGTTAATATACTCTGCTGCTAACCAAAAGGCTGGAAATTCAAGACCACCCGGGGCACATAAGAAGAAAGGCCTGGTGATCTATTTTTGAAAAATCAGCCGTTGAAAACCTGTGTAGTAAGTTCTACTCTGACACTAACGGGGTCGCCATGAGTTGTGTGGACTCCACTGACCACTGGTTTTTCTTTGTTTGCTTGCTTTAATTGGTTTTTACCTTTGCCCAAGAGTCAACACATAACTCCAGCTTTAAACTAGATATGAAGTTTCAGAAGAGATAATACAAGCCCTGCTAGTCAAGAATGTTAGAAGCTGGGACGTGGAGGTGTATGTGTTATGGGTGGGGATAGGATGGGGCAGGGTTCTAGCTGGTGAAAAGGTGGTAAACGCTCACCTTCCCTCCCTGTTTGAGACCTCTGCAAACTTAGAAGCCTTGTTCTCTTCTGCGCAGAGCCAGGGATTGAACTCTTCACACTCCACCAAGCCCTTGCCTGGCAGGATATCCGCACCTGACACGCCAGGATGCAGTCAAGGTTAGGAGCTTTCTATTTTACAGAACCGAATGCCCAGCTGAGCCCCCTTTTCAGGCATATGTGGGATCAAGACACAAGAAACTGAGAAGCTCTCTGGCCAGGAGAGGGCGGGCCCCTCCGTTTCCACTATGTCAAGCTGTGCCACCAGGTCAGCCCGAGGGATCCGCAAGGTGTCGGCTCCGGAATTCCTACATGATCGGAAACCTGCTCTCGAGATACCGCAGGAAGGTTCTCTCCTCGCCCGAGGCAGGGAACCTGCGGGGACAGCGTGAAAACCGGCTCCTATTGGCGGGTGCTCCAGAATTCCGCCACCCACCCCGCGGTGCCGCGGGGCCCACGCTACCACCAGCGTGGTGGTGGGGTCCGTCTCCCAGGCCGGCCCAACGCGCGGACACACGGCTACGCGCTCGGATTCCCAGCCTCCCGGCAGCGGGTTACCTCGGGGACTGCAAGGCGAGGTGGGAGAGCCTGGCGCGCGGAGCAGAGCTGGATTGAGGGTTCCACTCTCCTTTCCTCCACGAGGGCTCCAGGCAGAGGCGCCAAAAGGGCGCTGGGGCGCAGCGTCTGCGATCCTGAAGAAGGGACCAGGTAGGACGACGTGGACGCCGCTCGGCCCTCCCCGGGCACGCAGTGTCACCTCCCGCGCTCCCGACAGCACAACCCCCAGGGCTGCGCGCAAAGTCTCCTGCCAGGGGAGACCCGATCCCGCGCGCCGCGCCATGGAGGCAGCTAACCTCGGTGGTCGCCGCCGGCATCGCCCTTCCCCCAAGACCCAAGGCCAGCAGCAGCAGCCCAAGCCCGTCCGGTGTCGTCGGGTCGTCCCCTAGCGACGCGGTCCTGCCTGGCCACGAACCTCTCTTCTCCGTCTTTACTCTGCTGATGGTGACGCTGCTGGTGCTGCTGGTGCTACCGATTGCGGCCACCTTTCTGTGGAACTTGCTGGTTCTTGTCACCATCTTGCGTCTCCGCACCTTCCATCGCGTCCGGCACAACTTGGTGGCCTCCACGGCCGTGTCGGACGCTCTGGTCGCGGCTCTGGTGATGCCGCTGAGCCTGGTGAGCAAGCTGTCAGCCGGGTGGCACGGGTGGCCGGACCGGAGCCTGTGCAGCGTGTGGACCTCCTTCAACGTGCTGTTCTGCCATGCCGGCATCTGGACCGTGGTGGCCATCGCCCTGGACAGCTGCTGGACCATCACGCGCCACCTTGCAGTACCCGCTGCGCACCGGCCGCAGCACCTCGGCACTCAAGATCGCGCTTACCTGGACGCTGTCAGAGCTCATCGCCCTGGCGCCGCTGCTCTTCGGCTGGGGCTAGGGTACGACGCCCGGCTCCAGCGCTGCCAGGTGAGGCCGGAACCCTCCTACGCCGTCTTCTCCACCTGCGGCGCCTTCTACCTGCCACTTGGCGTGATGCTCTTCGTTTATTGGAAGATCTACAAGGCGGTCAATTTCCGCTTTGGCCGCCGCCACCGGGCTGTGCTGCCACTGCCGACCACTATGCAGGTGACGGGGAAGGGCGGCAAAATAGGGCGAAGGGGAGCGGGACCGCTGCCGGAGGAGGAAGCTTGGCAAGAGGGAGAGTTGGTGGAAGCTTGTATACTTGGGGACCACACGAAAAGGTTGGCCCCCGGTGCACCTGGAGTGCCTGAGGAGGAGTTTGCCATCTGCTTACCTGGAGTACACAGGGAGCGGCTTGTCACCTGCCTACCTGAAGGGCACGCCGAGGGTTCGCTACCTGTGAACCTGGTGCGCTCGCCAAGGGTTTCGCCCCCTGCATGGTAGGACTGGGGCCCCAGCTGACAGCAGCCAAGACGGAGCTGGAGGGGGCTTGCAGGTGCAGCGTTTCTCAGCAGTGCTGAGAGCTCGTCAGACTAGCTACCCCTGTTGCTTTTCCCCTTGAGTCGTTGAATCCGTGTGAACCCTGCACCACCGGTTTCCCCGGCCCTGCATGGGCTGGGAATTTGCTCTGCAGATGAGGAAATTCCTCTGGCCTCTTGCCCCTTATTTTCTGTCTCCAAAGCACCCGCAGTCCATCCTCTCATGTCCCAAAGGGGGTAGTGAGGAGAAAAGATACTTCAAGCATCACTTCCTTTCCCTATCCTAACCTCAGTCTTATGTATCCCCTAGCGGCTTTGGAGCCAGATAAACCAAACAAACAAAAAACGCAAACCCGCCCACGAGTGGATTCTGACTCATAGCGACCCTACACTATGGAGTAGAACTACCCCATAGGGTTTCCAAGGAGCAGCTGATGGATTAGAACTGCGGCTTTTTGGTTAGCAGCTATAGTTTTTAACCACTGTGCCACCAGGCCCAGGTAGACCTGTGAATTCGAATCCCAGCTTAGGATATTAAAGAACTTGCTTAATCTCCATGGGCCTCTTTGCTCTTTAAACAAGGCAATTGCTCCTTCATAGGGTTCGTGGCAAGGATGAGATATGAAGAATGTAATGTGCCTGGGACACAGTGGGTGGCAGAGCTGGCTAGAGCAAGAAAGAGATCAACAGAGCCATTGCCTGGCAGCCAGTCTATAGGGGATGGAAGTTATGGTGGGGAATGTAAGGAGATGGAGGAAGCTGCATTGAGCAGAACTTCTCTGACCTGTATTTGCTATCTTGTAGGCGCTACCGCCTTTGGGTCAGGCATAATAGGTGTTCAGCTCCCTCCTCACCCTGCAAGCCTGAAACTTCCCGTTTTTAGGGGAATCAGGTGTTCCAGGTAACAAGCCCACAGATCTGAAGAATAACAGGATTTATTGCCCCTTTCCCAATACAATATATGTACTAGGGAAGGGGCTCATGAGCGGTAAAAAAAGAGAGATGGGAAGTTTTGTTTCTGTGTTTTGGTTAGTTTCATTTTAATTTTCAAAAATTAACTGAGTTACTTAGCCTGCTTAGACAAATATGTGTCTTTAAAAGTAGACCTTTTTTTTTTTTCATTAAATGGCAGGAATTCTGTAACAAAATAGGAATGTCAAGACTATAACTGGGAAGTTGGTAGGGGAGAGCTTTATTCAGAATTAATGATGTTCTTTGAAAAGTCCTGTGGAACTGCCTGGAGAGATTGCGGCTTTCTGTCTGATTGCCAAGGTAGAGCTGACTTTTAATAGCTACACCAGTCCAATGTGGACCCAGAGAGAAATCACGGTGAAATGGACACCAAAATGTTTGCCAAGCCTGAGTTCAGTGTTGCTATTGGACAGAAAAGGTGATCTAGGGAAGATGTGACTGGACAGTCTTCTCCACCTGCAGTGCCTTCTACCTATTACTTGGCATGGTGCACTTTATTTGTTGGAATATCTACAAGGCAGGCAAGTTTCGTTTCAGCTGCCACCACTGGGCTATGCTGCCACTGCCCGCCACTATGCAAGTGAGGGGAGGGCGGTGGAATGGGCTGTAGGGGAGCAGGCCGCTGTGGAGGAGGAAGTCTGACAAAAGGGAGAGTTGGTGGAAGCTTGTATACTTTGGGCATGAGCGAAAGGTTGCCCACCAGCACACCTCAGGGAGGCAGGAGCAGTGTTGGATTTAGCCACTTACTGGCAGTGGGACCCAGGGCAAGCCCCTTCCCCACTTTGAGCCTCAGGTTCTCTTCTTTAATATACAACATTGGCCTAAGTCATGTCTACCAGTACCGGTTGCCATCAAGTCGATTCTGATTCATGGCAAAGTGTAAACGGATAAATGCTTGACTACTAACTGAAAGGTTGGTGGTTTGAACCCACCCAGAGGCACCTCGAAGGAAAGGCCTGGCAATCTGCTTCTGAAAGGTCACAGCCTTGAAGACCCCGTGGAGCACAGTTCTGCCCTGCACACGTGGGGTTGCCATGAAGTCATGTCTAAGGGCACTGAGTCATATGGTGCTGAGACTGTGAATGGTACGGTGTCTGAGAGCATCTGTTTTTTAAGGCTCCAGCAAGCCCTCACCTAAAAGCCTGGGAAACACTCCTGAGTCAGCATTTGCAAGACCTCTGGCAACAAGATACCCAAACTGAAATTTAGAATGATGTGCCAGGAATAAAATCTGATGTCCAAAGGCTACTTTTCTCCCAACTGCCTTTTTCTGCACTCCTAGGGAGATGGGTTGAGTTGAATTTAGGCCTTGCAGAGTAAACTGCTTTCTGTGGGTGATAGATGCTGTCCTTGTACCCCATGAGGGTGGGTCCTACCCGGTGCAACCCCTCCAGTCAATTGAGACACCAGACCTTTGAAAAGGAGAAAGTGAACTTTATTGCAAGCCAGTCAACATATTTTTTTTTTTTTAAGTCAAACAAAGAGCTTGGAGACTAAGTCTCAAATCAAGCTCCCTGAGGTTGGGGATTCTAGGGCAGTTGTAGGGTTTGGGATAGTGAAGTTATGCATGATTCATGAAGTATCTGAGAATAGGAGGACAATTCCAGGAGCTAATTAGCATTAATTAGTTCTAATTAGCATTAGTGTGTGGGGGTGCCATGGGGGGTGTAATGTGGCAGCTAGGGGCGTGTTTTTTGGGGGGTATGACACGAAGTTCATCTAAGGACAGCTTTGCAGCTTATTGCGCATGCACAAACAGAGGGGGAGCGGTGAAGTGGCCTCGGGCTGCTACACAGGATGCCTATCAGGAGCTCCTGGACCAGAGGTGTGATGGAAGGGGGAACGGTTTAACCCTGTTGGTTACATTCCAGGAGGGGAACAGTTTAACCCTGTTGGTTACATCTTCATGAAGTCTGAAGGCCTCTGCTGAGCAGGCTGTGTACATCCTTCAACTTTTTCCGAAATCTAAGGCTAGATCCTAACCCTAAAATATTATCATAAGGGGGCCTGAAACAGCTCCTGGACAGTAATCAATCCTTTTGGGGAAAATGTACTTTTTGAAAGTAGAGAGGAAGCAAATGTTTACTGAGTGAGTTCTCTCTGCCAGGCACTGTTTTTGATGTTTTACATTCATCTTTTTATTTATCCTCATAATCCCGCAAAGTTGGCATTACAGCTTTGATTAGTCAGGACAAGCTAAGTTATGCTGCAGTGACATGTAACCCCAAACCACTAAAATGTTTATTTCACTCACACTCAATGTTCAGTGCAGATCTGCAGCCCTCCTGCATTGTTCTCCTCTAGGCAGTAACTCACGGGTCTGGACCACCTGCCATCTTTAGCTATACTGCCTTGAACATGTGGCTACCAAGCAGTAATTAGGGCTCTATCATGGATTGAATTATGTCCTCCCAAAAATGCATGTATCAGTTGGGCTGGGCCTTGATTCTGGGTATTGTGTGATTTTCCTATATGTTGTAAATCCTGCCTCCATGATGTTAATGAGGGAGGGTGGGCAGCAGTTGTGTTAGTGAGGCCGGACTCAACCTACAGGATTGGATTGTGGCTTGAGGCAATCTGTTGAGATACAAAAGAAGCGAGCAGAGAGATAGGGGGACCTCATACCACCAAGAAGGCAGCACCAGAAACAAACAGCATCCTTTGGACATGGGGTCTCTGCTCCTGAGAAGCTCCTCGACCAGGGGAAGATAGAGGACAAGGACGTTCCTCCAGAGCCAACAGGGAGAGAAAGACTTCACCTGGAGCCAACGCCCTGATTTTGGACTTGTAACCTACTAGACTGTGAGAAAATAAATTTCTGTTTATTATAGCCATTCACTTGTGGTATCTCTGTTATAGCAGTACTAGATAACCAAGACAGGCTCTGAGGCAGCGAAGTGGCCCTCAGGCCTGCAGCCCCAGCCCTAGGGAGGTACCTCAGAACACTGATGTATAAAAGGTGTAAAAGTTTAAAAACCTCCTGTCATTCCATTGTGCCCTTCCCTTGCACCAAGAATCCCTGGCCTGGGGGTGTGTGGACCTGAGATTCAGAGCTCTTGCCTTAACAGAAAACCTTCCATTGACGTGGTCTCATTGTTGTTGCTGTTAAGTTGCCTTTGAGTCTGTTCCTACTCATGGCAACCCCACGTGTTATAGACTAGAAACCCACATTTCATAGAGTTTTCTTGGCTGTGATCTTAACGGAAGAAGAACACCAGGCCTTTTCTTCCAGGGTACCATGGGGTGGGTTCGAACCACTAACCTTTAGACTAGCAGTTGAATGCAAGCCGTTTGTGCTACCCAGGGACCTCACTGCCTCATGTTATTGTTATTAGTTGCTGTTGAATCAATTCCAACTCAATGGCAACCCCACGTGTGCACAGTAGGGTTTTCAAGGCTGTGGCTTTTCAGAAGCAGATTGCCAGTCCTATCTTCTGAGGATCCTCTGGGTAGGTCCAAAGCACCAACCTTTCAGCAAGTAGTCGAGCTGTTTATGCCACCCATGGAGCCCCAAGTTTTCGTAACAAGCAATTTTGGATCAGATGAGATTAGAGACAAAAACACAAACGTAGCCTAACCTTGCCACAATCAATACCCACAAACAGCGTACTTGCTTGCATTTTCCCTGTCTCAGCATTAACCCCAGTGGGTCCTTGGCTATGCCAGGGTGACCTAACTTTCTAAAAGATACATGCTTCCCAAGTACAAGAATTATAGCAATGGTACCTTATGAAAATACCTGAGAGCTTGGCAAAACTATACTCTGCTGTGTATATAATTACATTGAAGGGAAAGTTTATTTTCCTCAAGCCTAGCAGTGTGCTCAGCTTTTATTTTTACAAGAAGATTTCCTTAATTTATTTGCTTGATTTCTTTTGCACAAAAGAAGCAGTCGAGAAAATTTCCCATCCTTAGTTTGTCAAACAAGCTAGACAGCTTCTGTTTACTTTGAAGGGCTATTTTGGTTAGTTATCTCCTTAAAGTATCTTGGAGAAATCAGACTTGTAGCTCAGTCACCTCAGAACATCTCAGGCAGAGAAAATGGAGTCCCATGTGTTCCCACGCTGACCTGCAGAGCTCTGCTGAGATAGAATTCCAGTAATAATCCAGACTGCATTCAACCAAAATTGGAAATCTCTCAAAGTCCTGTTATAAATTGAATTGTATCCCCCCCAAAAGTTATGTTGAGGTTCTAACCCCTGTACCTGTGAATGTGATCCTATTTGGCAAGAGGTGTTTTCTTTCGTTATGTTAATGAGGTCATACCAGAGTGGGGTGGGTCCTAAACCTAATCTCTTCTGAGTGGTGTTTTATAAAATAAGCAGAATAGACACAGAGACACACATAAGGGGAAGACAGATGCCAGGAATGCAAAAGAACTCTCCAGGCTGCCGACAAGGGAAGACCCTTCCCTAGAGCTGATGCCCTGCTTTGGTCTTGTAGCCTCCAAAACTGTGAGACAGTAAGTTTCTGTTCTTTACCGCTACCCTTTTGTGGTATCTTATGTAATGGCAGCACTAGGAAACTAAGACAGTCCTCTTCCCTCCCTCAGAAGTTGTAGGGCTTGATTAGCCACTAGGATTATGTGATTGCCCCAGCACCAGCCCTGTCAAGAGTCTCTCCATACTGAACATCTGACCCATGTGATCACAGTGCAAACTTATAGGTCCCACGGGTGACTGGGAACCATCATTCTTTATGCTCTCCTTCTCTATTTCTTGTCACTAGGATGTTCATTACTGGGGTAGCATTACACGATTACAAATGTTTCTAGGTTCTTTCTGTGGCAGCCAGAGTTTTTTAAAACAGAGCAGAGGGACAGAAGGACACAAAGCTGACATTTTTTGAGACTCTAGTGTGTACTGCTGTAACATTCTAATCCTCAAAATAAGCCTGCGATGTAGATAAGGTTCTTCCTGGTTGGAGGTATAGAAACGGGGGCTCAGATTGGAATCCCAACTAATTACTAACTTGCTCTGAGCCTTGGTTTCTTTATTCCTTTCTTACATGATTGCTGCTTTACTGACTATGACAACGTGCGGAACCACATAGCTAACTACTAGACATATGTCTATTATTGTGAAGGATATGAGATTTTGCCCTGCATGCAACCTAACAAATCAAGCTGTCACAGTTTACTGGATGCTGGCAGAAGACATAAGACTTTTGGGTCAGAGACAAAGGACTTTATTACAGTGCAGCAGGGAGTTTGAGCTTCATGTTTGTCTTCGACCCACTTTCCCCCAAAGTCCCTCAAAAGCATTACAGATTTGTGTCATGGAAGAGACCCTCAGATTAGGAAACTCAAATCTTTATTGTTTAGCATTGGACAGTAAATAAACTTGCCCTCTGTTCTTAGGAAACCTGAATCTTTTATAATGGGTTGCAAGCAAGCCTACCCTCTGCTCCACTGGGAGGCACTATCTGTATTGTGCAAGGCTGTTTGCCATACAAACAAACATCCTTGAAAAGCTAATCAAAACAAAGGTGTCACAGTGTCTTTGCTAGCAAAATTTATGTAACACAAGAGACCCATATCAAATCGTCTCCCCCAAACATTTATTTATTCAAAATATTACTAAAGATACATGAGAATAAATGGGCAGCTCCTGTCCGGAGGTGACATGAGAAGACAGAAGGGGACAGGAGCTGGTTGAATGGACACGGGAAATAAAGGGTGGAGAGGAGAAGCATACTGTCACACTGTAGGGGGAGCAACTAGGGTCACAGAACAATGTGTGTATAAGTTTTTGTATGAGAAACTGACTTGAATTGTAAACTTTCACTTAAAGCACAGTAAGGAAAAATTTTTTAAAACATTACCGAGAATCTATTATAGGCCATGTATCATGCTAGGGCTGGGGATTCATCAGTGGACAGTACACTCATGGCCCCTGCTCTCCTGGAGTGTTAGTCATGACACAATATTCTGAATCTATTCCTGATATGAGGGTACTTATGGGAATAGTGGGCCAGAATATCTGAAATTGGGACTTGGTGGGAAATTACAATACATAAGTCTGTATGCACACAGTTCACGATTAAGGTGCACATGACCCAAGCCATGGCCTTTTTAATTGCTTCATATTCATGAGAAAGCTGGACAATTAAAAACAAAGACAGAGGAAGAATTGATGCATTCGAACTGTGGTGTTGGTCAGCTCACTTACCTTGGACATGTCATCATCAGGAAAGACCAATTGCTAGAAAAGGATATCATGTTTGGTAAAGTAGAGGGTCAGTGAAAGTGAGGGGAACCCTTAATGAGATGGACTGACACGATAGCCACAACAATGGACTCAAACATGCCAGTGATTATGAAGCTGGCGCAGCGCCGGGCAACGTTGTGTTCTGCTCTATGTAAGGTCGTCATGAGTCAGAGTGGACTCCGATGGCAACTACCAACAATACACACGGTAGGTGATCGGTCAATGTCTGAGCATTTATTGTCTGACAAATTTGGTTCTTAATTAATTTCAGGTGGGAAAGCCCCAGACTGTAAAGAGGTTCAAGTAAACTCATATTTTATATTACAGCTTAGCAGAGAGAAACCTTACAGGCCTGGGTCAGACAGACTGGAGCCAGGCACCCAAGTTCTGCCTCTCCCTGCGTGTGTGGACTCCGTTATGGGATTATACCTCTCCAGCCTTCTGTGTATTCAGAGCACCTATCCTTTTGTGGGAGCCTTGGTGGCAAAGTGGTTAAGAGTTCAGATGCTAACCAAAATGGTTGGTAGTTCAAATCCAACAGCCACTCCTTGGAAACCCTATGGGGCAGTTGTATTCTGCCCTGTAGGGTCATTATGAGTCAGAATCGACTCAACAGCAATGGGTTTTATCATTTTACAACAGGACTGGAAGGTGTCAGGTACTACTGGTTAAATGGATTCAATAGTCTGCATTCCTGTCTTCAGATAAGCAGATTCTTAACACAGGGTGTAATGGATTGAATTGTGTCCCCCAAAATGTGTGTCAACTTGGCTAGGCCATGATTCCCAGTATTGTGTGACTGTCCACCATTTTGTCATCTGATGTGATTTTCCTATGTGTTGTAAATCCTACCTCTATGATGTTAATGAGGGGTTCCTGAGCTGAGAAGCTCCTAGACTAGAGGAAGACTGATGACAATGGCCTTCCCCCAGAGCCAACAGAGAGAGAAAGCCTCCCCTGGAGCTGGTGCCCTGAATTCAGACTTCTAGCTTCCTAGAGTGTCAGACAATAAATTTCTCTTTGTTAAAGCCATCTATTTGTGGTATTTTTGTTTTAGCAAAACTAGATAACTAAGACACAGGGTCAGTGGCCTCTTGAGCCTGAATGGTTGGTCACCAGACCAGTGTGCACAGTGGAGTGGAAGGTGAAAAGGATGAGGAGAGACAGGTCAAAGAGGAGAGAGGGAGAAGCTCAGGGATACCCCTGGAGCTGGTTGCTGTATGTTCCAGAAATTGCCCAGGAAACCGTAGATGCCCCTTCTGAAACCATCCCAGCATGAATATCCTTAAAATAGGTTCTGTGGGAATCTGTTCAGATCAGTCACTTTAACAAAAGTCTGCATAATAACCTGTAGGGGTTAAGAGTGTGGACTCTGATGTCAAATGCCCCCAGTTGGAGTTCCAGCTCTAGCAACAAGCAACTGTGTGACCTTGGACAAGCTATTTAACTCCTCAGAGCTAGCTTTCTCAACTGTAAAATGGGAATAATTATACCTCAAAATTTTCGTGTGATGATGAATTAAAATAATCCATTTCAAGCATTTAGCACAGTGTCTGTTGTATATAAGGTCACAAAACTTCTTCTCAGTATCTTTTGGTTTCCTATTGGACATTACTTTTTTGAACTGAAAAAGCCACACAAAGCAGTTCCCTGGCAAACCGGAATCATCTGTGATTGGCTCATTTTCTTTATGGCTGATTATTGGGAAGAGTCCATCATCTTCCAGTGTCACTGCATAGCATGTGGTAGGTTCATGCTGAAAAGCTGTGAACATGGCTTCCAGCAAACAGGCATCTTGATGAAGCCAAGGTGGCCTCTGCTAAAGGCTGTAGTGGTGGAGGCTGTGTGTGTTTGAAACAAACCTAATTAATTAATCAATAGATTTGCCTTCTCTGTTTTCTTCCCCCAGGAGCCCTCTGAACTGAACTTCATCCATTTCTTTACCTCAATAGCATAAAGAGCATTTGGGATCTGCATTACCCAGTGGAGGAGCTCAAGTGCCTGGGAGGCCATTTAGAGAAATGACTAGAAAAATGCCCTTTAATGAGCTTAGTGGGAGGACAATGAAAAAAAAAATCACTTTCCACTTCCTCTCAAGCTCTGATAATGTTTTTCCCTCACAATAAAGCAAAACAAAACCAAACCTGTTGCTTTCAAGTTGATTCCAACTCATAGCAACCCTGTAGGATAAAGTAGAACTGTCCCAAAGGGTTTCCAAGGAGCAGCTGGTGGATTCAAATGCTGACCTTTTGGTTAGCAACCAAGCTGTTAACCTCTGCACCACTAGAGCTCCAAATATTCCTGGAATGGTTTCAGGATGCACCGTTTTACCCCTTAGACTTCATTTTGTGACTTGACAAAGGTCTACTACCGTAGGATTGGTCAGAGGGAAAAGGTGAAGTGCAGCTCCCTCCTGCTGGCAGGAGGACTGTGAACCCTTGGAATGAATGACTTGTTGGAGGGGGGACTGGCTGTAGGGCCCAGGGCTGTGGGCTGGTTGTCCATGTCTCCCTCTTTAGCAGGTGTGTGTTTGCCATCACAGGCCCTGAGAGCTGGAGGAGATGTTGTCTGTCCTGTTGCTGGAATCACTGGCCTTTTCATTGTCTCTCTCCCTGTCGTGGGATGGATCCAGATGTACGTAGGCAAAGGAAAGGAGTCTTTGCCCACAGTGTGTCACCCCCCGTATTGCCATGATCTGTTTGCAGATTGATTGAGTGATTTTCCAAATAAACGGAGCTGGAATGGAGGGAGAGGAGAGGTAGGGGAAGAGACAGAATCTGAACGCAGCGCCAAGAGTGAGTAAGGAGTCCTGGGTTTGTGGGTTTGTGTAAGGTAGGCCAGCTGGAAACTCCTTCACCCACTTAGCTTGGGCTATCCTGGTTCATGTGAGAGACAACAAGTGAATGTGCTGTGAAAAATATAACAAGCTCTTCCACAGTCTGTGGTGGTCCTGCTTCCTTCTGCTCCATCAGTGAGGTGGCAACTAATGGTTTCTTCCAGTTGTATCTGGAAGAAAAGTTCAACACAACTATTGCCCAGGGGTCTCTTGCCTTTGTATGTACAATGGCAACTGAGGTCATGACTGGTGGGATTCTGAGAAGGAAGAGCAATAGAGGATGCATACCATCCTGTTGTAAAGATAAACAATTCGCCAGAGATTTCCTGGGCACCTACTAGGTGCCAGGTATGGTGGTTGCCAGGTGTACAAGACACAGTCCTTTGCCTTCATCCAGTTTGGACTAGTGGGGGAGACATATCACACACATCATCAGACAAATAGCCACAAAAGAGGAAAACGTGACCCCATAACAGAGAAACGTGATTCAGTTTAGAGCGTCAGGAAAGGCCACTCTGAGAAGGCTGGTGGCCTTTAAGCTGAGACCTGAGAGGTAGATAGGAGTTAACCAAAGGATGATGACGAGGGGTTGTAAAGAGTGCTGGAGGCTCCCTAAACAGTAGCTGATATCACAAAGGCACTTAGAGTTTTATTTTGTTTTTTAATGCTGGGCGATACCAAATTACTTACATAATTTAAACAGAATCCATTTGCCACAACAATTATACATTTTCTTGCAATACTAATGTTTACAATCTGTCTTTCTAGTTGCAAACTTTGTGAGGGCCAGAGCTGTGTCTGTTCTATTTGTAGTCCCTGTCCCAGCCCCAAGCACTGAGGTGGCAATCCATATGGATTGAGTGGGTGAACACCTGTGCAGGTGTTGTGTGGAGCCTTTGAAGACACTCCCAATTCATCACCATGACAGCCTTATGGCTGAGGAAGGTACTTTCTTCACCCAGCTTCATAGATGAGGAAGAAGCTTGGACAGACAGAGGTGCTTGATGCTGCTGTAATAGTGGGATTCAAGTCTGGGTCTGACACCAAAGCGCCTGCTCTTCCCTGCCTCCCTTCCTTTTTATACCTTATTATTTGAAATTGTGGGGACCATCACTCTTGCTCCCTGAAGAATCTTCAGTACTTGTTTTAACCTAGTTTGTTATTTTTTCATCTCATGTCTTAAAACGTTTTTTTATTGTTGTAAAACGTATGTAGTACATTTGCCAACTCAAGATTTTCCACGGGTACAATTTAGTGACACTAATTAATCATGTTGTGCAATCATGTTGGCAATATCCGTTGCCAAATTTTCCACTGCCATGAACAGATTGATGGGTTACGGAATAATTGCTTTTTGAATGAGGTTGCAAGAGAGGTGTTGGGCCAGGCCAGAGTAGCTTCCTGTTGCTTTAATCATACAGTAATTATATTGTATTTCTCTAATCCTGTTTCCTTTGTCGCAAGGTGAAGGAGGCCCCTCAGTATGCTGAGATGGTGTTCACGGTGCGGCGACAAGCGAAGGTCGCCTTCCCGGTGGGCGGAGACTCCTGGCGGGAGCAGGAGAAGCAGGCCGCCATGACGGTGGGCATTCCGATTGGCGTCTTTGTGCTTTGCTGGATCCCCTTCTTCCTGGCAGAACTCAGCAGCCCTCTCTGTGCCTGCAGCTTGCCCCCCTATTTGGAAAAGTGTATTCCTGTGGCTTGGCTATTCCAATTCCTTCTTCAACCCTCTAATTTACACAGCTTTTAACAAGAACTACAACAATGCCTTCAAGAGCCTCTTCACCAAGCGGAGATAAACACGGGGCTTGGAGAAACATGCAGGTGGAAGTATGGGGAGGATTCCCTCCCCACTCCCCACCAGTGATCTCAGAGCCTTCCCTTCATAGCTGAGCAGTAATCATATTTTGAGAGCTTATACCGTTGGGGCTGGACTGCTGGGAGCAGCAGTGCCAAAGGCTCTCAGGAAGGAAAGCAAACATGTGGCAAGCATGCACCTACAGTCCTGTTCCTGTGTGCATGGCAGACATTGCTTATCGATTGTGGTACATTTCTCCACTGAGCAGAAACTCCACCTCAGGATCCTTTTTAGGACAGCACTTTAGGCAGTTACTGTTGTTAATTGGTTAGGATCCACACCAAGTTGAGCCGATTTGCCTTTCCTTTATTTAATACCATATTTCTTGGAGAGGCTCTCTCAGCACAGGGCCCTAGAGGCCACTTTTGTGACCCACTCAGCCTTTGCTCCATCCTTTACCCATCGGACTCTGCTCTTCCCCAACCTAGAACACAGACTGTTCCAAATTTGCCACACAGGAGAACAGCTGTGAGAAGTTTTCCCACTATATCAAAACTGACTGGTGTAATAAAGATACTTTTGAAACATTCATTTCTAGGCTTAGAATCATCTTTATATGTATGTATGTATGTGTACGTGTATGATGTAGAGATGGGGAAAATGCTTATTGTGAGGCTCAAACTACTTACGACAAAACCCAAAATAACTGTCTTTGCGATTCCTGGACTGACAGAAAATATTAAATTTGACCAGGTATGTAGGGATCCAAAGGCCTACTAGGGAGATACCTGGACTAAGTCATCTTGGCCACTGACCACCTGATTTTGGAGGTGGGCTGAGATTGCCTGTTGATTAATTTATACAAAAGGCTCTACTCCATCTGCTCATTTGATCTCTGAGGTATATGGACATTTTCTAAGCTTACACTATAGAGTACCAGTACTTTGGGGCTTGTCAAAGAACGTAGGTGCATGGTACCTTTTCCAAACTCTTTGGGGTCAGATAGGTTTTGGAATTCAGAATTTTTTTTTAAGGTTTTAGAATGGCAATATGGTACGTAGCACATAAATCATATAACACCCCAATTGGATACGGGGTGGCACCCTGTAATCAAACTCACAAACCTTTCTTCAGTAAAACATATGAAAATTTACATCATGAGAAAAGGACTAAAAATAGCCTCACATCAGTGCAGATCAATTTTGCAACCAAATAGGTCTGGGGCATATCAGATTTTGTTGTCAAACGTGTTACAAATAATTTTTGAATTTCCAGAAATTTTTGTAGTTTTGCAATTGTGAATAAGGGATTGTGAACCCTTAGAACCTTGGACTATCTGCGGTGGAAGCTTTGTTAGAGGGCCTGTTGCGAGAAGGGCCTCTGAAGGAAGCCTGGGAGAACAAGTGGTCCAACTCTTCATTTGTTGCTAGGGGTTGGAACATTGGGAAGGTACTTCGCATGGCCCCTTGGGACAGCTATCTTAAAGCTGCATCTTGAGGTTTTGTTCTCTTCCAGTGAGGAGATGCTACAGGAAACATGAAGCCCATCAATGCGCTTCACATAAGGATGTAGCTAAAGTGATCCTATACACTTTGGGAAGGCGTGTTCTCGTCTTTTAATTGACTCTTTCCACTTTCATTTTGATCAGGAGGAAACTAGAAACTGAATTTCTGGCTGAACTTTGGAATTTAATTAGCATCTGGTAACCTGCTTATTTCTGAGATGGAGGAAAATGCCTATTGTAAGATCAAACGACTTACAACAAAACCAAAAAAACTGCCTTAGTGATTCTTGGACTGCCAGAAAATATTAAATTTGACCCAGGATCCAAGGGCCTACTAGGGAGATACCTGGACTAAGTCATCTTGGCCATTGTCCACCTGATTTTGTAGGTGGGCTGACATTGCCTATTAATTTATACAAAAGGTTCCATTCCATCTGCTCATTTGATCCCTGAGGTACATGGACATTTTCTAAGCCAGCCTATAATTCTAGTTCTTATTACAGGTTTTCTCTTAGTGTGTTATGTGCTCTTTATATTTTGCTACCCCGTGTTTCCTATGAGCCACCTCAAATCCTCTGCGAACTAAGGCAGGGAAGACAGTACTAAGGAGATGGCTGACAACCTGAAGTGGAGTAGGGAGCTGTGCAAATATCAATCAAATGGCCTTTTCAGCCATCTATCATTGCTGTCTCTTAAGGGCTGGAACTCAAGCTTCGGTCTACTGGGGTTTTTCCCCCTTGTGGCTGAAAGACATTAAAACCAAAACCCTGTTGCCATCAAGTCAATTCTGACTTATAGTGACCCTATAGGATAGAGAAGAACTGCCCCATAGGGAGTCCAAGGCTGTAAACCTTTACGGAAGCAGGCTGCCACATCTTTCGCCCATGGAGCTGCTGGTGGGTTCGAACCAGCAACCTGTCGGTTAACAGTCGAGCATTTAACAACTGCACCACCAGCACTCCTTTGAAAGACATTAGGTGGTGTCAATAATCTCTTTTTCTTGCAAGTACTGTCTCTCCCTGCATAAAACATGCAATTAAGAAAAAATTTTAACGGTATGCTTTATCGTGCACCCCATGCGCAGCTGTTAAGCTAGTTTCCATGCTCATTTGATAGGGTGGTTTGTCACCGTGTTTATTTGTTCTGTTCTTTGACTTTCCGTGCCATCACTATGGAAGCATCCAGGGCAGAGGAATTCATACTCACTCTCAGAGTCCTCCTAAAAAGGAAGCTGTTTGCTCGCTAGCTGGTGGCAACTTCTGCTGGACCTTTCAGGCCTGAATCTTCTCTCCAGATAGCGAGGCCTGCCCTGGCTACGCAACATAATGATGAAATGTGGAATTTCTGAGACAGATCAGTTGCCGACTGACTCGATGGAAGATGCACTTGTGAAGGATACTGTCTCAATGTACGTATCAGAAATAGAAGTTTATTGACAAGAAATCTGATTGACAATGAACTTTCCAGGAACTTCCTTTCTAAGCATAATGTCCGTTCTGCCTCAAATCCCTTTGCCTGTAGACATGCATAATATGGGGGTGAGAGGCTGTAAGAGGAATTATCTCTTCCCTGTCCAGATTTATTTACTAAGGTATCACTAAGGTGTTACAGTGTCAGAATCTAATTCCACAAAGTTCCAAGCATACAGGATCGATGTGGCTAAACTAATAGTTATACTTTGCAAATTTAGTCATGCCTAATGTATAAAGTTGTTTTTTGGGGTGGAATGTATAAAGTATGCTACTCTCCTCCCCTCTAACATGGCCTCTGGGTTTCTTGGAGGCGTGTCTGAGGAATGTGTCCCCACATGTGAAGGAATTTGGATTCTGATCATGGTGGCTCTCCCTTGTGAGCATCTATTCCTAATGTGGCTGTCCTCCCAGAAACCTGGTCTTCTGGCCGCTCGCTCACATGATCCCTCCACACTCATGCAGGGAGTGTAAAGAAGTGTTTTTAAAACTCCAGGTCACAGCCTATTACAGGTCGTCCCTGACTTACAACAGGATTCCATTCATGACTGTGTTTTAAGTCGGTTCTGACATAAGTCGAATACCTCATTTTTTTTTTTTTAGTTTTATTATTGACTTCTATTATCAGCATCTTCATAGATCATAACACTGAACATCTGCGAGTATCTGAGGATGGTAACAGCAAATTACACACTGCAACATTGTATGTAGTACCTATTACTAACGATAAGATGTACAAAAACGGTAAGATGTCAGAAGTGTGGTTTGTTAAAACTCGAATACATTGTAAGTCAGGGACTAGTAGTTGGTTATGAAATCAATATGGTCGTTGTCTCAATCAGTTACATTCTCAATAATCACCATAAAATCTTGGTGGTATATAGCAACAAGCATTTAATTCTTGCTCCTATGTCTATGAGGTAGCTGGAATTCCACTGATCTTGGCTTGGTGTACCTGAGCTTGGCTTCAAGCTGCAGGTTGGCTCTAGGTCTCCTCCATGTGTCCTTCGTCCTCTTGGACCAGTGAGCTATGCTCTTCTCAAGGCAGCAGTGCAAGAGGGTAAGCCCGGCCACACGGCACATTTTCATACTTTTGCTGTGTCCTGTTTGCTAACATCCCGCTGGGCAAGCAAAAGCCCAAAGAGGGATGGGGACGTACACTCCACCCACAGTGAGGCCATGACAAAGGTGTCTACTTCAGGGGAATGAAGAATGGAAACCAATAACTCAATGCTCAGTATTTTAAAAAAGTTAAACAAGAAAAAAAAATCAATTTGTCACATATAGAAAGGGTTAGTACTATCTTATGAATCTTGTTTCAACTTATTTTCATCTGGGTAATTACAGTGGTCTCTTAACTGGGCTCCCTGCTTCTGCCCTTGCCTCCACTGCAGTCTGTGGTCAACATAGTCATCAGAGGGATCGCTATTAAAACGAAGTCAAATCACGTCACTTTTCCCCTCAAGCCCTTGATGTTCCTCAAACTCACCTGCTGGCTAAGGTCCTGCCTCAGGGTCTTTGCACTTGCTATTTCCCATCTGAACTTTTCTTCACACAGGTATCTGTATGACTCACTGAGGCCTTCCCAAGTACTCAATTTAAAATTGCAATTGCTCCCCGGCCCCAAGCCAGACAATCCTTCTTTCGTTTTACCTTTTTCAGCAGGTCGGCATACAAAATATTTTATGTATTGATCCTGTTTGTCTGCTTCGCCCGCTGCAGTGTAAGCTCTAGGACAGCCTTTTGTCTGCTTTGTTTACTGCTGTATCTCATGGTTTGACACCAAGTAGGAGCTCAATTATTTGCTGTCTGTATGAATGAATTAGCAGGAATTTATTTCTCTCAAGAAACAAGAAATGTGGAGGCAAGTGGTCCTCAGGTTGGTTCTGAAGCTTGTCGTGCCTTCCCAGGCCCAGCCTCTTTTCATCTGGCCTCGCTCAGTGTATCATGATGTCTCTTTTCATGGTCTAATGATGGTTGAGGCTGCTCCAACCACCTCGTCCACCTGACAACTTGCAAAAACAGGAAGGGAAGGCAGAGCTCCACATTGTGCCTCTCCTTGATTACCAGCTGCAAGGTCTTTCCCAGAAGTCTGAGCAATCTTCCCCTACCGGCCAGAATGGGTTGCACGCCTATCTGTGAACCAGTTCTTGGCAAACAGAAATGGGATTACCATGGCTGGTTAGGAGTCCCAGTCACACAGTGGTTAAGAGCTTGGCTACTAACCAAAAGGTCAGCAGTTCAAAAACCACCAGTCGCTCCTTGGAAACCCTATGGGACAGCTCTACTCTGTCCTATAGGGTCCCTATGAGTTGGAATTGACAACTATGGGTTTGGTTTTTTTTTTTAATGACCAGTTAGGGAACCCTGGTGGTGTAGTGGTTAAGTGCTACGGCTGCTAACCAAAGGGTTGGCAGTTCGAATCCGCCAGGCGCTCCTTGGAAACTCTATGGGGCAGTTCTACTCTGTCCTATGGGGTCGCTATGAGTCGGAACTGACCCGATGGCACTGGGTTTAGTTTGGGTTTTGTTAAGAATACCTTTCACGATTTTGCTTCTTGGGCTAAGCACGTTGCTACTCCAAACCAAAAACCAAACCAAACCCAGTGCCGTCGAGTCGATTCTGACTCATAGCGACCCTATAGGACAGAGTAGAACTGCCCCATACAGTTCCCAAGGGGTGCCTGGTGCATTCGAACTGCCGACCTGTATGGTTAGCAGCTGTAGCACGTAACCACTACGCCACCAGGGTTTCCATTGCTACTCCAGAGCTGGACAAATCAAAGTTCTGCTGGTAAAGAAAGTGGGGTGGGGAAATGATCACCTCCACAGAAGATGGGCATGGCAGTGGACATCAATGATGCCCTTTATACTGTGGCTGACAGGCACCTACCCCTTATAAGCTTGGAAGTGGAGGCAACCCTGAAGCAGCCCCAGCCTGTTTCTAAGGTGTAGCTATTTCATAGGCCACCCTCCCATCCCCACCTCACTCCCCTCCAGCCACAGACTCACATAATCACAGCAGAACCAGCCCCTCACTGCTTACTCTCCCCAAAGATGTTCTAGCTGAAAAGGGCAGCCCTTTTCTCATTGGTCTATTTCTCCTCCCAAGACCCAAGAAAAGCACATTCTAACTACTAGTGGCTCAAACTCTTTATCTTCCTTAAGGAAGCAGATTTATTGTACCAGAATTTTCTATCTTCCTTTTTTTTTTAATCGTGGTGAAAATATAGACACAAAACATCTGCCAACACAGCTTCCGAATTTACAATTCAATGCCATTGATCACATTTTTCATGTTGTGCCACTGTTATCACTAACCTTTCCCAAAACATTCCACCATTAACTCCATGACCCCAAGCAAAAACTTCCCCTTTTCCCCTCCCTCCCATCCTTGCTGACCATTAATAATCTTTGCTTTCTATATATTTGCTTATTCCGAATACGTGAGATCATACAGTATTTGTCCCTTTGCGACTGACTGATTTCGCTCAGCATGTTTTCGAGTTTCATCCACGTTGTGGCATTACATCAGAACTTCATTTCTCTTTACGGCCGCATGACATCCCACTGTATGCATATGCCGTATTTTGTGTATCCACTCATCTGTTGGACATTTTGGCTACTATGAAAAGTGCTGCAATGAACATTGAAGCACAGGTTTTGTTTGTGTTCCCACCTTCACTTCTTCCGAGTATGTATACCTAGGATTGGGTGGGATTGTTAAGAACATGGTAAGTCTAAGTTCAACTTTTTATGAACCGCCAAACGGTTTTCCACAGTGGCTGCACCATTTTACATTCCCACCAGCAATGGATGAGGGTGTCCATTTTCTTCACAACCTTACCAACACTTGTTTTGGCTCTGTACCAAATTAAAGTTTACAAACTATTTATTTTCCAAATAGGTACTACATGTACATGGTGCAAAATTTGAAAGGTACAAAAGGTATCTGTGAAAAGACATCCTCCCTCCCACCCTTCTCTCCCGAGGCAACTGAGGCTGCCAGGTTCCTGTGTATCCTCCCAGATATCCTAGGCATATACAAGTAGATAGGTATGATATACATGTATATGTGTGCACGTGTACAGATATATGTATACACACACACATTTTCTCTATCCCCTTCCCATTTTTATAAACAACACGAGTATACCATGAGCCTCTTCCCCCCACTTAACCATGCATTTTGGAGCTCATTCCACGGCAGTACACAGAGAGCAGCTCCATTCTTTTAAATGTCTGCATAATAGTCCACTGTATAGATTGGCCCCGGTTTATGTAATCATTGCCCTATACTGATGGTAGTTTTCGACTTTTTGCTATTACAACAACGATGCAATGAAACTCCCGTACTCAGGAAAAGATCTGAGAAGTAGCACTGCTGGCTCATCACAGGTCTGTGCATTTGCACTTGTGACAGACACTGTCCAGGTGCCCCGGGGAGGCTGTGCCGGCTCAGCCTCGCGCCCACACTGTACCAGTGCTGCTGCCCCACATCCTGGCAGGGCGTCCACTTCTCTCTTTAGTGCAGCCCAGCCATTCCAGTCAGTAGTGACCTTTAGACTCATGACCACACTGAGCTACTACACACCTCTGATCTAAGGTGACACTCATGTGCTCTTCCTTTTCTACCCGAGGAGAAAAAAAAATCTGTAAAAGGTAATTCTTTTGAAAGGCTTGAAACCTCTGTCACGTTTTTCGTCCCAGTCCTAAGGTTAGATTACAACAAACACACTTGGCGAGAGGTCCTCTAAGGTGGCAGAAGAGAATCGTCTAGCTCTTCTCAAGCTAAGCATGCATTAGAGGGAAGGTTCGCTCTAACTTTTCCGAATACAGGGATACAGAGCTGTGATTTAGAGAAGCCATTTCATCCAGCCAGAATTTCCTGATTATCTACCTAAGCCAGGTGCTAGGGAGACCGTGGGGAAGAAGACAGACCAGGCCCCTGCTTTCACTGCTCTAACGCTTTAGGGTGGGAGGTGGGGGGGGGTCACAGCCTAGCAAGGACCAGGAGGGGTTCAAACAGTGCCATGCATCGTCAAGGCAGACAGGATGGGCAAGGGAGAATGTGATCAGGGCTGGAGGCAGACTTTAAGTGGATTTGAATATGAGTCCCTGTGTGGTGCAACTACTTGACAAGTTCGGCTGCTAACCAAAAGGCTGGTAGTTCGAGTCCACCCAGAGCTGCCTCAGAAGAAAGGCCTAGTAATCTATTTCTGACAAAACAAGTTATTGAAGACCCTATGGGGCATAGTTCTACTCTGAAACATATGCACTCACCATGAATTGGAGTTGACTCGACATCAACTGTTTGTTAGTGGTGGTAAATACATTAGGTGGTCAGGAAAAGCCACTGCCCAAGGTCTTGAGGGAAGAGCGTTCTAAGCAGGGGGAACAGCCAGTGCAATGGCTATGAGGTAGGAGTGAGCTCTGCAAGTTGGAGGAGTCGACACAAGTATTCCCCAAGTTGTCAAATACGCTGCAGACCGACTACGAAATCCCCCAACGTTTAACACGACACATATATTGTGAGAAGGGAGACCATTGTGACATTCTTTTTATGCAGCATTTTCGGCCCATTGCCGTGTGTTATAAGAAGGAGTGCTCTGAACTGGGGGAAAGGAGGCAGAGGGACCTGGGAGACGCTGAAGCTCCATCAACAAGGCACTGAGCTGGCGGGCCCCCAGCGACAAGCACTGGCAGAGAGCACCTCATCCTACTGGGCTCTGTCAGCGCACTGCATCGCATGAAGACCCTTCCTACCTCAAAGCCAACACTGGCCGTGAGTAAACCATAACATGTCCTAGAGTATTCTTCCTCAAAGGATGTTTCAATCCACCCTTTTGCATTTCAGAACAGAGAACCAGGCTCAGAAGTAACTGCTACAACTAATTGCTAGAATGCCCAGTTCACTCTTAAATTATCATCAGTCACCTGCAGAGCAAAGGCAAGACAAGGCCACCTGGAAGCAGCAGAAATAGGGTGCACCTGTTTGTAGGCTACCACTTACTGTCCAAAGTGCCCTTTCAGGCAGGACTGCTCTGGTCACTGTAGATGTGATGGGGGCCCATCACTGCAGCAGCCCTGAGGTTACAGGAATGGCACTTGATGGACAGTAAGAGGCTGCTGATGGCCATCTCCACGCCCTGCTCAAGGCTCCAGGAGGTCCCGAGAACTTTGGTATCCGTCAGCAAGTGTTTCCCAGCTTGGCTTAGGAAAGGCCTCCCGTGTGCCAACTCTCCTGCCTTCTAGTTCTGCTGCCAGACTTGGTGGACACGCGTGGAAGGATCCGGTTCTCCACAAAATATGCACTACTAGCCAGAACCAAGGTAAACTCACAAACTGCAGACTCCAACTAGAGCTAGCCCTGAAAAAATTAAGTGTGCCCTCTCTATTAAAGAGGGCAGACCCATCCTGTGTGACTTGGGGAACTGTTCTCTACCACGCTGCACCTCCATCTAGGCACGTTAGCTGACCCGACACCCACTGGAGACTGAGCGTGCCAAAGACAAGACACACGCCATGTGTGCCCCCAGGCACCCCAGGGGATAGTTTCGATCTGCTCACAGCAGCTCTGATTTTGGTTTAAACCAAAGCAGCCCCGAAGCACTCTGGAAGAAGCAAGTGGGAGGGAGAGGAGCCCTGGCCTGGATGCTGGCTGAGAACCCCAGGGCACTGAGCAGCCAGCCGTGGGAAGCCTGCTCTGTCAGCGAGGCTCATCACTGCTCTGAAAAAGCAGAGCTGAGTGCTTCCTGGGAAGCTGGGTTCCTTCTGAAGGACATACTCTTCCTTGGTTTTAAAAAAAAGTGCACCAATTTAAAAAAACCACCAAGAGACGTTTTCTCTTCATTTTAACTCTGGAGAAGCCTGTGGGCTTAGCAGAACACAAAGCCACACTACGCGCAAAACACCCAAAATCTGTTGTTGTCGTCGAATCAATTCCCACTCATAGCAACCCTACAGGACAGAGCAGAACTGCCCCGTAGGGTTTCCAAGGCTGTAATCTTTACAGAAGCAGACAGCCGCATCTTTCTCCTGAGCAGCACAGTGAAAGACAGGGTGCTTGCAGGAGCCCCAGGCAGCTCCTGAAACCGTCAGGGGCCTGAACACCTCCTCAGCCTGCAAGGCCCAGTACTATAGCATCTCCCTCACATGGGGCCTCCCCTCTGTGTGTTCTCCTCAGCAAATGTGTAATTCCTAAGAGGGGCTTCTGATGCTACCAAGCACAACCCAAAGTGTGCTCAAGGAATGGAAACTAATTTACTATGTGTATTAGGCCTCGTGGATTACACCAAGGGAAAAAATATCTACTGACACCAAAACCAAACCAAAGCAAACTCTTGAGAAATATAACCCAAAGCCAGCGCCCCTCCACTTTTTAGAATTTTCTTTAAATTACTGGTTGCTTTGGGTAAGTCCTGTCGTAATTCCCGTCAGCAGAAAGAGGTGGATGACAGTAACCCCAGGGAACAACCCACTGCCTCCCTACCACCTCTGGGCAAATATTCAAATAACCTCTTAACTGCTGACAAAGTTCAGTTAGCTAGGCGGCAGGCTGATGGCTTTCTCAACAAGGTAATGTAATGTTTCCCTGAACCTGAAATGATTTACCAATGATTTACCATCTCCTTCCCTCATCCTCAAATTGCCACCTGTCTCCTCCAATCACTTGCTTCCACTTCACTAAGCCCTTTCAAAATCTCCAAATGACCACCACCCAAGGACCAGCCAAAGCAGAGGTCTACATGGCCCAGGAAAAGTGTGCGTGGCAACAGGGAGTGCCGTTTCAAGTGCTGCGCTTCCACCCAGCTCTGGGAGCAACCAGTTCCCTTCAGGCCGCCTCCCAGGTCCTGGCATAAACATCAGATACAGGATTTTTTAAAAAGTCTGTACATACCTGCCCTGCTTAACCATCTACATTAAGGAACTAAAAAGAACCCACTGTTCTTGTGGCTGCACTGAAGGTCCCATTTGCCTGATACGTTTATGTTTTTGTTTTGTGGTCCAATCCAGCTGACTGGTATGTGTGCAAGCTTTGTCAGAGGGGGGCATGCGCCTCACCATGGGTCTAGTGAACAAGACTGAGGGGCAAGGCAGGAGTAGTCCTGTGTTTGGTTTGGGCTGCTTGTTTCCAGAGGATAAAGTCCAACCCCTCAGCTTGCCCTTCAAGGTCCTCCAAAGTTGTGTCCCAGACTGGTCTCTAATGCTTCCTGTAGAGGCCACCCGTCTACTCCTCTCTCCACATGCATGCCCTGCAGTCTCCCTGAACTTATGAACTCAGCATGTTGTTGTCAGGACCCACAGAGACGGTTCTGACTCACAGTGACCCTATGTACAACAGAAAAAAACACTGCCCAGTCCTGTGCCATCCTCACAATCGTTGTTATGCTTGAGCCCACGGTTGCAGCCACTGTGTCAATCCATCTCATTGAGGGTCTTCTTCTCTTTCACTGACCCTCTACTTTACCAAGCATGACGTCCTTCTCCAGGGACTGATCCCTCCTGACAGCATGCCCAAAGCACGTGAGACTTAGTCTCGCCATCCTTGCTCCTAGTGAGCATTCTGGTTGTACTTCTTCCAAGACAGATTTGTTCGTTCTTTTGGCAGTCCATGGTATATTCAATATTCTTCGCCAACACCACAATTCAAAGGCTTCAATTCTTCTTCAGTCTTCCTTATTCACTGTCCAGCTTTCACATGCATATGATGTGACTGAAAACACCATGGCTTGGGTCAGGCGCACCTTAGTCTTCAAGGTGACATCTTTGCTCTTCAACACTTTAAAGAGGTCCTTTGCAGCAGATTTACCCAATGCAATGCGTCTTTTGATTTCTTGACCGCTGCTTCCATGGCTGTTGATTGTGGATCCAAGTAAAATGAAATCCTTGACAACTTCAATCTTTTCTCCATTTATCACAATGTTGTTTATTGGTCTTTTCTTTATCCAAAATGGCCTTCCTGCTTATTAAAATTCTATTGCCCCTTCAGACCTAGCGTGAATCCTACCTCCATTGTGAAGTCTTCCTAGATCTCTGCAAACCTCCCTGCTCTTCCTCCTCTGACTCCCTGTGGTACCTGCTCACTGTCTTTTACTCTGAGACTCATCAGACACTGCTGTGGATTGCAGTGGATGGCGTGTGCGCCTCAGCGCCTCGGTTAGAGCATGACCTGCTCTAGAGTGCGGCGTACATAGGATGATTTTAATGACGGGATGCACAAGATCATCCATGTGCTGGCTGACTCAAATAAGAATCAGGGCACGGGAAGGTTCATTCTTACTCAAGTCCTCAGTATGAGGCCGGTTTTCAGTTTTTGGTGAAATGAATTTGAGTAGCACACAAGGACTAAACCAACAATACTGAGCTGTCACACTGGTTGCTATGTCACCCAAGAAGCCAAGTGCAAAAGGTAACATGGGCAATGAAGGGCCCAGTGACCGACATTCACATGGGCTGGTCATCCAGCTAAAAGTTTTGTTTATTAAAAAATCTCAGATGGCCAAACTCGGCGGCCAAGTGGACAGTACCTGCTACATGGGCCACTTGCTGGGTGCCTGAGGGGTGGGGTCTGTGCTTTACACGCCTCTGTATCTCGCTCAGTGCTTACTTCTCAAGGAATATTTGCTGAACAAAGGAATTCCTCTTTATTCAGAGTTCATACAAATATAGGTACCTTCATATTTTTTTTTTTCATATATGCAACATTGCTGAAGAAATGAAAGTTGATTGACACAGAGAACAGATACTGCCCATAGTTTTTCATACGGTGATGGGCTTGTTATCCAAGCCATTAGTGTTTACATTGTCTGATTCCATCACCAACAACCAAGAGATGAAAATGGAAGCAAGCAAATAGGAGAAAGAAAATATCCAGGGTGCTGAAATCATTAATCATTACATCTGTATCTCTCTAGTGTAGCTTTCAGAACCATTTCATGATCTTGTAGTTGATACATGGGCAGTAAAAAGAAAAACATGATATATGATGATTGCCGGAATTTTCAGGAAGCCTTGGCTTTGACCTTGGACAGCAGCACCTCGTTCTTGCGGCCCTCCTGGAGGGGAAGAGAGAGAGAGTGAATAGAGAGGTAGTGATGACATTAGCACCCCTGTGAAGCCCAGTTGTTCTCAATGGTCCTTCCACCCAGTCCCACTACACATACCTTTTGACCAACACCACCAAAGTGTCCTATTATGCTGCCGTCAGCACGGTAAGATTTCTTAGTGACACACTGACTTTAATGCATGTTACGGGATTGAACTGTGTCCCCCAAAAGTTCATGTTGTCTGGGCTGGGCCATGATTCCCAGTATATTGTGTGACTGTCCACCATTTTGTCATCTGATATGTTTTCCTATGTGTTGCAAATCCTATCTCTATGATGTTAATCAGGCAGGATTAGAGGCAGTTATGATAATGAGGCAGGACTCAATCTACAAGATAAGGTTGTATCTTGAGTCTACCCCTTTTGAGATATAAGAGAGAGAAGCAAGCAGAGAGACAGTGGACCTTATTACCACCAAGAAAGAAGTGCCAGGAGCAGCGTGTACGTTGGACCTGGGGTTCCCCGCTCTGAGAAGCTCCTAGACAGGGGAAGGCTGATGACAAGTGCCTTCCCCCAGAGCTGACAAAGTCTTCTCCTGGAGCTGGCACCCTGAATTCGGACTCTAGCCTCCTGGACTGTGAAAAACCCAAAAAACCAAACCCACTGCCGAGTCGATTCCGACTCATAGAGACTCTGTAGGACAGAGTAGAACTGCCCCATAGAGTTTCCAAGGAGTGCCTGGCGGATTGAGAGAATAAATTTGTGTTTGTTAAAGCCATCCACTTGTGGTATTTCTGTTACAGCAGCACTACATAACTAAGGCAATACCAAAACCGCAACAACGATGTTTAGTTTCTCAACTGTCAGACTGTAGACAGGGTGAGGAGATTAGGCACTATCATTTCAAAAGGCTTCATGAAGTCTCCTAAGATGTTCATAGGAATGGATGTAGACAGCAGGCCCTTATCTGACAATCTTGGACTATTACAGTGAGGAAGTGGGGAGGCCCCTGGAGACAAGAGCACAAGGAGTGATAAAAGGAAGACCCGGTTTACAAAGCAGACAGAACACTTGAAGAAGTCCTGACTCTAACACACAGTGGAGGTTAACAGTATCCTCAGCTTTAAGAAAGGAAGAAATTCACCCAAGACAGGAAGAGAAATATTCTTCAAGGGACAGCTCCCCACTTAAAAGGAGCTGTATAAAATCTTTGCCATTACTGAGGGAAGTACTGGCTACAATAGCTCTTAGCATGCTTATGTGAAATCCTGTCTCATATATTTTTGCACCAAGTCCTAGAAAAGCTTTGATTTCTCAGAAGTTTATTACTTTTTGGGCGGGGTGGGAAGAGGCTTTAGAGATACAGAGAACTACCTAAGTACATTTTTCTTTTAACTTTGGCTGTCAGGAAGCCTGATATTAACTATGTAGAACTTTATTATCAACCTCTCTGAATTCTTTTTCTCTCTTACTCTCTATGTATCTATTTATCTCCTTTATTTGAATATATATATTCATATGTATTTTTTCTTCACTCTAATACTTTAAGCTTTAAAGTTTATGTGCTACTATTATATGTTTTTTTCTATAAGCTGCCTCAAATTTCAAAGGGCTAAGGCTGGAGACAAACACACTAAATATTAAAGAAATGAAGGTCCATTGCTAATCTCTGTTAATAATAACAACTTCTAGGTACTAATGCACACTGAGCACCCACTATGTGTTGGGCACTGTTCTAAGTGTTTTCAAGTGTACGATTTCATTCATTCTTCCACACTATTCTATGAAGGAAAGAGCATTACTGTCCCTAAAGCCCACTGCCATCGAGTTGATTCAGACTCATAGCAACCCTACAGAATAGAGTAAAACTGCTTCATACAGTTTCCAAGAAGCACCTGGTGGATTCAAACAACTGACCTTTTGGTTAGCAGCCATAGCTCTTAACCACCAGGGTTTCCATTACTATCCCCATTGTACAGATAAGCAAAAAGAGGACCATACTCTTCCCCAACCAGATCCTAGGTGTTTCCAGCAATTCCAGAATTCTGGGCTGCAAGAACCAAGAGGCTGGCTGAGGGGTCATGGAGGTGAGGTGAGTCTGCATAAGGTGGGATAACAACTGTGCTCATACATGATCCCCACACTCATACTGTGTATACACTACGGTGGCAGATACTACTCCCAGGGCAGGTGATGCTGCCCCTGGGTCCCCACCCTAAGCCCTATCCGCCATCCATGGAATCTGACATCTAGTGGTGCGAGGTCACGTCAGCTTCATTGGGTATTCCCTTTCTCGGGCATGCTCAAAAGCTTCTCACTGTGCGTCTTCCTAATCCCTTGTTCCCATTGGCCTTGACAGCTCGGGATACCACCACCTGCTAGCAAACCTCGAATGATCCCCATCCCTTCCCTGGACTGTATCACAGGGCCCTACTTTTAACCTGAGAGGTGAACGTGGTCATAGGAAGGCCCAGAGAGGTGCTGCTCACAGGGCCCAGGCCCGATAGTGGTCAGGACGCAAGAGGCCATGCTTCCCTGGGGGTCCATGTAGTATGGAATAAAAGCTTTCTTCATCCTTGAAGCCTCAGCCTTCAAGACCCCCAAAGTCAATTCTCCTACCTCACTGGCTCTCAGTTCCCTGTAGGTCCTGTGCTCTTTCAGGCCATGTCATGTCGGCAATAGCCTTGGTGTTAATAAGACAAGTACTGGCTCATTTACAGGATCTACATTTATCTTCCACTCAGAGAGCTGGGGGATGGCTGGGCTCTGGGGCTGGGGGTAGAACGAATTCTTCTGTCAGAATGACACTTTCTGAGCACATTTTTAAAGGGAGAGGTAGCTAATTTTTCCTAGAGGCGGGGAGAAGGATAAGGTAAAATTGGGTAACGTATTCTATTTGAAAAGTTAAAGGTTTCCTTTTTAAAATGAGTTGGTCAGATTTGTTGTGGGGGGGGGGGCGGGGGGGACTCTAGCTAAAAAAAGTGAGGAGGGGAACAGATGGAACAAGAACAGGCAGCCTGTGAATAGTTATGTTATTACATCATTATACTACTCTACTTCTGAGTATTTTTGAAAAATTCTATAATAAAAAGAAAGCAATAAAAAAACTGGAGGATTCTGGGAAGATGGTGGCTTAACAGATCATTGTTCTGACTCTCCCCCACAAATCCAACAAGAAATACAACAAGGAAATCGTGCTTGGCTTTGAGTGACTCTGAATTGGGGAGCAGAGGAAAGCAGTGAGGAACTGCAGACAGGCAAAATGCAACGATCAATGAGTCCCATATGGTAGGAAAATTGCTTGTCTCTGCCTCTCTTGCAGGCTGCCAGTTGCTGTGAATTAGGGAAGTGGTCCCAGAAAAAGAGCCTGCTTCCCTAACCTCCACAGCCCCTGCCTGTACAAACACATAGGACCCCAAGCTCCTGCTCTAAAATGAACACGGCAGACCACCCCAGAAGTCTGTCTGGAGTGTGCCAGCACCTCCCCAACCTGGACACTGTTGGCTCTGAGTCTACTGCAAGTTGCCACAAAAGCCCCGTGCAGCGGAGTATGCTCCCATAGTCAACACTCCACCTGCCTCCCTGTGCACCCCACAGCTCAGGCCTCTGAAAACAACAGGAGAGTCCTCCCGGGGAGTCAGAATGGATCTGTCTTCTCCCCTTTCAGTCGGTGCAGAGGACTGCTGACTGAGGCTGCTGTGTGCTAGGAAGCAAGAGTCTTGAGTGGAGGCTGCACTCACAGCCAACAATCTACCGGGGGGCGGGGGGGCTGACAGCAACAAGACAGACCTCCATGGGGATCTGACCAGAGCGTGACACCTTCTCCCCTACCTGGTAATAAACGGTTGTCAACTGTTGCAAACTGCTACAGAAGGCCCTCACAGTAGAGTCTGCTCCCATAGTCAGTACTCTACCTGCCTCCCTGTGCACCCCATAGCTCAAGCTTCTGAAACCAATAGGACAGACCTCCCTGGGGGTCAGTTTGGGTCTATCTACTCCCCCTTCCAGTTGGTGCTGAGGACTTACGACTGAAGCTGCTAGGACGCAGACATCTTTAGTGGAGGCTAAGGTCACAGACAGCATGCCAGGATGGTGGTAGGGGCCTCTGATAGTAAAAAGGCAGACCTCCCTGGGGGTCCATTTGGAGTGTGACTACCCAACCACCAACTGGAAACTGCTGATTGCTGGACTGATACAAACTCCAACAGAAGATTCCCCACAGTACAGTCAGGTCACCTAAGTGGAGAACGCTCCTCCAACCACCACAGGGCCACTGGGGCTCAGAAACCAGTAACACAGTTCTCTCAGAGGTTCTCCTAGGGACCGCCAGCCCCTCCTTCTCCTAAAATGGAGGAAAGTCTGCCTGTACTTCCCCTGAACGCCAGCTCAGATATTAGCAGCCCCCATACAGCAGGGAAGGAAGTCCGGGGCAAAACTGGAGGGCAACGTCCAGGGGCTCGCTGGGTGGGGTTCTCCAAATAAAAACATGGTTGCAGAAACAGAAAAGGGAAGAAAGTCATAACCAGAGAGAGGACTGTGCCCCTGGAGGACAGACTGATTAGTATATGATATCTCCCCTGAGTAGCAGTGCCTGCTGGTGGACAGACTGACCACAGCATGTTCTCTGGTGTGTTTGAGAGAGATTGAAAGTTGAAAATGGAGATCTGGAACTTCTGAATCCTAATTAAACCAGAGAGGAAGAAAGAGCTATCACAGAGAGGGACAGAAAATGGTAAGCAAAGGCTGAAGGCTCTGGTTACCTAAGAATTTTTCGCTGAAAGTAGTGCAGGAAAAAACATCAAATATGGGGGAAAACTGAGAAAGTTAAACCCAACAAAAAAATGACAACACACACAATGAACAGAGAAATAAAGGCCCATTCAAATGAACATGACAAACGAAGTGAAAGCACACGTAGGAATGACCAAATGACGAAAAAAATGGAAGAATATAATACAACAACATTAAACACAATTAAAGAACTAAGGGAAAACAGGCAAAAAGTTAAAAGAAATAATGAAAACAATACAAGAAAAAAATGAGAACCTACAAAAAGAGATACTGAAACTGAAAAGGATGATAACGGAAATGACAAACACAGTAAAAGGACTTACCAACAGAATTAGGCAGAAGAAGGAGCAGATTAGAGGATGAAAGAGTTAAAATTACAGATGTTGATGAGCAACAAGAATGGGGGCTCAAGAAGGCTGAGCACAATTTAATGGAATTATGGGACAAAAACAAGAGACCTAATATAGGCATCATGGGAATATCAGAAGGAGGTGAGAGAACGGGATAGAAAGACTATTTGAAGAAATAATGACAGAAAATTTCCTCAGTGTAATGAAGGACAGGAATCTATGGAGACCTCTAACAAGTGAAGAGGTCAAATCAGTGATCAAAAACTTCCCAACAAAATAAAGCCCTGGACCAGATGGCTTCACTGGGGAATTCTACAAAACATTTAGAGAAGAACTGACACCAATAATATTTAAACTCTCCCAAAAGACAGAGAAGGAACAAATAATTTCAATTTTAATTCTATGAAGCAAACATAACTCTGATATCCAAACCAGACAAAGACACCACAAGAAAAGAAAATTACAGGCCAATATCTTCTATGAATATAGACACAAAAATCCTCAGCAAAATACTTGCAAACAGAATGCAATGGCATATGGAAAGAGTCATACACCATGACTAGGAGGATTTATTACAAGAATGCAGGGATGGTTCAACATCAGAAAATCAATCAATATGTAATATACTACATCAATAGAACAAAGGAAAGAACCATATGATCATCTCTATCAATGTACAAAAAGCATTTGCTAAAATCCAACACCCTTTCTTGATGAAAACCCTGAAGATGATTAGAATAAAGGGAATATTCTGCAATATGATTCAGGGCATATATGAAAAGCCAACATCCAAGATTATACTTAATGGAGAAAGGTTGAGAGCTTGTCTCTTGAAATCGGACACAAGATAGGGTGCCTGCTCTTACCACTTCTACTCAATATAATATTAGACATCCTAGCCAGAGCAGAGGAGTAAGACAAGAAAGAGACATAAGAGATATCCAGATTGGAAAAACAGAAGTTAAATTATTTCTGCTCACAGATGTGATCCTATATATAGAAAATCCCAAAGAGTCCACAAGCAAATTTTTAGAGCTAATAGAGAAATTTAGTAAAGTTGCAGGGTACAAGGTCGATAAACAAAAATCAGTTAAGTTTCTCTACACCAGCAATAAGAAATCTGAAAGGGAAATTAGGGAAACAATCACATTTACAATAGCATCTAAGAGAATAAAACACCTGGGAATAAATCTAACCAGGAACATGAAGGACTTATACAATGAAAACTATAAAATACTGCTGAAAGATATTAAAGGAGACTTAAGTAAGTGGAAAAATGTTCCATGTTCATGGACTGGAAGACTTAATATCATTAAGATGTCAATACTACCCAAAGCAACCTATAGATTCAACACAATCCTGAACTTCTAACAGACTTCTTTACAGAAATAGAAAAACCAAAACCATCTGATACTGGTAAAACAATAGACACACAGACCAGTGGAACAGAACTGACAGTCCAGAAATAAACCCACACATATCTACGGTCAAGTGATTTTTTGAGAAGGGAGCTAAATCCATTCAATGAGCAAAGAAGAGTCTCTTCAATAAATGGTGCCGAGAAAATTGGATTTCCACATGCAGAAAAATGGAACAGGGTCCATGCCTCACACCATGTGAAAAAAAAAAGAAAAAAAAAATCAAAATGGATTAAGGACCTAAATGTGCAAGCTAAAACTATAAAATTCTTAGAAGAAAAAGCAAGAACAACGCTGTCAGGCCTAACTTTTAAGAATGGATTATCTAACATAAAAACAAAAGCACAAACAGCAAAAGGCAAAATAAATAAATGGAACTTCATAAAAATTAAAAACTTTAACTCATCCAAAGATTTTACCAAAAAAGTGAAAAAATAAGCTACGACTGGGAGAGTATCTTTGGAAACCATGTATCTGACAAGAATCTAATAACATATATATATATATATTTTTTTAATATATATATATATACACACACACACACACACCAAAACCGGTGCTGTTGAGTCGATTCTGACTCATAGCGACCCTATATATATACATATCAAAACCAAAAAAAAAACCAAACCCAGTGCCGTCGCGTCGATTCCGACTCATAGCGACCCTATAGGACAGAGTAGAACTGCCCCACAGAGTTTCCAAGGAGTGCCTGGCGGATTCACACTGCCGACCCTTTGGTTAGCAGCCGTAGCACTTAACCTCCACGCGACCAGGGTTTCCATATATACATATAAAAAAAAAAATACATATATATAGGTATAAATAAAATTTTGACAACAAAAAGACAACCCAATCATAAAATGAGCAAAGGACCTGAATAGACATTTCACTGAAGAAGATACCCAAATGGCCACCAAACACATGAAAAGATGCTCAGCATCATTAGCCATCAGAGAGATGCAAATCAAAACCACGATGAGATACCACTGCACTCCCACCAGATTGGCTAAGATAAAAAAAAAAAAACAGAAAATAACAAATGTTGGCGAAGATGTGGGGAACCTGGAACCCTTACTCGTTGCTAGTGAGAATGCAAGACGGTACAGCCATTGTGGAAAACGGTGTGGCAATGTCCCAAAAAACTATATATTCAGCAATTCCATTTCTAGGTATATACCCCAAAGACCTGAAAGCAGAGAGTCAAACAGAGACTTGTTACACCAAGGTTCATTGGAACACTATTTATGGGAGCAAAAAGGCAGAAACAACTTAAATGCCCATCGACAGATGAAATGATAAACAAAATGTGATACATACGTACAATGGACTACTACTCAGCCAGTAGGAGAAATGAAGTCTTGGTACATGCCACAATATGGATGGAGCCGGAAAATATTTGTGCTGAGTGAAATAGGTCAATCACAAAAGAACAAATATTGTATGACCTCACTTATATAAAAAGAAAAGGTAAACGGAGAGAGAACAAAGTTTATCAGTAGTTACCAGGGGCAGGAGGGAGGAGGAAAAGAAGGGTTAACAGTGATGGAAATAACACGCTGATTAAGGATCGGGTTCACAGCTGATTATTGTAATTGCCGTCAATAAGCTGTACACCTGTAAAAAGCTGAATTGGCAAACACCGAGTGATACATGTATTTACAACAACAACAACAACAAAGACTAGCTGTTGAGGATGCTTATGTACAAGCAGAAACCTCATGGTATTTGGTTTCTTGGTTTGGAGATTTAGGGTAATGGTTTCATGGGATACCTGGTTAATTTGCCTAATAACATGTTTGGTGCCTCTGTTCTATCTCCTGGTTCGATGCTGCAGTGCCTGGAGTCTTAAAAGCTTATAAACAGCCATCCCAGGCACAACAATTGGTCTCTATTTGACTGTGAAATGTGTGGCTAATTGCCTCCATGAACAACTGCCTCCTTTGCCATGAAAGCAGAAGAATTGGATGGTACCTGGCTACTATTACTGAATATTTTGATCAAAGATTCCAAAGAAGAATCCTGATCAAAAGGGGGAATATGCAGAGCAGAATTTCAAATTCTCAAGGTCTGTAGATTTTCTGAAGCCACTGAGGATGAACCCCTGAAACTACTGCCCTGAGATGATCTTTAAACCTTAAACCAAAAATATCCCTTGAAGTCTTCTTAAAACCAAACAACAGTTTAGCCTAGCTAGTAAAAAAGGCCTTCCTTGAACATCATGTTCTTGTAAAAAACTATCTATATGGGATCAAATTTACAACAGCAACTTGAAAGATTAGATAGCAACCTTTGGGGGCAGTGAGTTTATGTTAATTGGGGCAAAACAACTCAGAAAAGGAGGGTGAAAATGGTTACAAAACTCAAAAGAATGTAATCAATGTCACCTAATGGTACCTGTAGAAACTGTTGAATTGGTTCATGTATTGCTGTGTATATTCTCAACAACAAAACAAATAAAATGACACATTAAAAAAAAAAAAATGCACAAAGCCAAGAACTGTTTGAGGCTAATGTAAAGCTCTAACTAAAGAGAGAGAAGGTGAAAAAACACACAATAAAATTACTGGCATGAAAAGGGGAATATAAATATAGTGACAGTTCAGACTTTTAAAATCGTAAGAATACTTTGATATACAACAATATTCCTTACACCAAAACATTTGAAAACTTAAATGAAAAGGGATAATTTTCTAGGTATCTTATACATAAAAAAAAGAAACTTTTTTTTTTTTTTTTATGTACATAGTCACCTATTAAATAAATTGGACCTATTTTACAAAGCAAAACTTGGAACTGTCACCCCACCTCACCTTAAAAGTGAGGAAAAAACCCACTTAGAAGCATCAAAACATGCCTGTGTTGCTATGCTGAGTAAAATAAGTCAACCACAGAAGGACAAATGCTGTATGAGGCCACTACTATAAAAACTCATAAAAAGGTTTACACACAGAAAGAAATAATCTTCGATGGTTACTAGGGAAGGATTGGGATGGGTGGGGAGGGAAAAACACTAACTAGACAGTAGAAAAGTGGTAACTTTGATGAAGAGTAAGACAGTACACAATACTGGGGAAGTCTAGCACAACTTGACCAAGGCAAGGTCATGGAAGCTTCATAGATACATCCAAACTCCCTGAGGGACCGAATTACTGGGCTGAGGGCTGGGGACCATGGTCTCAGGGGACATCTACCTCAGTTGGCATAATATAGTTTATAAAGAGAATGTTCTAAATCTTACTTCGGTGAGTAGCCTGGGGTCTTAAAAGCCTGTGAGCAGCCATCTAAGACACTCCACTGGTCCCACCCCAACCGTAGCAAGGGAGAATGAAGAAAACTAAAGACACAAGGGAAAGGTTAGTCCAAGGGACTAATGGACCACATCTACCACGGCCTCCACCAGACTGAGTCCAGCACAACTAGATGGTGCCCAGCTACCACCACTGACTGCTCTGACAGGGATCACAACAGAGGGTCCCGGACAGAGCTAGAGAAAAATGTAGAACAAAATTCTAACTCTCAAAAAAAAAAAAAAAACAAAAAACCCAGACTTAATAGTCTGACAAACAAAACCAAACCAAACCCACTGCCGTTGAGTCGATTCCGACTCATAGTGACCCTATAGGACAGAGCAGAACTGCCCCATAGAGTTTCCAAGGAGCGCCTGGCGGATTTGAACTGCCAACCTCTTGGTTAGCAGCTGTAGCACTTAACTACTATGCCACCAGGGACAGAGACTGGAGAAATCCCGAGAGTATGGCCCTGGACACCCTTTTAGTTCAGTAATGAAGTCACTTCTAAGGTTCACCCTTTGGCCAAAAATTAGACAGGCCCATAAAACAAAATGAGACTAAAAGGTTACACCAGCCCAGGGGCAAGGCTGAGAAGGCAAGAGGGGGCAAGAGAACTGATAATGGGGAACCCAAGGTCAAGAAGGGAGATGTTAACATGTTGTGGGGTTGGCAACCAATGTCATAAAACAATGTGTATCAATTGTTTAATGAGAAGCTAACCTGCTCTGTAAACCTTTATCTAAAGCACAATAAAAAAATGTACAATGAAAAAGAAAACAAAACAAAATGCCTGTGTTGAAGACTGTCCTCTCCATGGGTGACTCTGTCCACCACCCCTCACTGAGACGATGTTTGAATCTTTCAGTGAAGACATCCTATATTGGCACCAGGTGTATGTGGGCACTGACTAAATTTCACCCAAGCTACTAGAAACTTTTTGGGAGAGGGCAGAATGATATCATCTGTCTGTCTGAAGCAAATACAAAAAGGAACTTTTAAGTATTTCCTTCTAGAAGAAAAGAGAAAACATCTCATTGCTTCTATTCTCCTCCTGCTGAAGACTATGTCCAGCCCACGATGTGCCGGGTATAGTACTTATCAGTGAGTATACACTCAAAATCATATACCCTAGCCACCTTCACAAAAACACATGATTGGCATTCGTCGCTGTGATGCCAGAATTTAAACCTTAGTTTTGTGACCTCATGAGAGACTGTGATTTAGAGACACAATTAATTAATGTAATACTGCCATTACAATGATTTAGAGTATGTGTCATTTCCTGGAAAACTTGTTTAATTAACAAACTCTCCGAGCGTGAGTGAGTCAACGGAATCTTAGAGATGAACCCAATGTATAATCAAAATGGTTTTGAATCCACAAAAGGCTGGGAGTCAGGATGAGGGCGTGACTTTGCGCCCGAGTGGTGTCCACGGGAACATCAAATTAACATCAATTAACTTGGAGTAAACCAAACTCAATAAAGAGAACTGCTAAGGTGACCAGAGACTATGTTCTGGGCAACAATACTGTGCTGCGCATGGAGGATAACTACTGCTAGGGTCAAAGGTGCCTTGAGAATTCAGAACACAGGAAGAGAAGACCAATCAGCTGGGGAGAGGCAAGTAAAGAAGGCAGGACAGAGAAGATTGTGGGAAAGGACTCCACCGTGAGGTGAAAGCCCAACCTTTCCAATAGTTCATCTACCACAAATGTGATCTTATCTGGAACTCGGTATGTAGAACAGAAAAACAGCACAATTACTTGGGCTGAGAAGGGGGTAAAAATGGGAGAGTAACACACAAGCCATCTCATCAACATTTGTGGTGACCCCAAATTACCTCAGAGGGGCTCATGAAACAAAGTCTAGAAATTTGGAATGCTGACATGTGGTGGCCAATGTTAAATTTTTGCCAAGTAAAATGTTTACAAAAAAAAAAAAAAAGGACTGCTCACAATCAGCATTACTTTATAAAAGTAATTTTAAAATAAAAAAGGCTAAATATTTTTTTTTAAAGGCTGAGTCCTTTAAAAGGAATTTATTTAGCCATCTGAAGGACATATTACATTCACCACCCCTCCCTCCTTTGACTTTGCTTTGGACTGAAGACATCTTAGGCACCAGCATCTACCCCTGGTCTCTGATGTGCTGGACCAGGTGAGAACAAGGGGGCTCGGCTTTTGGCGGACACTTAACCTCCCTGACTTACTTTTTGTTTCAAAAGGGCAGTGGTGGTGTGTATAAGCAACATGTGAGATATAACTCTTCTTCTCTGGGCCTCTTCTGTTTGTGAGTTATTTTGATTAAAGGCAAGAAAGAGCTGCGGTGGGAAGCCGCAGGATCCTGTTCGTCCTCTGACAGCTCACTCACTGGCCTTCCAAAACTTCAGATACATCCTCTGCCAGTCACCATGCTGGCCTGGAGCACCCCAACCCAGGTCACTACCTTTGCTCCTGAGCTCCTCTGGCCAGGTCGGCATTTCATTCAGGCCCTCCAATGTGCTGCCCAGCACAGGGCCTTCAAGTATTGCTCCCTGGTTGAAGTACTCCTGCTCTTCCCAAAGACAGTCCTGTGAGGAGACAGTCCTTTGGACAAGCCCGGTGGTCATGTCTTCCCCATTCCTTCCCTGATAGCATCTTTGGGCTTCAGGAATAAACCATGGCATCCCTCACCTCTGAAATCTAACAGTTTGTTTAAATGTCAGCAGGGTAAAGAGACACAATTCCAGGCTAGACACCAAGATGTCCGAGCGCCTGCTCTGTGCCTAACAGGTCACATAGGCTTGGTATATAAAATGGCTGGGCAGGGATGTTTCTGTCTCCTTAGCTGTGCTACTAGGTGGAGCACACACAACATGTTTTCAGCCCACCTAACTAACCCTGGTGGCACAGTGGTTAAGTGCTATGGCTGCTAACCAAGAGGTTGGCAGTTCGAATCCGCCAGGCACTCCTTGGAAACTCTATGGGGCAGTTCTACTCTGTCCTATAGGGTCTCTATGAGTCGGAATCGACTCAATGGCAGCGGGTTCGGTTTTTGGGTTTAACTAAGCCTAGCTGGCAAGAAGGAGACTGGTAGAAGGAAGGCCCACTTTTGAGTCCCCTACCCACAATGCCAGGTGGAGGCATGCAAGGAGGAGTTCTCTATGTCCACTAGGACAGTGTTCAGAAGCCTGTTGTGTAACTGTCCCTTTGGAGTCCTTCACCTATGGTGCACAACAGGGCACATGTAGAAGTTCTCTGTCTCTACCTGGACAGCTTTGTAGCCAGGTGAAACCACTCGTCCTGTTGTATGGTGTCTGCTCCTTGTTGGAGGTTCAAGTCCATCCAGGGGTACCCCAGAAGAAGGGCCTGGAGATCTACTTCAGAAAATCAGCCATTGAAAACCTTATAGTTTTCTACTTCTATCTGTTTCAGTTTACTAGCTTTTTAAATCTGTCTCCTCCTCTCCCTTCATCCATCCCCCGAATGTAAGCTCCTTGAGGAAAGACACCAGGCCTATTGTTACTCCCTGTTACATCCTCAGAACATGGTAGGAGCTGGAGGAACATCTACAAATAGATAAAATAATTTGAAACGCCCACGGGTTGTGGCTCCCAAAAGTTAAATTACAAAAAAAGGAAAATGAAGTAGAGAAGGGAAAGATAGGAAAGGAAGGGTTTGAAAAGTCTTAAAAAATAACAAACTTATCAGCGTGGAGAGAGTACGTTTTTTACTTTGTAGACCAAACACTGGTACATAGCCTACCTAAACTCACTAAAATCATGTGGATTTAGGTTCAAAAGAAGAAAGGAATTCCTGAAAATAAAGCGGCTGAAACCCTGGCAAGTGATAAAATACAGCTTCCTTTTTCCAGCAATTCAACAACAGAAAGATAAAGAATCCAACTGAAAAAAAAAAAAGGGCAAAGGACTTGATTAGATATTTCTCCAAAGAAGATGTACAAATGGCCCAAAAGCACATGAAAAGATGCTCAGTGATATTAATCATTGGGGAAACACAAATCCAAACCACAAGGTACCACCTGACACCCACTAGGAAGCTATGATCAGAAAGAAAGAAACAAGTGTGGGCAAGTATGTGGAGAACTGGAGTCCATCCATTGCTGGTGGGAATGTAAAACGGTGCAGCCATCGTAGAAAACAGGGAGTTCCTCAAAAATGTAAACACAGAGTTACCACATAACCCAGCAACTATGCTGCTAGGTAAATTTCCGAAAAACCAGAAAGCAGGGACTCAACCAGATACTTTGCACCAGTGTTTATTGTGGCGTTATTCACAACAGACAGAAGGTGGAAAGAACCTAAGTGTCTGTGATGAATGGATAAACAAAACGTGGTATATCCGTACAATGGAATATTATCCTTCAGTCATAAAGAGGAAAGAAGTTCTGATACGTGCTACAACACAAATGAACCCTGAAAACATGCTAAGTGAAATAATTCAGAAACCAAAGGACAAATATTGCCCTTGCACTTATATGAAATTTTTTGAACCAGCCAATCCCTGGAGGCCAAAGTTATTGGTGGTCACCAGGGCAGGGAGGTGGGGAAAGGGGAGTCATTACTAGAGGGGCACTGAGTTTGTTCAGGGAAATGAAAATCATTTGGAAATTGACAGCGGTGATGGCTGCACAAAATGGGGACTGTAATTAATAACAACGAATTGTACACTTAAAAATGGCTAAGATGGCAAATGTTTTGATATAGATATTTTACCACTTTAAAATTAAAAAAAAAAAAAAAGGGCCATTTTTTCTTTATGGCACAATGGAGAGTAACTCTGCCCAAATGCAGGGAGAAAACAGAGGGACAAACAGAATTCGGCTGAATGTCTAGAGCCTATTATGTGCAGACACATGCTAGGAGCTTTATAGCTTTCCTCTGACCCTAACAGGAACTCACCAAAGAGGAAACTGGAGCATGGGGATATTAGATCACCGCCCAAAGTTACACAGCTGCTAAGCAGGAAATGTAAGACCTGAACCCAAGCCTGTCACATGTCAAAGTTCACTGTCTTCCCACACAGTTTCTCAGGGCCTCTCCCCAGCCCAGGAACCAGGGGAGGAGCGGCTGCACAACTGGATCCCTAACAAATGCCTTGATGTGGGCTGATGACACCACTGTGCTTATGCGTTTAACGTGCTTACTAAAGGTTACGGTTCACTTCACATGAGAAAACGCAAACAAAGACACAATGTCTCTCACGACACTGACTTAACGCCTCAGGATGGGTCACAGAACAAGGCCATCCTGAAGTCTCTGTATGGCACACTTTACTGTCCAGATCATGCTGCCAACTTGCTACTTCCCATTACCCGCCAGAGGGAAGTCACCCAACACTTGCTCTGGTTTCCGAAGGCTCACTGTGAGGTGAGTGTCAGTCTCACCTGCAGCCTTAACATGCCCCGCCCACCCTTCCTCTTACCTCCTTGAATTCTTTCACCGTCTTAAAGTACAGTCTCTGTTTTTCTAACAATTCCAAGTACTGGTCGTTCAACTGGTCTCTTCGCATTTTGTTCTCTTGCTTCTTCTTTTCCATCTGTTGAAACATTTGGGGCAACAGTGGTGAAAAGGCATGTTCTGACCAAAGGCTACAGGTGCTGAGAATGCTTGGAGGTTATCAGAGCAAGAAAACACCAGACTGCAAAGGACAAAGGCCCCATATTCTTCTGTCCTTTGAGCTACATAATCTGTGAAGTTCAGGTGGAGTCTCTGGGTGGTGCAAAGAGTGCTCGGATGCTAACCAAAAGGTCAACAGTTTGAATTCACCCAGAGGCACCTGTGAAGAAAGGTCTGGCGATCTACTTCCTTCTTTACTCCTAAGCCCTTAGAATGTTCACACTTATCCTCTTATTTGTGCCCAGTGCTGTTGTATTACCTCTACACCCTGAGTCTGCCAGTTCTGGGAAACCTGTGCTCTGAAAGGCCACTGACTACCCAGCCACACCCACTGAGCGGGACCCATCACAGCACCACTACAGGGAGGGCTATGTTGTTTTTTAAATAAACACACCAAAACACATCCATTCAAATGTGTGCAAAGCAGACATAATTATTCCAATTCCTCTCAATGTTCAAACCCTATCTGGAGCCCTCTTTGAGATCTGCTTTCTAAGCACACTGAGTGTATTCACTCATGCAACAAATACTTCTTGTGTGTCCACTGTGGGTCAGGCCCTATGTTAGCCACTGGAGACAGACCTGAGAAAGAGCCCTCTCTGCCCTGGGAGTCCTAAGCAACCGCCTAGTGGGGGAGACAGGGATGGGGCACAGACACAGCTTCCTTCACTGCCAGCACTGAGGTGTCAATGGCAGAATGCTCAGGGAAGAAGGGAGAGAGAGAATTATGGGATCAGGCCCATTTCCTTCCCCAGGGATGCCTCTCCTGGTAAACAAGATTTCTGCCAAGGACTAGAAACTCCAACAAGTTCCTACTGACCTTGCTGTGGGCCAGAGCAGCTCCTGAGGAGCAGTGGCAGGGTGGGAATGGGCCACCCCTGAGATCTGGGCTGTTACAGGCTCCCAGTTAGCCAGGTTCTCTGTCCGCCACCTACCTCACAGCCAGATTATCAAGAATGGGCTCCGCTCACTCTCTGAGTAAGAGAGTCGTCCCGCACAAGGCAAGTGCTGGCTTCCGTCCCCTCTCATTTCTGTGGCTGACTTGTCTGAGAAATCATGTTTGTCACTAGTGACAGATTTTTTGAACAGGACTGAAGCAAGAGCTATGTGGAAGTACCAGCTAGGATTCATGTGGGGACTGGCAGGAGGAAACTGCAGTGGCGTAATGGTTCTCCAAACACCCAGCTGGTCAACTTCACGACGGACAAAACGTGTCCCACGTGCTGAGCTGCCAAGCTACCGAGGCCGCCTGAACGAGTAAGCTGTCTCCGGTGCTTCCCGTCCCTGCCCCTTTTCAGTCCTGCTCTTCTCTCTCCCCAATTCTCAGGCTCAATTTCCTCACTTTAGCAGAACTCAGTTCAGGGATTACTTGCATTTTTTATGTTTTTGTTTTTAGGTGCCGTCAAGTTGATTTTTGACCCATAGTGACCCCATGTGACAGAGTAGAACTGCCTCATTTAAAAAAAATTTTATTTTGTTGTTGTTGAGAATACACACAGCGAAAACATACACCTATTCAACCACTTCTACATGTACAATTCAGTGGCTTTGCTGTCTTTTTTCATAGGGGTTTCCTAAAAACTAAAACGCTCCGGAAATCCTAAGGATTAAATCTCTAATGGCAGAATGTCACAAACCAAAGAGCCAGGGAGGAAGTAATTCTGGGCAAGAAAGGGGGCCTGCTGTGAGAGTCAGTTTCTTTGTCTGTAAAATGGGATAATATTACTCACAGGTGGTCAATACATGGTAACAGGTTAAACACAAACAGACAGCAGCCTTTGCACCACTGGTGTAGACGGCTCGGGGAGCAAGCCCTGCCCACTGCTGAGTCAGACACACGGTATCTTCAGGCTTGAGACCACACATTCACAGACCCACCAAAGAAGCCCGCCCTCTTCGCAGGGGCTTCTCCACCATTGGGGCGAAATCTGGCCTGCATTACTAAAACAATGTTTTCTTTTCTAAGATAGAAACCCTGGTGGCATAGTGGTTACGTGCTACAGCTGCTAACCAAAGGGTCGGCAGTTCAAATCCGCCAGGCACTCCTTGGAAACTCTATGGGGGGCAATTCTACCCTGTCCTACAGGGTCGCTATGCGTCAGAATTGACTTGATGGCACTGGGTTTTTGGGCTTTTTCTAAGATCAAACTTCAAGATTTGGGGGCGAGAAAAAGCCATCTGACCTTCATTCTACTTTGCTTAATTCCTTCTACGATCTGTTCCATCTGACGTAAAAACTGGTCCCGGGAAGTAGGGGAGGCCATGGCTCTGAAAGAAAAACCAGAGGAGGTGTAACCAGTGCACAGAACTGGGGGTGGGGCGGGGGGGGGGTAGTGGGAAGTAGTCAGCCCCTTACCCAGATTGTGCCCCAAGAGGCAATCAGGCACACTGGACCCATGGGGGCTACTGGGGTTCCATGTACTTAAAGGGTTCTAAACCCCTGAGGGAGGGTGAAGATTAGCCTGGTCTTACTTGAATATTAACCACTTTTTCATTTTACTTAACTCACATATATTTTCTTAATGTAAAATAAAATGTGACTAAAATTAACAAAAATATCTTTTGCTTTGAATTAAGGCATGTATTGCTTAAGAACTGAATGCATTTTTAGAAATCTGAGAATTTGGATTTTTTTTTATACAAGATTAGTGCACATTTTTGAGAATTCTTAAAACCAGGACTGGAAACCCCGGTCCTTGTTTCTAGAAGCAGCAGTTAAACGAATGGATTCTCTGACGCCTGAGAACGTTCCCCTTCACCCCAGCTCTGCTGAGGTACTGACATCTGAAGGATGAGAGTGCATATGCACAAGGAATTGAGAAGGCTTCCAAAGGACAGGCTGACGGAGAGAGAGAGAACTCTTCACAGCAATGCTCAAACTGCAGGGTCTCTTGATCAGGAAATGAGGATGGAGGGGCCATTTTTAGAAATGTCACAAGATGGTAAGTCACTAACTGAATGGAATCTTACCAGAAAGCTGTGTCTTTTCTTTCTTTTTTAATTAGTAAAGCAACTGAAAACCCTGAGCCTGTAAACCCATTAAGATCTCGGGCAGTTTTACCAAAGGTCAATTGCCTGGGGACAGTAGAGGTTTGTGCTGGGGAGAAAGAAAGCCTGCTACACAGACAGCAACCCTGGGGCTGCCCAGGATATGGGCAGGCCGACAGGCAGGCGGGGTGCAGGTGTGATCTGTACGGGAGAGCCTTGCCATTCAAGCTCTGGAGGAACAAACTCTTATCTGAACCAAGTAGCTTAGAGGATGTTCATTAACTTAAAGACAAAACTCACCACAAGATTTTAAAATTCTTTTAAACAAATTATATAGATTATTTACTTTTATTATCTAAATTTTAAAGCATCTGTATATGTGAAACAATAAATGGCATTAATCTGATCTTACCAAGATGTAATAATATACAAAGAGATCGTGGTAGCTAGACATAGTCAAATCATTTGAAAATTAATTTTTCTCCATGATCTTCGTTGGTGTTTTTAAAATTCACTCTAACTAACATCATTGTATTTGTGCAGGAGCTCAAAGACCCTGTAAACCAAGACACACCTGCACCTACAGCAGGGCTGCAGCGACACTCAGACCAGCACCAGGTCTCGCTGGGCCCTTCTCAATCACGCTGCTGCAATGCGAAGGTGAGCTGGACACAAAGTGCAGGCCTTACCGAGGTGTTTATGGGAGGAGGGCTGACGGTACTTACTGTGAGAAGTTTTCATGAATTGAGTTCAGCAGGCTAATCTGGAGAAGTAAAACAAAACAAAACAAACAAAAAAAATAACAAACCCTATAAGCAAAAGGTTGAGAGATCTCTACACTACCTTAAGCACTGAAAGTTTGCCTGGTCTCCTGGTATCTCTTCTGAAAGGAAAATGCCTCGTTTATGTAGATTAAAGTAATATACGGGGTTGGGGGGGTGGTGGTAAGCAGCATGCTCTTAGCCCTGTAGTTTTTCCTAGGGAGCTACCTCCCCATGCTCACAGAAAACGCCTCTTCCTACAACCCATTACCACTAGACTGTAGGAAGATGGCTCTTTGAAGGGACCCAAATCCCAGATGAGAAGACACTAACATCAAGGCTCTCTGGGCAAGCCATCAACACAGGCCCTGTCCATCTTGCCAAATACTGCCCTTTATTTTCAGGGTACCAGCTCAGTGAGGAGTCGGTCAGGGGGAGAGTAAGAACACTATTCCTTCCCACAGAATCTTCTCACCAGTACAACCAGCTGCTGGGCAGCTCTGAGTGCCTCCTGGGGAATGTGGCAGTCAAGGCCCCTGGCCCTCCATCTGCCCAGAGATACAGTTGGGGAAGGGCTCTGAGTCCAGAAACCTATGTCCTCTTTCAGGCTGTGTCACTAACTCAATTTGTAACCTCAGGACTAACCATTTGCCCTACTTGGCCCCAGGCTCACAGCCTGCAGCCTAGAAACCACGTTCTTGTCCTTACTACTTCACAGGGATGCTTCCAAGCTAAAATATCAGAGGTTCAAAGCATGTGGAATAAAATAAACAATTTATTCAAACAACTTCTAGCTGTGTTAATACGGCTTAGAATTGAAAGGTCCAACCCTCACCCTTGAGCACACCTTTAGTTTATAAAGAATGCAACAACTTTAAACACTACTGGTAAGAGTTCAAAGCCTTCTGAAAAGGGGCTACCCTGACCCTAAGTTAAGGTTGGTAGGGTTTCCTCTTATCAGTGAGGCCCCCTCAAGGCCAGGGCCTGGGGCCGAGCTATCCCCGAGGTTTGACCTACATCCTGCAAGCTGCACTCTTCTATTCAAACATTGGAGGCCCTGGGTGGTACAGGCTTGGCCGCTAACCGAAAGGTTGGAGGTTTGAGTCTATTCAGAGGCACCTTGGAAGTTAAGCCCTGGTGAGCTACTTTGAAGAATCGGCCACTGAAAACGCTATGGAGCAGGTCTAGCTGACACACATGTGGTTGCCCTGAGTCGGAACCGACTGGACGGCAACTGGATTTCAAACATTTATCAAATGCCTACTAAGTGCCAGTTACTGTATAAAAGGCCCTGGACAGAAAGAAAAACAAAACTCAACTCCTCCTTAAGGAGTGCCTTCTAATATGGAAGATGATTATCTCATTGGGCTGACAACAGACAATAAAAGTGATAATAAATACAGTCCCCTCAATTAGGCTCAGGTAAAAGATATATCTATATTACTATTCTCATTAGAATGGTAATTAATGCAGGCTTCAGGGTGAAGAGAAAATGAAAGATTCCCTGTGCCCCTCAAGGCGAGGTGAGTGGAGAACTAATATGCACTAGGACTCTACCAGGTACGTGCCACCCTACCATCGCCTTCTCATTCTATCTTTACCGTCATCAAACGAATGAAGTAGGTGTCATCCCCATTTCACACGTGAGGACGATGAGGCCAAACTAAGACCCAAATCTGCCCAGCTCCAAAGCTTATGCTCTCTCCACTACTCTGGTTTGCTACTATCATAAATGGTATTGCCTTTTTTTTTTTTTAACATAGTGCACAGTGGCCCCCAGTCACGTCAGGGAAGCCATGAATCATAAGTGGATCTACCCCACGTGAGAGAAACAGACAAAGAGAGGGGTGTCAGTGCCCACGTTAATCCCTCTGAATTTCACAATCCTTTCGTCCAGGCTCGTGTCTGCCACTGATGAAACAGTTACCCCTGACACAAACTACAACAAGTCCACCATCACCGTTTCATTTAGCTGGTTCCTCCCTTCCTTGAAAACTCAAACTGAAGTTTCGCCAACCCCAGGACCTCCTCCACCAGGCTTCCACGACTTTTACCTTTATCACGGCATTCCTCAGGTGGCACTATGGAAAGGCTTGTCTATAGTCTCGCTTCTCCCCAAACCATGTGAGCGTCCAACAACTGTACACTTTCTGACCTGGCATACAGCAAGTGCTCCTTCCACTTAAACAGGATGCATCCCAGACATCAAGTTCGTTTGGACTTCCCAAGGTCAACTACACTGCTCATATTATTTTCGTTTAGAAAGGTTGTTACCTCTTTTTCCAAATACACCTTTTTATCGTCCAGGGTATTATATAAAGTGAAGAACTGCTTGGTTTCTTTGTGGACAGCTGAAACTGTAAATGCAAAGAAATCAGCACATGAATAAAGAAAAGCTTTAAAACGACCCTCAGTCTTCCCCCACTCCCATGAGGTACACCCCCAGGGCTCAGCTCTGTCAGAGCAGGGCATTTGCTCTGCTGGGTCTATGCGAGAGCCCCAGAGCACTTGGGAGTCTTTGCTCTGCTGCAGGCTGAGGGCACATGGCTAGTAGTGAACCGGCCCAGGGAAGGGCTCAATGAGGGGCCAGAAGAACCTCCATGTTAGGGTGTGGGACTGTGGGTGTCTCAGAAGTCCTACAGGTGAGGCATCCTGGAAGGAAGATGGCTAGGATGAGGAGGCTATCATGTTACCTCTCTCTAATGATACAACTTGAGATGACAGGAGACGATGAAGCCTAGCTGGTTGACAAGATTTTCCAGGTACCAAAGAAGCACTTAAAAGTCCCAGGGAGAAAGAGATAGATGGGCCACGCTGGCAGCTCAGAGAAGCAAGGAATCGAAGTGATGGGGGAAAAGACCACAGTGTGAGTCATGGGTCTCCCTCTCACGAGCTCTGTGACCGTGAGTAAATTACTCAGTTTAGAAGACTGCTCCCTAAACTGCAAGCTGAGGCTAATGGTATTGTCACCTCGCAGGGCAGTTATGAGAACGGAGATAATGTATGTAAACGATGGTGGGCCGCTTCTCTTGGCTAGCGTCTCAACACCTATGCACACTCAGTTCTGGAGTCATCGGCCCCAGGAAGCCTTCCCGGGCCAGCGTAGGTGCCCCATCTGCATTCTGAAAGCCTTACAACAGAAATTATACCTATATACTGTACTACTCTCTCTGTGTGGCCTTCTTTCTTCCCATACCCCTTAGGAGCAGGAGTCACAGCTTGCTCACTTTCGTAACCCCAGTGCTTAGCATAGGCCTATACAGTAGTTGTCAGCTGCTGTGAGTCAGCCCTACTAATGGCAACCCCTGTACAACGGAATGAAATACTGCCCGGGCCTGCACCGTTCCCATGATTGAGGCCAGATCAAAACTTTGTAATCTACAGGTTTTCACTGGATGATTTTGGAAGTACATTGCCAGGACTTTCTTCCTAGGTCTATAAATAGGCCCTCAAAAATATCTACTAGACAAATGACACTCCTATCATAGAACAGAGTAAGTGACTCATAGATATGAATTCTCTTTCTATCCCTGTGCACACAGCTAAGGGGGGACCTTAGTTATCAAGGTGTGTGAAATGAGTTCCTTTATGTGGCCTTTTGCCTCGGTTCTTTGAAAAACAGCTTGAGAGATTTTCACTGTAAACCCTGAGGAGTTACCTTTGCCCTAGTTTTCCAGCCCAGAGGGTTTGTTACATTTCCTGGGTAAGCTGTAAACAACCTGGTTTGATTCTTTCTGTCTGGCCCTGGGATGCGGCCTGTCCTGTGACTGGTATGCACCTTGTAGGGATTGGTCAATATACTATGCAAATGAAGTGACTATGGACTATGCAAATGAGGTGACTATAATCTACTACGCAAAAGTGAAGTGTCTGTGGCCTACTGAGAAGGGATTAGTCAGTTTGTGGTCCCCTACTGGGAGGGGCCATGACTTGAAATTGACAAGGAGTTGTGTATATACGTAGCAACTTCCACAGAGGTTTTTCAGACAGAAGGAAACAGGAAGCAGGAAGAGGCAGAAAGGAGAGAGAAGAGGGATGAAGCACAGACAGGGGAGGCAAGGAATCCTCTGAAAGAGCTGTAACACAGGTCAAGGACTGAAACACTGAAGATGGTGACAGGCCTGGAAGGGGCCCCGCGGCAGAGCTGGCGGTAACAAGCCTGGAAGGGGCCCTGAGGCAGAGCCGGCGGTAACAAGCCTGGAAGGGGCCCCGAGGCAGAGCCGGCGGTAACAAGCCTGGAAGGGGCCCCGCGGCAGAGCTGGCGGTAACAAGCCTGGAAGGGGCCCCGAGGCAGAGCCGGCGGTAACAAGCCTGGAAGGGGCCCCGAGGCAGAGCCGGCGGTAACAAGCCTGGAAGGGGCCCCGCGGCAGAGCCGGCGGTAACAAGCCTGGAAGGGGCCCCGCGGCAGAGCCGGCGGTAACAAGCCTGGAAGGGGCCCCGCGGCAGAGCTGGCGGTAACAAGCCTGGGAGGGGCCCCGCGGCAGAGCTGGCGGTAACAAGCCTGGAAGGGGCCCCGCGGCAGAGCTGGCGGTAACAAGCCTGGGAGGGGCCCTGAGGCAGAGTCGGTGGTAACAAGCCTGGAACGCCCCGTAGCAGGGAGGCTGAATGAATGCAGAGGGGGGTGTCATGATTAGAATTGTGTGTCCCCCCGCCCCAAATATGTGTCAACTTGTTAGGCCATGATTCCCAGTATTGTGTGGTTGTCCTCTATTTTGTGATTCTAATTTTCTGTTAAGAGGATTAGGGTGGGATTGTAACACCCTCATTCAGGCCACCTCCCTGATCCAAGGTAAAGGGGGTTTCCCTGGGGTAAACTGCACCACATTTTTATCTCTCAAGAGATAAAAGGAAAGGGAAGCTAGCAGAGAGTTGGGGACCTCATACCACCAAGAAAGCAGCACCAGGAGCAGAGCGCGTCCTTTGGACACGGGGTCCCTGCACCTGAGGAGCTCCTCAACCAGGGTAAGATTGGGAACAAGGCCCTTCCTCCAGAGCCAACAGAGAGAAAGCCTTTCCCTGGAGCCGATGCCCTGAGTTTGGATTTGTAACCTACCTGTGAGAAAATAAATGTCTCTTTGTTAAAGCCATCCACTTGGGGTATTTCTGTTATGGCTGCACTACATGACTAAGACAGGGGGCGAGAGGAGGCCTGTCTTGAGGAGGCCGAGAGTAGCTGAGAGAACTGTCTGCACTGAAGAAGGGAGGGTTGCGCTCTCCTCTTTGGGGGAGGCTTCCAAGGTTTGCCTACATCCTTTCTGATCCTGGTCCTGAGTTGTAGCCTGTTGATCCTGACCCCAAGTTGTACTCTGTTACTTCCTTAATAAACCACTTAACTGTAAGTACAGCCTGTGAGTTCTGCGTGGCCATTGTAAGGGATCATCGAGCCCAGAAGCGTGGGAGGGACGGCTGGTGTTAGAATTGGTAGAAAGGTTGGAGAGTGGGGGTATGTCTGACCTCCACCTCATGGCAATCAGCCTTGGGCTGCTCTTGATTTGTATTCTTGCCCCTGAAGTTAGGTTCTGACCTTACTGCTACTCCCACCATTTTACACAAGGCTTCTAATATCTTTACCCATGAAATTACTCCGCCTTTCTGTCCTCCTCCCCTTATTCATTCTTCCCTTAAGGAGAATGAATTATGTACCCAATTGGCCAAATTCTAGGAAAGCAAGTGTGCCACATTCACCAGAGAACAAGGGCACTATGGTGACAGGGTTCCTACCCAAATGTGAGTGGTTCGAACCCCTGTGTGTGTGGCTGGCCATGGAAAGCCCCACCTGGCCTTGGAGCCTGTGTGATCTCATCACTGCTCTGAATTCCCATATCCTCCCAGAGGGATATAAAACCCCAAGAACTTGAATCACAATTAGGCTTTGAATCTTAAGCTAAGTGATACAATTTAGCTTTAGCTAAAGATCTTGACCATCACCTGTCTGTTAGTTTGTTGTGTTGTGGTGGCTTGCATGTTGCTCTGATACTGGAAGCTATACCAGAGGTATTGTAATACCAGCGGGGTCACTCATGGTGGACAGGTTTCAGCAGAGCTTCCACACTACGAACAGAAAGAAAGGACTAGCAATCTATTTCCAAATATAAGCCAATAAAAACCCTGTGGATCACAACAGAATACTGTCCAATATAGTGCTGAGTGAGAGATGAGCCCTCTAGACACTCAAGACACAGTGGCTGCAACAATGGACTCAAGCATATCAATGATTTTTAAGATGGTACAGGTCTGGGCAATGTTTTCATTCTGTTGTACATGACTTGACAAGCAACGAACAACAAGGATCCTGATGGCAAGCGGTCATTAGGCGCTGGCTCCTAACAGTGAGGCCAGGCTGCTCATTTTGCTCTTGCTCCCTGTCCACAGGGTTGCCCCTGGAGCATCATGAGTGCAGGTGAAGTGCAGCAGGGATGGTAGAGAGGCACGGCAGGCTACCGGCATTTTTGGTTTCCTCTGGCAACTGCCATTAACATTTACTCCTGATTCTTTAAGTGAATCAGTCAACCTTTATTACCCAGCAATACCTGTGTCTCCCTCACACTGTGAAGCGCAAAGGTGGGACAGGGCTTGGGGCTCTCCGTTGTACATATGTGGTAGTAAACCCAGTAAACCCAGTGCCCTCGAGTCGATTCCGACTCATAGCGACCCTATATGTGGTAGTAGAAGTTAATAATCGGATACAAGTACTTTCGATGTAACAGCTTCAATATGCCCCATCAAAACGTCTAATTTGTACGAAAATCTCTTTGTAAGCTACTCTATGTAAAGTATTATTATGTTTGCTAAAACTTTTAGAACAGTAGTATTCAATCTTGGCTACTAAAAAACAGAATCACCTAGGGAGCATTTAAAAAATATCACAAGCAATTAAATGAGAATTCCTTGAGGTGGGACCTAGGTTATTACCAAGTAGCCAAAGTTGAAAATCACTGCCATCAATGAACTGGTCAGCTTTTAGCTTTCTTGCCCAGGAATGTGTTTGTCATCCTTACCCCATTCGGGTCAAGGATTGGGTGAGGGTTGCGGATATTCGATAGCAAAAATAAAAGAAAAATTTGACGTAGGTATTTTGGTGCAACTGGTTGGCTATGTCTTTGGTATATAAATGTCCTCATCAAAATGACTTTTATATCTGTGCAATTCACTCTGTGAAACATACTGATATAAGGTATTATCATTGCTAACAGGCTTAAAGCAAGTAGGGCTAGAAAATTAAGGGAAAGATTTAACTTAAGACAGAAACTTTTCTGCTAAGGAACTGCCACTGTTACCTGTCTCTGGTCATCTGAATCAAATGCGAGGACTGTATTAAATGTCAGGACTGTGGGCTAAGATGTGACAGGAAGCACGATTCCAGACTCTTCAAATAAGGACAGTGCTAGAGCCTGAACCAGGAAGGATGCTCGAGAGGCCAAGACCTCAAGGCAAAGTCTGAGCTGGACTTTGAAAGGGAAGCTGGAGCGGGCATCGAGGGGCGATGGCATTCTGGACATGGGAACAGCTCATGGGACAGGATGCAGACACACAAGAGCGGTGGCACCACACTATGGTGGGGGAAGCTGGGGCTTAAGTTGGGCCCATGCAGGACTCTGTACAATATACTCAGGCTTCCAAGATTATTCAAGAAGTTATGAGGTGCTATTGATATTACAGATTCTAATGCAAGCTTATAAAATGATCAAATGTACGTTTGAGAAAGCTCTTCCAGACCAGAGGGCAGAGGAGAGATCAAGCTCGGGCAGCGATGAGCAGGAGGTGACCGCAACAGTCCAGGAGAAACTGTTTTCAAAAGTATTCAGAATCAAGACTGGGCCAGCAGTGAAGTCAGAGATGGCTACGAGGTGTCCAGCTTGGGCAGAGAGTGACACCAGTAACTGAGAGGAGGCTGGGAGGCAGAACAGACTTGGGAAAGGAAGGCCGGGTTCAGTTTTACACCTGCTGATTCTGGGCTGGCCAGGGGACATGCAAGAGCAGGAGCCCAGAAGAGGGGGTGATTCGTTGCTGCCAGAAGGGTCCAGGACGGGTTACACATAGACCTGACCCGCGCCTTGAATGGTTCTGACTAACTGAGGAGAAGGGAATCCAGGCCAGAACACAGGGGAGTCGAGGCCTGAGATGTGAAAGTACGAGGTGAGCTCGAGGCAGGGCTCAGACTGGGAGGCTGGAGGGCGGGTCCACAGATCAGGAGAGGTGGCCTCAGGCAGGCCTCAAAGAACAGGGAGGGCCTGGGGCACAGGAAGGAGAGAGGCTTTACTCGGTGGGCCTCAAAGAGCTCCTGAAGGTTTGTCAGCAGGCAGAGAAGTGGCATGAGGGACCAGAGGAGGGACTGTGGCCTGGCTAGTGGTGATTTAGCTGAGATCCACTGTCAGAACAAATATGACAGGAGCAGTCTGAAGAGAACAAAGGACAGCTCTGAGGCCCATTCTGAGCCAGTAAGATCTGGTCACTGATTTTAGGCTGAGGGAGACCCAGCCCTAGATTACCCAGTGGATACGATGCTGTTAAAGGCCGGGCCATGTCAGGAAGAGTTTGCAGAGAACGACGATGACTGAGGGCTTGCTTAGAGGTGAGGGAGGCAAGATGCTCCGTGTAAAGTTGGAAAGAGGATTGGGTGCACAGGGGAAGGGCAAATGGCTGACCAGGAAAACTGTTGCCTTGAAATGTTAGTCTAAGAGCTCCATTAGCTTCCAGAATCTGTCCTTGGGAAAGGCACTGCCGCCAGGTTAGGGGTCACCCACCAGTGGGCCTGACTGTGATGAACCAAGCCCTTCCCTGTCAGCACTGATAGGCTGAACAGGGATCACCCTGCGCTGAGTTCAAGTGGACCAAGCCCCTCGCTGCCTGCGGTCCCTCCCAGGGCCAGCCTCAAGAGCTTGTGCGTGGCTGGTGCACCTACTCTGGCGGTAGAGTTCAATAAATCTCTTCTGATACTGTATTAGCTCTGCTCGGCTGGGCACTTCATCAATCTTACGGTGCAAAATTGCTATTTCCCGATTTCGTCGAGCCTAAATGAAGAAGGAAGGGGGAGACAACACTATTTGGTTAAAGGCCTTACGGGGGAGCCAAAATACCCTGCCTCCCACCCCAGCCCGACCATCCCTTAGAAGTGCAGGCAGGCCATTCCGCCAAGGGCTTGGTTTCCTTGTCTCAGGTTTTGACTGACACATGGGAGGAGCTATGGCTGTGAACTGGAACCACAGAAAGCATCTCATCACCGGGTTAAGGAAGGGAGATTCTGAATTCTGAATGGGAAGGGCTTTTGTGGACAGAGCCCCCAGCCAGCCCATCACACCACAAAGGGCTCCAGGGTAACGAATTCCACCGAGTCCAGGTGGGGAACAAGGAACAAAGGGAATGTTTCCAAAATGACATAGGGCCAATGCCACCCTGCGCCTCCATGTAATTTCCAAACCCCTTAGCCTAGCTCAAAAAAAAAAAAAAAAAAAAAAAGACCCCTGTAATTTATCCCTAAAATATCACCCCAGCATTACCTCCCTCCCATGGACTGGGGGTGTGTTAGCCAGAACGCCCCGACCCGCTGGCTGTGCGGCTCAGTGTGGGGAGGGGGAGACCTCAGGCCAAGGTGGCAGCTCAGAGGGAACACTGCCGGCGGGAGGGAGGAAGTCCTTGGCCCACACCTGCCTCCCCACTGGGATGGTCTCAGGGTGAGGTGGGCTCTCAGAGCTGTCTTCCTTCTGTCCCCCATTCTCCTACTCTGTCCTCTCCCATCTGGCTTCACCCGCAGCAGGAGATCTGGTCTTTAACTTACTGGGCAATCTAAGCCTCCAGGTGGGAAACCCACCCTTAACTCCTGCCACCGAATCCCAAACAGGGTCTCTGCCCCGCTGGTTAGAGAAGGTGCGTTTCTCCTTTTGGCCATGGCTGTGTTCACCGGGGGCACTCAGGCTCTGGGTGGGTATTTTTCAGGAATCTCCAGATACAATTATTCACTTCTTTTCTGCATCTTGAACTCCTCCTTTTTACTGGCTCCTCCCATCAATATTTAAATATGCTCAAGTCCCTCCTTCCTTAAAAAAACCCTCCCTTAAACCTCATCACCTTTCAGCTACCACCTGCTTTCTCTTCCCTTTCCAGCCAAACCTACTGTGAGCCCTGTACCCTCAGTGCCTCTAATTCCTCCCCGCCAGTCATCCTCCCAGCCCACCAACATCAGGCTTCTCCCCAGTGCCCCGCAGAAACTGTTCTTGTTCAAGTTACCATAGACCTTCTCTGTGAAGCATCTAACAGGCTGTTCTCAGCTTCTGGCTTCCTGGACCTTCTACCATTCTCTCTGGAGTCCTTGGGTGGTGCAAATGGTTAACTGCTCGGCTGCTAACTGTAAGGTTGGAGGCTCAAGTCCACCAGAGGCACCTCAGGAAAAAGGCCTGGCTAGCTAGTTCTGAAAAATCAGCCACTGAAAACCCCACAGACAACAGTTCTACTCTGACACACATGGGGCCACCATGAGTTGACCCCATGGAAACTGATTTACCTTTCTGTCGTGAGCTCTTTGCCCAGTTTCCACGAGACCTCCTGCTCTTTTCCCCTCTAGCTGCCTGGTTTTGTCCTTGGTGGTGGAGTTCTCCTTCTCCCTGCCCGTCCTCACAGGCTGTGCTCACTACGGCTTAGTGCCACGTCTCATCAATCTGTATTTTCACAGCCTCAGTTACCACCCACGCAGTGCTGGCACCCAGCTCACCAGCCCAAATGGCTCCGAGAGTCAGGCCTGCACACCAGTCCCTTCTTAGGTGCTTCTACTTCGCTGGGTACCCCGACTTTTAAAAGCCCCAATAGATCCCATTAACACTCCTGTGCACACTTCACCCCACTGTCCTTCCCCTTTATGCCTTTTCTTTTTTTAATAACTTTTATTAAACTTCAAGTGAACGTTTACAAATCCAATCAGTCTGTCACATATAAGTTTACATACATCTCACTCCCTACTCCCACTTGCTCTCCCCCTAATGAGTCAGCCCTTTCAGACTCTCCTTTCTTGACAATTTTGCCGGCTTCCCTCTCTCTCTATCCTCCCATCCCCCCTCCAGACAAGACTTGCCAACACAGTCTCAAGTGTCCACCTGATACAATTAGCTCACTCTTCATCAGCGTCTCTCTCCCACCCGCTGACCAGTCCCTTTCATGTCTGATGAGTTGTCTTCGGGGACGGTTCCTGTCCTGTGTCAACAGAAGGTCTGGGGAGCATGGCCGCCGGGATTCCTCCAGTCTCAGTCAGACCATTAAGTATGGTCTTTTTATGCGAATTTGGGGTCTGCATCCCACTGATCTCCTGCTCCCTCAGGGGTCCTCTGCTGTGCTCCCTGTCAGGGCAGTCATCGATTGTGGCCGGGCACCAACTAGTTCTTCTGGTCTCAGGATGATGTAGGTCTCTGGTTCATGGGGCCCTTTCTGTCTCTTGGGCTCTTAGTTGTTGTGTGGCCTTGGTGTTCTTCATTTTCCTTTGCTCCAGGTGGGTTGAGACCAATTGCTGCATCTTAGATGGCCGCTTGTTAGCATTTAAGACCCCAGACACCACATTTCAAAGTGGGATGCAGAATGATTTCATAATAAAATTATTTTGCCAATTGACTTAGAAGTCCCCGCAAACCATGTTCCCCAGACCCCCGCGCTTGCTCCGCTGACCTTTGAAGCATTCATTTTATCCCGGAAACTTCTTTGCTTTTGGTCCAGTCCAATTGAGCTGACCTTCCATGTATTGAGTGTTGTTTTTCCCTTCACCTAAAGCAGTTCTTATCTACTGATTAATCAATAAAAAACCCTCTCCCACCCTCCCTCCCTCCCCCCCTCGTAACCACAAAAGTATGTGTTCTTCTCAAGTTTACTATTTCCCAAGATCTTATAATAGTGGTCTTATACAATATTTGTCCTTTTGCCTCTGACTAATTTCGCTCAGCATAATGCCTTCCAGGTTCCTCCATGTCATGAAATGTTTCACAGATTCATCACTGTTCTTTATCGATGCGTAGTATTCCATTGTGTGAATATACCACAATTTATTTACCCATTCATCTGTTGATGGACACCTTGGTTGCTTCCAACTTTTTGCTATTGTAAACAGAGCTGCAATAAACATGGGTGTGCATATATCTGTTTGTATGAAGGCTCTTGTATCTCTAGGGTATATTCCCAGGAGTGGGATTTCTGGGTTGTATGGTAGTTCTATTTCTAACTGTTTAAGATAACGCCAGATAGATTTCCAAAGTGGTTGTACCATTTTACATTCCCACCAGCAGTGTATGAGAGTTCCAATCTCTCCGCAGCCTCTCCAACATTTATTATTTTGTCTTTTTTGGATTAATGCCAGCCTTGCTGGTGTGAGATGGAATCTCATCGTAGTTCTAATTTGCATTTCTCTAATGGCTAATGATCGAGAGCATTTTCTCATGTATCTGTTGGCTGCCTGAATATCTTCTTTAGTGAAATGTGTGTTCATATCCTTTGCCCACTTCTTGATTGGGTTGTTTGTCTTTTTGTGGTTGAGTTTTGACAGAATCATGTAGATTTTAGAGATCAGGCGCTGGTCGGAGATGTCATAGCTGAAAATTCTTTCCCAATCTGTAGGTGGTCTTTTTACTCTTTTGGTGAAGTCTTTAGATGAGCATAGGTGTTTGATTTTTAGGAGCTCCCAGTTATCGGGTTTCTCTTCATCATTTTTGGTAATGTTTTGTATTCTGTTTATACCTTGTATTAGGGCTCCTAGGGTTGTCCCAATTTTTTCTTCCATGATCTTTATCGTTTTAGTCTTTATGTTTAGGTCTTTGATCCACTTGGAGTTAGTTTTTGTGCATGGTGTGAGGTATGGGTCCTGTTTCATTTTTTTGCAAATGGATATCCAGTTATGCCAGCACCATTTGTTAAAAAGGCTATATTTTCCCCAGTTAATTGACACTGGTCCTTTGTCAAATATCAGCTGCTCATACGTGGATGGATCTATGTCTGGGTTCTCAATTCTGTTCCATTGGTCTATGTGTCTGTTGTTGTACCAGTACCAGGCTGTTTTGACTACTGTGGCTGTATAATAGGTTCTGAAGTCAGGTTAAGGTGAGGCCTCCCACTTTCTTCTTCTTTTTCAGTAGTGCTTTGCTTATCCGGGGCTTCTTTCCCTTCCATATGAAATTGGTGATCTGTTTCTCTATCCTCTTAAAATATGACATTGGAATTTGGATCGGAAGTGCATTAAATGTATAGATGGCTTTTGGTAGAACAGACATTTTTACTATGTTAAGTCTTCCTATCCATGAGCAAGGTATGTTTTTCCACTTAAGTATGTCCTTTTGAATTTCTTGTAGTAGAGCTTTGTAGTTTTCTTTGTATAGGTCTTTTACATCTTTGGTAAGATTTATTCCTAAGTATCTTATCTTCTTGGGGGCTACTGTGAATGGTATTGATTTGGTGATTTCCACTTCGGTGTTCTTTTTGTTGATGTAGAGGAATCCAAGTGATTTTTGTATGTTTATCTTATAACCTGAGACTCTGCCAAACTCTTCTATTAGTTTCAGTAGTTTTCTGGAGGATTCCTTAGGGTTTCTGTGTATATAATCATGTCATCTGCAAATAGTGATAACTTTACTTCTTCCTTGCCAATCCGGATACCTTTTATTTCTTTGTCTAGCCTAATTGCCCTGGCTAAGACTTCCGACACGATGTTGAATAAGAGCGGTGATAAAGGGCATCCTTGTCTGGTTCCCGTTCTCAAGGGAAATGCTTTCAGGTTCTCTCCATTGAGAGTGATATTGGCTGTTGGCTTTGCATAGATGCCCTTTATTATGTTGAGGCATTTTCCTTCAATTCCTATTTTGGTAAGAGTTTTTATCATGAATGGGTGTTGGACTTTGTCAAATGCCTTTTCTGCATCAATTGATAAGATCATGTGGTTTTTGTCTTTTGTTTTATTTATGTGATGGATTACATTAATGGTTTTTCTGATATTAAACCAGCCTTGCATGCCTGGTATAAATCCCACTTGATCAGGGTGAATTATTTTTTTGATGTGTTGTTGGATTCTATTGGCCAGAATTTTGTTGAGGATTTTTGCATCAATGTTCATGAGGGATATAGGTCTATAATTTTCTTTTTTTGTAATGTCTTTACCTGGTTTTGGTATCAGGGAGATGGTGGCTTCATAGAATGAGTTGGGTAGTATTCTGTCATTTTCTATGCTTTGGAATACCTTTAGTAGTAGTGGTGTTAACTCTTCTCTGAAAGTTTGGTAGAACTCTGCAGTGAAGCCGTCCGGGCCAGGGTTTTTTTTGTTGCGAGTTTTTTGATTACCGTTTCAATCTCTTTTTTTGTTATGGGTCTATTTAGTTGTTCTACTTCTGAATGTGTTAGTTTAGGTAGGTAGTGTTTTTCCAGGAATTCATCCATTTCTTCTAGGTTTGCAAATTTGTTAGAGTACAATTTTTCGTAATAATCTGATATGATTCTTTTAATTTCATTTGGTTCTGTTGTGATGCGGTCCTTCTCATTTCTTATTCGGGTTATTTGTTTCCTTTCCTGTATTTCTTTAGTCAGTCTAGCCAATGGTTTATCAATTTTGTTAATTTTTTCAAAGAACCAGCTTTTGGCTTTGTTAATTCTTTCAATTGTTTTTCTGTTCTCTAATTCATTTAGTTCAGCTCTAATTTTTATTATTTGTTTTCTTCTGGTGCCTGATGGATTCTTTTGTTGCTCACTTTCTATTTGTTCAAGTTGTAGGGACAGTTCTCTGATTTTGGCTCTTTCTTCTTTTTGTATGTGTGCGTTTATAGATATAAATTGGCCTCTGAGCACTGCTTTTGCTGTGTCCCAGAGGTTTTGATAGGAAGTATTTTCATTCTCGTCGCTTTCTATGAATTTCCTTATTCCCTCCTTGATGTCTTGTATAGCCCAGTCTTTTTTCAGGAGGGTATTGTTCATTTTCCAAGTATTTGATTTCTTTTCCCTAGTTTTTCTGTTGTTGATCTCTAGTTTTATTGCCTTGTGGTCTGAGAAGATGCTTTGTAATATTTCGATGTTTTGGATTCTGCAAAGGTTTGTTTTATGACCTAATATGTGGTCTATTCTAGAGAATGTTCCATGTGCGCTAGAAAAAAAAGTATACTTTGCAGCAGTTGGGTGGAGAGTTCTGTATAAGTCAATGAGGTCAAGTTGGTTGATTGTTGTAATTAGATCTTCCGTGTCTCTGTTGAGCTTCTTACTGGATGTCCTGTCCTTCTCCGAAACTGGTGTGTTGAAGTCTCCTACTATAATTGTGGAGGTATCTATCTCGCTTTTCAATTCTGTTAAAATTTGATTTATGTATCTTGCAGCCCTGTCATTGGGTGCGTAAATATTTAATATGGTTATGTCTTCCTGATCAATTGTCCCTTTTATCATTATATAGTGTCCTTCTTTATCCTTTGTGGTGGATTTAAGTCTAAAGTCTATTTTGTCAGAAATTAATATTGCTACTCCTCTTCTTTTTTGCTTATTGTTTGCTTGATATACTTTTTTCCATCCTTTGAGTTTTAGTTTGTTTGTGTCTCTAAGTCTAAGGTGTGTCTCTTGTAGGCAGCATATAGATGGATCGTGTTTCTTTATCCAGTCTGTGACTCTCTGTCTCTTTATTGGTGCATTTAGTCCATTTACATTGAGGGTAATTATAGATAAATAAGTTTTTAGTGCTGTCATTTTGATGCCTTTTTATGTGTGTTGTTGACAATTTCATTTTTCCACATACTTTTTTGTGCTGAGGCGTTTTTCTTAGTAAATTGTGAGATCCTCATTTTCATAGTGCTTGACTTTATGTTAGTTGAGTTGTTACGTTTTTCTTGGTTTTTATCTTGAGTTATAGAGTTGTTATACCTCTTTGTGGTTACCTTATTATTTACCCCTATTTTTCTAAGTAAAAACCTAACTTGTATTGTTCTATATCGCCTTGTATCACTCTCCATATGGCAGTTCAATGTCTCCTGTACTTAGTCCCTCTTTTTGATTATTGTGATCTTTTACCTATTGACTTCCATGATTCCCTGTTATGTGTATTTTTATTTTTTTAATTAATCTTAATTTGTTTGTTTTTGTGATTTCCCTATTTGAGTTGATATCAGGACGTTCTGTTTTGTGATCTTGTGTTGTGCTGATATCTGATATTATTGGTTCTCTGACCAAACTATATCCTTTAGTATTTCTTGTAGCTTTGGTTTGGTTTTTGCAGATGCTCTAAACTTGTGTTTGTCTGTAAATATCTTAATTTCGCCTTCATATTTCAGAGAGAGTTTTGCTGGATATATGATCCTTGGCTGGCAGTTTTTCTCCTTCAGTGTTCTGTCTATGTCGTCCCATTCCCTTCTTGCCTGCATGGTTTCTGCTGAGTAGTCAGAACATATTCTTATTGATTCTCCCTTGAAGGAAACCTTTCTTTTCTCCCTGGCTGCTTTTAAAATTTTCTGTTTATCTTTGGTTTTGGTGAGTTTGATGATAATATGTCTTGGTGTTTTTCTTTTTGGATCAATCTTAAATGGGGTTCGATAAGCATCTTGGATAGATATCCTTTCATCTTTCATGATGTCAGGGAAGTTTTCTGTCAGGAGTTCTTCCACTATTTTCTCTGTGTTTTCTGTCCCTCGTCCCTGTTCTGGGACTCCAATCACCCGCAGGTTATCCTTCTTGATAGAGTCCCACATAATTCTTAGGGTTTCTTCATTTTTTTTAATTCTTTTATCTGATTTTTTTTCAGCTATGTTGGTGTTGATTCCCTGGTCCTCCAGATGTCCCAGTCTGCATTCTAATTGCTCGAGTCTGCTCCTCTGACTTCCTAGTGCGTTCTCTAATTCTGTTATTTTATTGTTAATCTTTTGGATTTCTACATGTTGTCTCTCTATGGATTCTTGCAACTTATTAATTTTTCCACTATGTTCTTGAATAATCTTTTTGAGTTCTTCAACAGTTTTATCAGTGTGTTCCTTGGCTTTTTCTGCAGTTATCCTAATTTCATTTGTGATATCATTAAGCATTCTGTAAATTAGTTTTTTATATTCTGTATCTGATAATTCCAAGATTGTATCTTCATTTGGGAAAGGTTTTGATTCTTTTGTTTGGGGGGTTGGAGAAGCTGTCACGGTCTGCTTCTTTAAGTGGTTTGATATGGATTGTTGTCTCCGAGCCATCACTGGGAAACTAGTTTTTCCAGAAAATCCGCTAAAAAAAAAAAATGCAGTCAGATCCCTATCAGAGTTCTCCCTCTGGCTCAGGCTATTCAGATGTTAATGAAGCCACCTGGGGAGGGTGGGGGAGGGAACAGAGAGATAGGAGAGTAGCACCTCAGAATATAGCCAGAGTTGCTTGTCTTGCTTGGAATGACTATTATATCTGAGATTCCCGCGGGCGCGTCGCCTATGTGTGCTGGCTGTGTGGAGATTGCCCCCGGGGGGTCTGGCCCGCTGGAGTCAAGGTCAGATCCTCCGCTTCCAGCCCCACGCCCAGCGTCAAGGCTCCCCTACTGGGACGGTGCACTCTCGACTCCGAAATCAGTCGCTGCCTCCCGGGGACTTCTCGTCCCTCCAGCCGCGTGGCCGTGCCGCCTCCGAGAACCAGTTGGGCCTCCTCCCGGGGTTAGTTCAGATGGGTTGAGGAGGTCCCCGTGCTTGTGCCGTGACCGAGTGTCCCGGCTGGGACGCTGTTCTCCCCGCTCCAATACCAGTCGCTGCCTCCCGGGGATTTCTCCTACCGGCTGCGTCCCACGCCGCCTGCGCGACCCGGCTGGTCCCCTTCCCGGGGTTAGTTCAGTGGGGTGGAGCAACTCTCCGTGTTTATGGCGTACCTGCGTCCAGTCCAGATCCCTGCGGGACGGTTCCCCGGCTCCGATGCTGCTCTTTCTGCTCCAAGACCAGTCACTGCCTCCCGGGGACTTCTCCTACCTGCTGCGTCCCACGCCGCCCGTGGAACCGGCTGGTCCCCCTCCCGGGGTTAGTTCAGGAGGGTGGAGCAGGTCTCTGTGCTTGTGCCGTACCTGACTGGTACGCTGGCTCCAGGCTCTGGAAACAATCACTGCTTCCCCGTATTAGTTTGTTCTCCGTCTCTAAATCTGTGTTTGTTGTTCAGGGTTCGTAGATGGTTATGTATGTGATCGATTCACTTGTTTTTCCGTGTCTTTGTTGTAAGAGGGATCCGAGGTAGCGTCTGCCTAGTCCGCCATCTTGGATCCGCCCCCCCTTTATGCCTTTTCTTAACGAATCACAAAGCATCCACCCAACTGCTCAAGTCAGAAATTTGCCTGTCGTCCTTGACTCCTTTTTCTTTCACCTGATCGATACTAGGCCCCACTGGATATAGCTCCTCAATCTCTTCTCTGTCAGTTCATTTCTGTCCATTCTACTGGCACCGCCCTGGCTCAGGCCCCAGCAGGCTTACTGGTTCGCTGCAGCATCCCCCATCCCGTGGTGACACACCGGTCTTAGTAGGCAGCCTACATGTAAATTCCCTCTACTCTGATGTATACGCATATACTGGTTCTCAAATAGCCAGCTGGCTCCCAGGAGACAGGCATCCCCTTTGCCATTCCTAACGCTGAATGTGCAGGAAGCCCTCAGTCAGAGTTTCCAGTCTGTAGCTGTGTTGTTCTCGTTTTATTTAATTCTGTGCCCCTTTAAGGACTGGCAGAAGTGACTCACCCAAACTTAACCACACAGCTCAGCAAAATAAGCAGAGCCAGCGTGAGGAGAGACAGCGTAGCACTGGCCCCTGCAGCCCTTTAGTCATCCCCACCAGACCCTGGCCTTCCCTTCCTAGGGAAAAGAATGAAGGCCTGAGCCAAAATGCAATGAAAAACGTTAAGTTACCTCTTGGTTTTGGAGCTTCCACGAGCCAGATTCTGGCAATGTAAGGGGTTTTAAAATGTAATTTTGACTCTAAGTGAATTTAGCTTAAGAGCTAACTTTAAAACCGACTCTCCCCATATTTGATGCCACTCTCACAAACCCCTGAAGTTATCAAATAAGACAGCTAAATGGTCACTTAATATTTGAGGAAATTACCACACAGGAACGTTGGAACCTGACTCCTGGCTCGTGCACTTACTTCACTTTTGGCAAGGACTTAACCTATCAGAGTCAGTATCTTCATACAGAAAACGAGGCTCATAACACCTACTCTCCACCTGGGGGAGGATTCCATTGAGATTATCGTGAAAATGATATGCCAATATGAGCTGTTATTATTAGTAACTTAAATAATTGGGTCACACGCCAGATGGAAGACTGGTAAACAGTAGCCTTACCACCGAATCTCTCTAGTTCTTAGACACTAAGACTTTCTAGCTCCACTGCAGGAAATTCGCACCTAGTTAGGTATATCTGGAAACCCTGGTGGCGTAGCGGTTAAGTGCTACGGCTGCTAACCAAAAGGTTGGCAGTTTGAATCCACCAGGCGCTCCTTGGAAACTCTATGGGGCAGTTCTACTCCATCCTATAGGGTCGCTATGAGTCAGAATTGACTCGAAAGCAATGGATTTGGTTTCCTTTTTTTTTAGTAGATGTATTTCTTTCTTTCTTTCTTTTTGGTTCTTGTTTTTACTCACCTGTAACAAACGGATTTTGTAAAGTTTCTCTTTCTCCATATTATACCGTCTGTCTAGGTCTTCCTAAAAATTGGAAAAGGCCACAGTTATCTGGGAACAGGAAACTTTCGTTTTTAGACAGAGTCTTCTGCAAGTTGAATGTGTTTTTATCCTATCACTCCTCATCTTGAGCTCCTAAATTTCTTTTCTTAAATGGCTGAGTTTAGGAGGTCTGGGTCCTATGTCACATGAGGCCCTGACGCCCTTACACGTCAATTATAATAATTCTTCCTTCTCATGGGATCCAGGATAAATTTTGTGTTAAGTTCTCTCCACATCGTTTCTCACCCCAAAAAAGACAACAACAAGGAGAAAAATCATCACTTAAACCATCTGTTGTTGTATGCCTCTGGGTTTAGAGATGACTCTGATTTGCTTTCTATGTTTCTATTTAGAGCTGTGATGTTCAATATGAGAGCCGCTGAGTTTAACCACATGTGGCTATTTAGATTTCGATTAACTAAAGTAAAAAATTTAAAATAAAAAAATTCAGTTTCATAGTTACATTAACCACACTTCAAATGCTCAGGAGCCTTATGTAGCTAGTGACTACTACGTTGAACAGTATAAATACTGAAAACGGCCATCTTTGAAGAAAGTTCTCTTGGACAGTAATGCCTTAAAGAACAGAGAGAAGCTTAGTGGTTCCGTGGTAGAATTCTTGCCTCCCATGTGGGAGGCCTGGGTTGTTCCCTGGCTGATGCATCTCATACAGAGCTACCACCTGTCTGTCGGCGGAGGCTTGTGTGTTGCTAGCACAGTCTCCGGAATATGACAGACCAGGAAGAAAGGCTGGCAGTCTACTTCAAAAATATCAGCCAATGAAAACCGTATGGATCACAACAGTCTAATTCTGTTGTGATGGGGTCGCCGTAAGCAGGTGGCCAACTCAAAGGCAGCTAACCGCAGCAGCCTCTCAGTGAACGAACTGAGGTAAGAGACATGACTAGATGATTTGCTGCCTCAGAGAAAGTTATAAAATGGATCAGAGGTGCCCCTCTCCAGCAGTGTGCGTGTACATACACACGCACATGCAAAAAGAAACAACACGCTCAGCTGCAGGCAAATCCCAAGACACTTCACTGTAGGGGCCCTACAGTGAGGGCAAAGGGAAGAGAAACCCATAAAGGAGGCAAAAGTTTCAGGGCTTTCCTGCTTCTCTTTCCCTTATCCTCTTCCTTTTCTTTTTCCTGAAAGTTTGCCGGAGTGCTGGGAAAGCAGGTTTAGATTCAGAACAGAGGTCAGCAAACTATAGCCCATGGGCTAAGCCCTACAGCCCTTGGGCCAAATCTGCCTCTCTACCCCTTTCTGTAGTTAAAGTTTTACTGGATACAGCCATGCCCACTGTTTGCACACTGACTGTGGCTACTACAGCAGAGTTGATTAGCGGCAGCAGAGGCAGTCTGGCCAACAAAGCTAAAACATTTACTATCTGACCCTTTACAAAAAGGCTTGTTGAATCCTGGCTCATAGCACCACAGACTGAGGTTCTTCCCTTCTCACCGCCCCCTCCCCTCAGGGACTGTGGGTTGTGAGCAGATGGGGGCCAGTGCAGGTCTGCTCCTTCTCAGCTGAGATGCCTGAACACTGGACTGGAAAAAGCCCCACCAGAATGGTGGCCTTCAGGGCTGTCCCTGGGGTGATCCTGCCTCCATCGAGGGGCCAGGTGTGTACGATGGGACCATGCCAATCCCAAGGGCCCAGCAGATGAGGGCACAGTGACGGAGCATTAAAGCAGGACGAGCAACTGTCATGAGGGAGTGAAAATCTGTTCCTGTCCAGCTCCCAGGCCTGAGAAAGGGCAGGTACCTACATTATGGGTCATCACAGAGGTCAGGTCACCATGCGGCTCTCCACTGGCGGGGGTCTGAAATGATTAAAAAATAATAAACACCTTTTTGGCGTTGGAGGATGGGACAGAAACTGAGGTCTAGATGTGGAAAGGGTTGGGTGGGGGGCAGTGGAGATAAGAAAAGCTTGTTTACTGACCACATCTGATGACTACAGAGAACAGAGAGGGAACAGCCTGTATAGGAAAAACCCAGATTTTAAATGGTTCTCAAATGTCTATGTTAGTTATGTAACCAAAAAAACCAAACCCAGTGCCATTGAGTCGATTCCAACTCATAGCGACCCTATAGGACAGAATAGAACTGCCCCACAGCGTTTCCAAGGAGCGCCTGGTGGCTTCGAACTGCCGGCCCTCTCGTTAGCAGCCGTAGCACTTAACCACCATGCCACCAGGGTTTCCATACAGCAAGCTAAATGGCAACTCTGTTTGAATCTGAGTAGTAATTCCTCTAACAAGATGTGATTGCTGAGAAGTAGTGATTCTCAAAGTCTGCACTCTGTACACACTCAGAGGCTAATTCAGCTAATGAGCCCTCATGGTCCAAGTTTAGAAAAACTGGAAAGGCTGGCTGTTAAAACCGGAAAGGCTGGCTGTTGGTGCAGTCTGTGCGAGGCCAGTGCCAGGAACCCCCTGCATTGCATGGCCAGACCCTGCTGGAGGTGATTTCTAAGGCCACGTCCAGCTCTCAGGTCCTAAACAGAGATGCTCAGGAAATAAGCTCTGAATCAAGTGTGGAGGAGAAAACAAGAACGCAGGGATTCCTACAGTCTTATTCAGGGAGAGAAACAGACTATTATCCCCCATCCTTTTTTAAATTTAAGGTTTAATGGAAACCCACTAGCTCCTTGGAGGACCACATCCTTGTTCAGACAACTAGCTGATCTGGCTTGTTCCTCATACTCCAATACCCACCAACGCACTCCTGGAGACATGCCAACACCCTCTACTTGTTTGTGTTCATTGCTATATTTGGGAATGGGGCTCATCCCTAGGGAGGCGTGGAGGGTGAACTGGGTAAATGGAAACAGAAATTAGAGAAGAACAGGTCAGGAGGGGAACAGGCTCGGGGGTTCATGGAAACACACTTCCCTACATGGGGGGAGTGGCCGGAATTGTATATTCTGCTCTTGTCTGGGTTTGCTGTCATCCACACCCACTGTGGCCTTTTCCCTCCAGAGGAAAAGAATGGACAGGAATGGAAATCTAAAAAGTCACGGGCTAAAAACAGCTGAGAAATGTGTATTTTGAGGACGAGGTCAGTCCTTTTCGCAACAGACTGTTTGTAGGGTTAGTCCCTAGAAATCATTTCACTATGTAAGTCTTAACAGCACCTAACTGCTATGAGGAGCCTTCTGGGCCTTTACCTTTTCGTCTCCACCTGGTGCTCTCTCAGCTTTCAGGTTTTCAATTTCCTGCTGCAGTCGTGTCATCTCCTCCTTTAAAGGCGATATAAATGTTAACACCACTCAAACAAGCTAGTAATTGGATGCAATTATCTAAATCCTTGATTCAGAAGTCTTACTTTCACGTTCCATGAGTTTATGCTAGGACAGAAAGCCCATTAAGAACTGGCTGCCCTGGGCCCCAACTTTCAGCCTGTGAAGGTCTTTTTCAGGAGGATACACCCACCTGCACCTTGGTCAAAAGCCCTTTCTTTTTAAAGGGCAGGTCCGGCAAGCAGTGCCAAAAAAAAAAGTAATCACTGAGAAATGACGTGACCAAGTGGCTTAGAGCCTAGCTCCAGTGGGCCTGGTTTGCTTCCTCTCCTCACAGGCCTCAGACTTAAGCACCTGCCCACCTTACCCGGGGCCCTCCTAGCCCGGCGCCCAGCCTCACTCAAGCCCCTCCTCTATTTGCCATCCCACCCTGCTTTAGGTAAGACCCAGCCTCCTATCGGCTCCTGTGCTAGTGGCCTCCCCTCCCCCACAGCTCACACAGAACTCACCAGCCTCAGGTACAGCCCCCACTCAGCCACCTGTGTCCACAACACCCCCACTACTAGACCACAGATCTAGACGACAGGAGCAAGGCCCTGCTTTCAGATAGCCCTCAGTTTGCATGACCTTATTCTGTTTACAAAGGCTATGTGTCAACTAAATATGACATACGTTTAAAACTTTATAAAACTTTTCTCTTAAATAGATTTGTATATTAGAAAAAGGTTTTTTTTTTTTGTTTTTTTTTGACTGTGCACTCTATTTTGGGGTTTGTCACATACAGTTACTAATCTAACTCACTTCTGGTATCCTTGGAGGGTACCTATGCCAGTGTTCTGTTCATTTTATATGAGATACGGGGCTTCTTGATGAATTGACTTTTTAAACGGCATGGGAATGCAGAATGCCACATCTGGATTTTACAAGAGTCCTGGTTTACTGTTTGCCAACACCAAGTGACACTTACGCGACAATGCGCTTTAAACTCCTGTTCCTGCCTTTTCAGATTTTCGTTCATGGCTACAAGTGCTCTCAAGTTCTGCAGGATACTGAAGAGAAAAGACCAAAACATGACATATGGCAGGCCGTTACGGTGTTATGAATCACAGCTGAAACTGGGTCCCCGGCTAAAAATGGACTCCTTTTTTTTTTTATATCTCCTTTGTCTCCCCTAAGAGTGGCTAAAGGGTTCTCCACAAATGATAACCACCTCCATTTACCTGACATTATTGTTCATTTATATGCCCAAGCCCAACAGGTCACGTCCAAACAAACATTACAGATTCCAAAAATTGCAACTTCAGCTGTAGAAACATCAGTGAGTTCCCAGAGAACTGGATATGCTTAATGATGTCAATTACTCAACTGTACTCCGAGCACATACAGTATTAAAAATCATTTTTATTATCAACTCTGAAAAGGAAACAAGTTGCTTAAGGCCATTAAAAGCACTAATTTGATAATAAAAATGTTAAGTATCTGGTAGTGCTTTGTTCCATATTAACAGATGAAGGGTTTCTAATTATAGAGCCAAGTAAGTACTCTGTGGATATTTCTTCACTAAAAATGTCCATTGAGCCCAGGACAGCATGCTCATCCTGCGCCTGAAACTTTTGTGTTTTCACAATCTCATTCAAATGACACCTAGGAGATTTTACCACTCAAAGAACCTGGTGCTAAAAAAGGCCAAGTGTACATACTTTCTCTCTTCTAAAGGCAATTAGTTTTACATGGAAAAAAAAAAAGACAGAAGCTGTTTCTTGACAAAAAAAAGCTGCAACTTTATTCCCAAGAAGATGGGCTAAAACGTGAGCTGTTAAAAATCTGGTGACAACAGCTGACTCCAAGGAAGAGACATGGGTGGCTGGAGGGCAGGGACGTGAGGGAGAGTTTTCACTGTGTGTCTTTTGTATACCTAGTCCTCACTTATCCACTATCTCGTTATCCTGCAATTCACATTTACAACAGTAAAAAATCTACTATCCGACTTTTTGCACACTGATGATATATCTCTGGCAGTAACCCTTTCATGATCAGTGGGACACACAGCACTCACCTCCATTTTCAGCCTATCAGGTCTAGAGGGACATATGTGTCCCACATAATATCTTGAAATCTGATGTGGTCACCCTCCATTTTCGCCTAACACTGATTTTCACATAACACCTGGTCTTTGGAACCTAATCATGTTGACAAGTGAGGAGTGGAGGTACTACGAATGTATTAGTTTTTTAAATAAAACAAAAATGTGTTGTTTCTGATCAAAAGGGGAATTGGGAAGAAGAGGGTAGCTGGCTCAGTGCAACCCAAGCATCTCAGGATGAGGTGGGTCATCCTGGCACAGAAGGATGACACCACAGTCTGGATCAGTATGTGAAATTAACAGACCTGCTTGGTGCCTGAACCAGTGACCCTTGACTCCTCAAGGGTGCTCAATCACATTAAACCACCAGGCACTGGCAAAGTTACTTTCTTGAAAGGGAAAATGAATACAGGCTGAAACCTCTTACCTTGGATCAGCTTTGGATTCTATCTTCTCGAGGGCTGCCTGTTCTTTGTCCAGTTTCTCACTGTAACTTTTCAACTACAAGAGAGAAAGGAGGAATCGTTGCTAGGGGCTTGTGGCATAGAATAGTGAGTGCTTCCCCTCTCTCTCCTGGCTCACATCTGTACACTACTTCTAATACAGTTCGCTGAGAAAAGAGGTGGACGACAGAGTTGGGATGGAGGTGGAGGGACAACGTGGGAAGGTTAAAACCAGACCCTTCTTGACACATTCTGATGATTAAAGAAACCTTGGCAATGGCTTTCAGTTATACTAATAAATGGGTGAAAGGCCAAAAGTGACGCTGAGAGCAGGTACCTTTTGGCAGCAAGTGAGAAATAAAAAGAGTGGTTATGCAGTCAGACAGACCAGGGTTTAAATCTCAGAATACCATTTTCATGGCTGTTCACAGTGGCAGGGTTAAAAGCTCTGATCTTCTTGAACAATTCTACCTTCTTTCTCTGAGGCAGACAAAACTAAACCAAGACCCGTTGTTGTCGAGTTGATTCTGATTCACAGTGACCCTATAGGACACGTTAGAACTGCCCCATAGGGTTTTCAAGGCTGTAATCTTTACAGAAGCAGACCGCTACTGTGCCACCAGGGATCCTTTTTGAGCAGATAGTGAGGTTAAATCAAAGAATTTTTCAAGAAACTCAGATTTTAATGTATAAAGTGTCCAGTTACATCACAAGAGAATGCTAAGCAGCTATAAAAAAAAAAAAAAAAAGAACAAAGCAGCTCTTTTATGTATTGCTATGGATGACCTATGGTCAGGTAAAGAAAGCAAGGTGCAAAACCAGGAGCATGACACGCTTCCGATGATACGTAACGGAATGAAAATGCATGTACACATAATGGCTTGTATATGCATAAAATACGTCTGAAAAGATTCACAAGGAACTGGTTGTCCTGGCTGCCTCTGAGGAGGGCAGCTGGGTGGTGGGGTTACAGGGGTACCCTTTGTACCTCCTGAATTCTGTGAATGTGTTAGCTATTCAAAAAGCAAGTTAAAAAAAACTTCCAAGGACTTTAGGTGAAAATGACACCAGTTGCAGCAACCCTGTTCTACCTCAAAAAACAAAACAAAGCAAAAAAAACAACCCATTGCCATTCAGTCAATTCCAAAATCCAGATTATTATGTTGGAACACAGAAATGAGTACCTCAGGGGACAAGAAAGATGGCCCGCAGACTGGAATGGACTAATGACTACTTTCTGGAGTTAACGGCCGTAGGAGGGGCTGGTCTGCAGGGTTGGGATCCGAGTAAGGAACAGCCAGTGGGCGAGGGAATGGTCCCTAAACGCAAGAGCTGGTGCTTGAGTCTCGGAGGTGGGGCAGGGCCCCAGATACCTGGCCACACCCAGGAGAGATGGGAGAGTTCCCCACCCAGAATATCAGTCACCACTGCATCCCACCAAACAGTACCCCGCCCTTCCAGAGTAATCAGACGAACAGGCTGCATAACATGGATGCGGCATCCACAAGGAATTTCAAAATCAAAGATAAGCACACAACCAAGAATTATCAAACATATGAAAAAAGTCAAAACCATAAAACAAATGTATCAACTCAAAAATGAAATAGCTCATAAAGCAAGAAAACAAAACTTCAGAAGAGTTATAATTAATGCCCTTAGAGAGATGCAAGAGGATCCTCCATCTGTTAAAAATAACCAACTTTGCAAAGACAAAATTAAAACTGTGGCTGTTGAAGGTAAAAGGTGGACAGGTTAGAATCTGGTGGCCCACGCCTTCTTGAAGCAGGAGTGGAACCCCCTCCAGCATGTCACGTGCTGCCACCTGTCCTCTACCTTCCCCGCCTTGTTTTTATTTTCCTCAATTTACCGGAAAGACAGGTCTTCCCTGTTGTTCAGTGCCACTAGGGTATCCCAGAAGGGCATGTTTTGCTGAAAAGGTAAAACTTGGGAACGCTGGCATGAAAGGGTTTAGGATGCTCATTCTGCCCAACCCTTTCCCTGAATAGACAAGGAGACTGAGGTCCAGAGACGAAGTTCATTACTTCTACACGGGCCTTATCTTCAGTGTCCCTACCAAGCCAAGCTTCTTCAGCACTAGGTTTTATACAGCTTCCCATTTTTCTAGAAGGGAAACAGTTTGACTGCCCTACAAGATAGGAATCTGACGGGGCTCTGGTGCCAGACTGTCTGCTTTTGAATTTTGGCACCCCACTGCATGGCCTTTGGCAAGTTAGTTATTAAGCTTCTTTGCCTTGGGTCTCCCCAGGTGCAGAACAGGGATGGTAACAGTATGTTGTGAGGGCTACTGTGAAAATCCAACGGACTAATACAAGTAACATGCCCAGAGCACACCCAGCTATTATGTGAAGATGGGAAGCGTATCTCTTATTATTGACTTAAATCACACCCACCATTCCTGGCACATGAAAGTGGCTCAATAAAACTTGATTTAGTGTTTAGTACAAAAAGCCACTTTATAGTCGCTTAGGAACAAGGACAAGGGGATACTGATTGGTTTAAAGCCATGAAGGATGTGTGTCAGGGTTGTATTCTTTCACCATACCTATTCAATCTGTATGCTGAGCAAATAAGCCGAGAAGCTGGATTATATGAAGAAGAATGGGGCATCAGGATTGGAGGAAGACTCACTAACAACCTGCGTTAGGCAGACAACACAACCTTGCTTGCTGAAAGTGAAGAGGACTTGAAGCACTTAGTAATGAAGATCAAAGACCACAGCCTTCCGTATGGATTGCACCTCAACATAAAAAAAAAAACAAAAACAAAAATCCTCACAACTGGACCAATGAGAAATATCCTGATAAATGGAGAAAAGATTGAAGTTGTCAAGGATTTCATTTTACTTGGATCCACAATCAACAGCCATGGAAGCAGCGGTCAAGAAATCAAAAGACGCATTGCATTGGGTAAATCTGCTGCAAAGGACCTCTTTGAAGTGTTGAAGAGCAAAGATGTCACCTTGAAGACTAAGGTGTGCCTGACCCAAGCCATGGTATTTTCAATCACATCACAAGCATGTGAAAGCTGGACAATGAATAAGGAAGACCGAAGAACTGACACCTTTGAATTGTGATGCTGGCAAAGAATATTGAATATACCATAGACTGCCAAAAGAACGAACAAATCTGTCTTAGAAGAAGTACAACCAGAATGCTCCTTAGAAACAAGGATGGCAAGACTGTGTCTTACATACTTTCGACATGTTGTCAGGAGGGATCAGTCCCTGGAGAAGGACATCATACTTGGCAAAGTACAGGGTCAGTGGAAAAGAGGAAGACCCTCAATGAAGTGGACTGACACAGTGTCTGCAACAATGAGCTGAAGCATAACAACGATTGTGAGGATGGCTCAGGATAGGGCAGTGTTTCGTTCTGTTGTGCATAGGGTCGGTATGAGTCAGAACCGACTCGACAGCATCTAACAACAGGATTCATAGCCTAAGGCATGCAAGCATTTTAGGAAATTGATATCAAGATATTTTGCTCTTAATCTCTTCCAGGTTGTTACATAAAGATTGATCCACGACTCAGCAAACTTCATGCCCAGGACTCTGCAGAATTAAAAGCAATACGGCGGGGACTACTGTCCCCAGGTGTCTGCCATCTAAGCCAGAAGAAATGTAGTCACAGGATGGAGCAAAGGAAGCTGATCTGTCTACATGTAAGGTGGCTTCTTTAGAAAGAATGAAACATTTTTTAAATTCTAATTGTCATTCTTATGCCTGCCCTTTTCAAACATTCTAACAAACACTGAAGAGACTAGTCCAGGTCAGGATTAAAAAGTTCTGCCAGCTTTACAGCAAGGCAGTGAACCAAGTGCTGCGTAATGCTGTGGAAATAAGTATTTTAAACAGGCACATTTCATGTAGAATTTTAGAAAAGTGGGGACTGGGTTGGTGTCAGGGGTGACTCTAAAGATAGCCTTGCTCCCAAATGGCCCAGAAAGTTCTGGGTGGGGACACTGAGGGAGGCCCTTCCTGAGCACAGCTATAGCATGAGGACCAGTATCACAATGGCAGGAGTGTTCAGATCCAGATGACAACAGCTCTCTGTGGACACGCAAGCAACAGGAATGGTTAAATGCTCCTCATGGCAGAGGCGGTGTCAGAGGCATTTGTTTTCCTCACCTAGTATCCTAGGCAATCAGAAGTGGGTGGTAAGCAACAAGAGAATGCTGATGTGAGACGGCAGAGTTATCACTTGAATCAGAAAATGAATTGCAGGGTTCAGAACACACCCCACAACCCTCCTCTTCCTCTTGTGGCTTCCTCTCCCCTTTTCTCTCTCCCGCCTAGGAGATAACTAGCAATTCTGAACACAAATTATAACACTCTGTGGTTCTCCAGTCTTTCAAAAGAAACTGTCTCACTCTCAAGGAATCTGGCATTTTGGAGCTATTACAAAATCTGGTTGAGGAGTAGGGGCTGTTTACGGTGAAGGACCTTTCTTGCCCTTCTATAGGGCCCTCCCTTCTGCCCATCAGGCCTGCCTGCCTCAGGAGTCTTTCTTGACCCTTGCAGCCCAGGGTGATCTCCCCCACCAAGAATGCTGACGGTTTAGAACATGGCGGTGTGGATAAACTGACAACATTGGTCACACACTACCATGTAACTGTCCTATGTTCCCAGATTGACTGGAAGCCCCGGGGAACGAGACCAGTTTCCTCCTCGAAGACTGATGAGTCACAGCATTCCACCAGTAGTGCAGGTCAAAGGTGAACTTCACAAGGCCCAAGGAGGAAGGAAAATCTACTCACCTCTGTCAGTGTTTTCTTTTTTTCATTATATTTGGCTTGTAAGTTGGCATGACTTGCCTGCAGCTGTAAATGAAGACAGATAAAGTCATCTGCGTTTGGATTCCCAAAACAACACAGGTGTGGGTGGTATCCCCATTGCACAGGAGAGAAAATGGAATCTCAGAACGATTTAAACTGATCAAATATGGGCATCTCAGAAGGACTGCAAACAACAAATGTAAAAAACAACAACAAACCCTTACATTTAATTAGCACCAACTACATATCAGGCAGGTTGTTCCTAGGTGGCTCAAATGGTTTAGCACTTGATTACTAACCAAAAGGCTGGCAGTCTGAAACTACCCAGAAGTGCCTTGAAAGGAAGATCTGGCGACCTGCTTCCAAAAGGTCATGACCTCGAAAACCCTATGGAGCACAGTTCTATTCCGCACACGTGGGGTCGCCATGAGTTGGAACCAACTCAATGGCAATGGTTTTTTAGGTTTACATGTCAGGCAATGTACTAGGTATTCAGCTTAAAGCATATTACTGAATCCTTATATCCAATGGAAGAAGATATTCTGATTTTTACAGATGAGGAAATAAAGACTAAGGTCTCAGCTGACAACTTGATAAAGCCAGGATTCAAATTCAGGTCTAGCTGACTTTTCTGTATGGCTCCTATCAATTCAGTTAACCAAGTGACCCAGTCACAGGACACAAACTGCACCTCAGCACTAAGGATTCTATGACAGGGTATGGAAAGAAAGAAATATGACTGGTTGGCAAATAACACCAGATAGAAAAAAGTATTCAGGACTTTAACACTAAGAAAAAAAAGCGAACTACCATTGCTGATCAAAGTTACATGATTGTAAACTCACCTAAAAAGGTATCTTGAAAATGTCAAGTTCCTTTTCCTTATTAAAAAAGCCTATCTTTGTGCTAAGAATTTTTAGAAATTTGAAAACATTCCTTTAAAAGCTCAAAGCATTTGCGCACTTCTTCTTTTAAAAAGGAAAAAGTGACAGAAAACCACCATCAGATGCTTTGGCTGTTACCTGGGTACAAATTAACAATAAGAAATTTATCCTATATCACAGTGATTATTTCAAAATGACTTGCTCTACCCTTGAACTTATACGCACCTATTTAAAGAGTTACGTTACCTTGAGGAATTGTTATTCGTAAATCGTGCTTCTAGTTACCAGTCTCCATCACTGATGAACAGTCATACTTCCAACAAAACCTATCAAAAAGCCAACTGAGCTGAGAGCAGAAGGGGTAAAGGAAGAAGCAGATGGACTCTGGTCTTTTTCTTTTCAAAGGGGACCATCCATGCAATGAGAACTTCTACTAACCTGTCTGTGTAATGTGTAGGTGTGTTTACTTCTGGTCAAAGTTTGTTTTTCTCCCTAAATCCTAGTGACTTAACTCTTGTAGTTCTTTTGGGGCTCTAGGTAGGGGTCCTGGTATTTTCCTACCTGCCTCTCACCCGTGCACCCAACCACCCACCTGACACTTATCAGATGCCTCCTTGGCTCAAATGAGATATGTGGGAGAAAGAGATGAACACGACCGGGTCCTTGCCCTCAAGTAGCTGGACCAGTAAACTGGGGATTAGCATAAAGTAGGTAAACAGCTGAAGCAGAGACAGGCACAGGGAAGGCCCAAGGGAAGAGAGGTCAACTTGCTCATCAAGAGTTGAAGGGACACTTTACCAAAGATCGACAGCACACTGAGCTGGGTTTTGGCAAGGAAACAGGAACTTGTTACAAAAGCAAGATCCATCTCTTCTCTTTAGTTAATTTAATTAAGAGCTCTCTTCACCTCCTTGTCTTACCATCTTTTCTTAAACCAAGAAGTTTCCCAGTGGCCTAGCTTAGTTTTCATCTTGCTGGAGTCCTGTGTGATTCTCCTACCGCTATTTCCTTCTTCATTATTAACCGATAGGCTTACCCTAAAAATGCAGCCACTGGTTAACAGCTACTTTCTGGATTCCTCTTTTCTTTCTCAATCTCAGTTTTCTTCTCGGCTGTTGGATTCCTCTTTTCTTTCTCAATCTCGGTTTTCTTCTCAGCTATCTACTACCTGCACCCAATTTCTATTCCCTTCTCTTACTGAAAAATGAGATAGTCTTTACTCCTTCTCTTGCTTTTATTATTCCCATTTCTCTGATGGGTAAGACCCTCTCCAGTGTTCTTATTGCCAAAGCCATGGGGTGCATCCTGGTCGCCTTTAGCCATGACCTTGTAGGAGATGTTCTGGTGATTTAAAGAGTTTGGATTCTCTTGTATACTATTAACCTGTTGAACCTGTTGCCGTTGAGTCGATTCTAACTCATAGTGACCCTCTAGGACAGAGTAGAACTGCCCTGTAGAGTTTCCAAAGAGCGCCTGGTGGATTCAAACTGATGACCCTTTGGTTAGTAGCCACAGCACTTAACCACTATGCCACCAAGGTTTCCAAATATTATTAGTAGATGTATAAATTGGTAAGGCACTTGGTGAAAATTTGACAGTTTTTAGCAAAATTGACAACGCTCATGTTTTCTTGATCCTGCAATTCTACTTCCTAAAATCTATCTTAGAGAAATCCTTCCACATATGCACAAAGATGACTGTACAAAAGATGTTTGTGGCAACATAAAGTTGCAATCATTAAAAAACAACAACAACAAACCCTGGAAAAACCTACGTGAAGAGGGCACAGGTGGAATAAAGTGGGGTACATGTATACTATGGTATGCTGTGCAGTCCTTAGAAAGCATGAGGTGGAGCTACAGGTTCAAATCTGGGTTCAATAACTAACGAGGTGTGTAACTACAGACAAACTACTGAACTTCTTTTATGTCTCAGTTTCCTTTTTTTTTTTTTTTTAAATTGTGCTGTAGGTATAAGTTTACAGAGCAAATGAGTTTCTCATTCAGCAATTAACACACAAATTGTTTTGTGACACTGGTTACAAATCCTGCCATGTGTCAACACTCTCCCCTTCTCCACTCGATTCCCCGTTCACATTCCTCCAGTTTTCCTGTCCCTTCCTGCCTTCTCATCTTTGCTTTTGGACAGGTGTGACCGTTTAGTCTCGTATACATGACTGAACTAGGAAGCACACTCCTCATATGTGCTCCTGTTCGTTTTATAGACCTGTCTAATCTTTGGCTGAAGGGTGAACTTCAAGAGTGACTTCAGTTCTGAGTTAAAAGGGTGTCCAGGGGTATATTCTCAGGGTTTCCATAGTCTGTCAGATCAGTAAGTCTGGCCTTTTTTTTTTTTGTGAATTTGAATTTTGTTCTACATTTTTCTCCCACTGTGTCTGGGACCCTCTATTGGGATCGCTGTTAAACAGCGGTTGATGGTACAGTTTCCTTATCTGTAAAACAAGGATAATTGTATCTCCTTTTAAGGATGTTGTGAGAACTCAATGAGTTAATTTTCTAAAGCAGTTAGTATGCACTCAGTTAAAAAAAAAAAAAAAGAAAACAGAAAAAAGGGGGGCAGGAGCACTTATTAGCCACTATTACTGACATAAAGATGTCTCTGATAGAATGAGTGAAAAGTAAACCCAATTTTGTGACGAGATATCACACTATCCCAGGTAAATGGGCAGATTTAAGTACTTGTAAAGGGCTGGGGTGGTGCAAATGGTTGACATGCTTGACTGCTAACCAGAAGGTTGGAGGTTTGAGTTCACCTAGAGGCTCCTCGAAAAAAGGCCTGGCAACCTGCTTCCAAAAAACCAGACACTGAAAGACCCCTATGCAGCCCAGTTCTACTCTGACATACATGGGGCTGCCATGAGTTGGAATCGACTTGACAGCAACTAAAAGGCCTTTGTAAAGGCCCAGGAAAAGGCTCAGCAGGAAATACAGAAGACAGAAATAGTGGTTTGCTCTAAGGAGTGGGACTGGGCGGAGAGTGAAGAGGACTTTCACTGTTGTTTTTATATAGTTCCATACTATTTGGCTTATTTACAATAAGCTTATATTATCTCTGTAATTTTTTTAAAAGTGCTTAAAGCATTTAAAAATTAATAAGACAGAAAATAATGTGTTCAGTGCACTTGTGAGCGCACACATGCACGCGCGCACACACACAATCTCCGTTCTGACTCACTTTTCAGGGTCCACCAAGAAATGCGTGTGAGGCGATGAACAGGATGGCTGATGGCCAGGCAGGCAGCCAGGAGAATGGCAAGAGCTGGGTGGGAACCAAGGTGCAAAAGGCTTAGGCCAAAGGCTTGCTGTTTGCTGCCTGTGTGATTTCTGGCAGATAGAATCATAGGCTACTAGAAGTGCAAGAAGTTCTGGAGACCAGCCAGCCCAGCAGTGAGTAGCTTTTTGTAGATGGGAAAATTTAGGGACAGTAACAAAGTTTAGTGACTGTAATTTTTGGGGAGGGGGTAGGATTCCAAATTAAAATCAGCTTACTGAGTTGACTGGAACAAAAAGCATATTCTTATAGCTCAAATCATAATTTTTCAAGAAAAAAGTTCATGAAAATGTTGATGGTGCTTTTTAATCTTTAAAAATATCTAGGCTTATCTGAGAAATGTTCTAACCTTTTACTCCTTACATTTGTCGTGAAGCTTTAAGTTCCAAAAAAGGGCATTCCTTTTCATGTCCTCCTTTCATCCTTGATGCAACCACTCCTGGCATGTTTTTATCAGTATCTGAAACCCGTAACTCACGTGTGATCCTGGACAGATCTTCCCTCTACACCCCATTTTCCTCATCTAGTTGGCCTAGCTACACGGCCAGGATTATCCCACATGCTGGTCATCTTTAATTATAACACCAGCCACAGCAATGATGACAGCTGTCCTTTACTGAGAGTCTGCTGAGTCGGCAGTATGCCTGAAAAAATAACAACTCTTGGTAAACACAGGTTCTGAACTGATCGCAAAATAGACCCAAGAGTCAGAGGGCTCTGCCTTATCGGCTGGACTAAGCACGTGCTGGGACTGCCTTTTGAAATGAGGCTTCGCACTCCTTCCTCCCAACTTCAGACAGGAGGCCAATATCACATATCCACTCATGCTGAGACCCTCTGGCTCATGGGGCTAGAATACCCTCAAGACTACATTTCCTCAAAGGATAAAGGCATCATGATGAAGGGGCTCACCCTTACTTCATGCTCATCCTGACTCTGTGATGAGTCATTTTTGAACCAGTCACTTTCACAATCTTGTTACTGGCAAGGGTCATCTGTAAAGATAATTACTCTCTGAGCAGAGAACTCATGAAATGCTTAGGCAAATTATCAAACAGAAACCAAATTATAGTCAATCTTTTCACCCTTGTTTGATTATTCGATTTTTAGGTTACCCTGGTAAAAGCAAACAAACAAAACAAAAAATGGCTGAGCAGGGCTATTTGGCATCTTAGTATCTTTTGGTTGTATGGGGCTTAAAAGAATGAGAAACACACAAGCTCAAAATGCTAACTGGAACTCATTTCTGGAAAACCAATTGTTATAGGAACTACTGGTGACTTGTTCTTTAGAAAGCCATATTCATTCCCCAAATCTTTGGTTACATTTTCTAAATAAGTTTTACTGCCAATGCAACTGAAGCATATAATAAACTTTTTTTTTATGTACTCTACAGCTTCCTCTTATGTCTATGTTCCAGGGCAATTATAGGAAGGTCTTTCCAAGGCAGTTCCACTCATCCCCAAGTACAGGCAGTTCCACTCATCCCCAAGTACAGGCAGTTCCTGGGTTACAAACGTCAGACTTGTGGCCAACTTGTACGTGCCCTTTAATTTATGGAAATTTGCCCTCACTTTGAAACAAATGAATCAACCCCTACTCCCAACAAATTCTTCATCACAATCACCTTCACTTGCTGTACCTGCAGCTTTTAAATCTCTGAAAAAGCATCCAGCCTTTTCTTGCACTAAAAAACCAAAACAAACTGGTTGCCATCAAGTCAATTCTGACTCATAGCGACCCTGTAGGACAGAGTAGAACTGCCCCACAGAGTTTCCAAGGAGCGCCTGGTGGATGCGAACTGCCAACCGTTTCGTTAGCAGCCATAGCTCTTAACCACCATGTCACCAGGGTTTCCTCTTGCACTAAAGTAAGGTTAAATTAGAATTGTGTGCACCTGTTTCACTTTATCTACAAACTAGACTTAAAGACACAGTCAGGATCGGACCTCGTTTATAACTGAGGGCTGCCTGTATTACGGACTGGCACTTTCTAGAACACTTAAAAATGATCTGATTTCCTCCCCTTTTCTGCTACCACTAGTCAAAGCAATTAACAGTTCATATCTACCACAACGACTTCCTATTGGTTCTCCCTGAATCCCTTCTTGTCCACGTCCAGTAAATTCATGCTCCCACAGCAAACAGAAAGGTCTCTGAAACATACAGGTCTCCCCTACTTAGCCCCTCTGATGGCTTCCATTGTCCTTAACATGACCTGGAAGTCCTGTGTGATGACTCTGCAGACCAGCCGTCTCTCTCATGATGCTCCAGCTATAAAACTAAAACTGGCCAAGACCCTTTCTCTCCCAAGTCTTTGTTCATGTTGCTCCGTAAGTTCAAATCTCATCTCCCTCGTCTTCCCCACACCTCCAGACTTCCTGCCCACCCAACTCTTACTTGTCTTTCCAGGCAAGTCCTCTGAAGCCTGAGGCTAGGTCAGGTCTCCCTATTAGTCACTCTCTCAGCTCCCTAGACTTCTCCTTCAAGCACTTACCACAACTATAATTTAATGATGATATATTTGTTTAGCGTATGTGTCTTAGTCATCTAGTGCTGCTGTAACAGAAATACCACAAGTGGATGGCTTTAACAAAGAGAAGTTTATTTCCCCACAGTAAAGTTGGCTAAAAGTTCAAATTCAGGGCATCAGCTCCAGGGGAAGTCTTTCTCTCTCTGTTGGCCTTCTCATCAATCTTCCCCCAGGCTAGGAGCTTCTGTGACAGTGTCTTCCCACTAGACCATAATATTCCTGAAAGTAGGGATCCTAACTTGTTCTCCGGTCTTCCCCACAGCCTACTTCAGTGCCTAGCACACAATAAACTAAACCAGTTGCTGTCAAGTTGATTTCAACTCATAGTGCCCTGTGTCTATCAGAGTAGAACTGTGCACCCTGGGGTTTTCAATGGCTGATTCTACATAAGTAGGTCACCAGGCCTTTCTTCCAAGCACACAGTAAACAAAAACCAAACCCACTGCTGTCGAGTCAATTCTGACTCATAGCGACCCAAAAGGACAGAGTAGAACTGCCCCATAAAAAAAAAAAAAAAAAAAAAGTTTTTTTTTTTTCTATTCTTGCCTCATAAATCTTCTCCTGTAACAGAGGTTGGCAAAGTTTTTCTATGAAGGGTCAGATAATAAATATTTTAGGCTTTGCAGGCCATTTGGTCTCTGATACACACACATAACTCTGCCGCTGACAGCAGCTGGAGACAATATGTAAACAAATGGATGTGCATGTGCTCCCATGAATATTTACAAAAACATGTGGCAGCTGGATTGGGCCAAGGGCCACAATATGCTGACCCTTGTTCTAGAACCTTCTTTAAATTTTCCACCATGAAGATCTTAGCTCTTCCCCAATTTCTCCCTTCTTTGAAGAAAAAAAAAATTTTTTTTTTTCTTTTGAAGAATGGTTTCATTCTACTTGAATGTAATTATAAAAAGAAAACACCAACCTCTTCCAGATGTTTGGTTTTCTGCAGAATCTGCTTGTTCAAGGAAATGATTTTCCGACGATGTAGCTGAGAAGCTCCTAATTTTTCTGGACTATCTTCGGCAGATAACTCAGATTGCTGTAGGCAAAAAGGAAGACAAACCCGAAGGATTTAATTAGTCCACCTGGGCTCATGTAAGAGGTCTCCCTGCTCAGTCTGGGCAAAGCACTACTGGGCAGCCAGTCGTAACCAAGCCAGGTCTGCTATGGGACTCTGTGCAAAACCCAGGTCCAGGGAAGGAGACAATGGACCAAAATCTCTGTCAACAGAATTGACATTCCCAGCAGATGAACCAGCATATGCAAATGCACAGGGATATATAGCTGTGGTGATGCTGATATCAGATACGTGATAGGGCACCATTGAAAGGTCTAAAATACCGGAATAACATGGTCATATCTTCATAAGAGCTTCTGAAGCTATCAAGAACAATAAATTGAGTCATTTTCACCAAAGTATTCTAAGCACACGGTTAAAAAGTTTAACCATTTAGAAACAAAGTGAAAAGCCTCCCACTTCCATTTCTGCCCATCCATGGGCCTACTCTCTTTTAACCATTTTTGATGTCTGTTCTCTTGGTGTGAAGAGAGGATAGTCTTGAAAGGGTTAGAAGTTATTGAGGTAGGCCAAAGAGCAAACTTCTGAAATTATATAAGTACGGAGGGGATGGAGAGCAGGGTTGGACAGGGTGTAGAGACTGTCGGGATTCGAGGCAGGTAATGGAGAGGTTTCTGGATGGGGTGATGAGGTGAATGTGGCGACATTTCCAGGAAAGGCAATGGCATTGCTGAGAAACCATGGGAAGAAGGAGCCAACTTGATGTAGATACTGAATACTCGCTCAAGTTTCAGTGAGAAGCTCAGGAAAAAAATAAAACAACAACAACAAAATAACAAGACTGACCCTGTTGCAACAGGTGTCCTGAGAGCACTTCTTGGATGATTATGGACAGCTTCGCTGAACAGTCAAATACTCATTATAACCACTTCCTTCGTTACTGAAAGTATCGCAAATCCAACCTAATTATTGATTTTAAGTCCAAGTACAACAAAGCAATTTGGGTATTTGATTTTTCCTGCATGTTTTAAGAGTGATCATGGGCTTGAAAGTCTGGAAAATTTACCCATGGGGAAAAGAGACGGGAAAGTGAGGAGGAGGAAAAATTGGATGGCCAATCACCATTCATTTGGGTTACGGATTTCCTGAATAATTCAGCAGCATCATTAACAGACGACAGGTGTTTTGCTGCTTAACGATCCTGGAGGCGGGAAACACCCAGCGGGGTATGGCTGCATAAAATGGTAAGGAATATCATTTTCTATCTCCTGGGCAGGTAGGCCATAAAGGAAACAGAAAGACTACAGATATTTGCTATTGCAACTTACCTAGCTATGAAACCTGGGACTCTGCAAAATGTTAACATACTCCAGCTTTTTGGGGTTTCTAGGAGTTGGAGTTAACTCTTTAGATACATTTAATTTTAGTTATACCAAGATATTCAAAATCCGCAGTCTGGGAAAAAAAGAAACTGTTTCTGAAAATTATTTTGGAGTGTTAAAAAAGGGGGGAAGGGGAGAGACTCCATCTCTCAATCACTGATCGACAACAGAATTACTACGAACTAATTATCTCTCTTCCACTTTGGCTGTATCACCCTGAACTATGTTATTAATTTGGCCCTGTTTGTCTGTCGGAAACCCTGGTGGTGCAGTGGTTAAGTGCTACGGCTGCTAACCAAGAAGCTGGCGGTTCAAATCTGCCAGGTGCTCCTTGGAAACTCTATGGGGCAGTTCTACTCTGTCCCGTAGGGTTGCTATGAGTCGGAATCGACTCGACAGCAGTGGGTTTGGTTTGGTTTTGGTTTTGTCTGTCAGATATTTAATAGCATTTTTCTTATAGCTAATTTCAACTCTGGGTTTTAACATCCAGCTTAGATTTCCTGACACTGATTTCCATAGTGCCACTGACACAACCTCAAAGCATTTTACTTATACTAGCAGAATTATAGAAGCCTTCTATCTCATGGTTTATTGATACTTGAAGTAGACTTGCCCATTCACTAGAACCATGCCACATAGTAGGTCTCCATGTGTAATGTCAGGATTATCCTTGAGTATCTTCACCTCCTCCAGCTGCCTGTCTAGGTTTGGACCAGATTGAGTAGTGGGCACGCAGGCTTCCGTGGATCCCTGGGTCACTCACCTCCCAGATGTCCTCCAGTCTGTGGGGGACTGAGTACAAGCTGATTCGACTCTGTTCTGCAGCTCTGGCATGGGTTAGGTGGTCTCTCCAAATCTTAGCCCAGGTTTTCTTGCTGATCACTCAGTATGCTTCTATGCCTAAGGTCCCACGAGGACTGCACTCCCTATACAACTTCCATACCCTTTATTAGTATGCCTGACAAACACACTGTTTTATTTTTCAACTATGACTAAACTTCCTTTCCAGGAACCCTTCTTGCAAAAAAACCAGTAGCTATCTTGACATCTGGAAAGAAAATCCATCCATTTAGGTAAGAATCTTGAGCCACATGGTCCCTCAAGGCCCTTTCAGGGAGTCTATGAGGTCAAAACTCTTTTCATAATAATTCTAAGATGCTATTTGCTTTATCTGCCTTTTTCATTTTCAGTCTCTCATGATTGTACTGTGGAACTTTACAGATGCCACCTGATGTATGATAATGTCATCACTGTGATGTTAACAGGTAATGGGTTTATTATTGTCATTTGTAAATAAATTAATATATAAAGGAGCCCTGAAACTAAATTTTGAGAAACACTATTTTAATCTAAGGAGCCTGGCTTACTAGAGAATCTACCCATTGAGTGGGACAGCTTCATTAGCACTAAGCTCCCAATGAGCAGGCCTACCAAGGGGCTATCACTTACAGAACATTGAATTGAGAGGAAAAAGCAGTTTCTGATTCATTCTACTCTTCTACTGAACAGGTGATTCAGACAGCTATACAAACAGAGAAAATGCTCGCAGAGCACAGAAAGAATCTTGCAGGTACAGGTCTCTATACAAACTTACTATTGCATCTCTGCTGTGATGATATATGTTTCAATCAAACTTGGGCTTTCAAAACCCTTTCTCTTATTGCTGAGTAACAATTCTCATCGCTCTGTGGAGTGCCTTAAATTTGCGTTTGCAAAGTATTAATGCACACTAATACCAGGATATTAAGTACAACTTCTATATTTGACATTTCCCTAGCTCAATTAAAATGAATAAAATGCATATGAGCAGGCCCATAGAACATACACCTGTGTAAGTGCCTCCATCTGTCTTTGAGTCTACAGACAGTGCTACGGGAAGCTGCTTTGTTTAATGGGAAGTTATTTCTCTACAGATAAAACAGTTCATTTCAAAACTGAACTGAAGACAGTTCTTCACCTAGTCAATGGAAAGCTGACTGCTCTATTCTTCAAACATACTTTTTATTAAGCAATCCAAATTTTTCATTTCTTTCAAATAGCCTCCCCAAAGCCAAGATAAGTCAGACTGATGAAGACAGAAACAGGTCCTTAAAGCAGTTACGGCTCATGCTGACAGTCTGTTCAGCGACAGTCGCAATGGGAAGTAAAGTTGAAAAGGATCAAGTTAGGTCTGGAAGGACGAGTCAGGCTGGGCAGATAGAGAGGAGGGCAGGTGGTTTGATACTAAATCCTCAATAGACACAATTTGATCCTTGGGGCATCTGAACTGATTTCTACGTGCACAACGTAACATCTCTGAAAGAATACCAACCTATCTGTGCATATTCAATCTGTGTTTACATTGCAGTCAGGGTTAAAATGCCAAACTAATTTGTTCAACGAGTTCAGATTAAGAATGTGCTTGCAAAACGGCAGTGTGGATTAAGATGACTTCTACTGCAGATTAAATGTTTTCTAACAACTGACAGATATTCGCAACTTCTATTCTTAGGGGAAAGAGACTTAAACGTCACTCAATAATCTTAGTCCGGTTCAAAATGGTAAATTTCTAAGAGAAACAAAAAATGATTACTTAGCTAGCACTGTGTATTTTTTTAATTGAAAGAGACTCAAGAGGTCATCCACATATCACTACCTTTCTTCCTAAAACAAGAGCCTTTCCTGTCATCCCTTCTCTCCACCCACAGATGGTCACTAAGCTGTCAGTGAAAAAGGATCACTACCTCACCGGGTACCAGAGTTCTCTATACTCAACGGGGACTTCAGTTGCTGGTACCGTGACAAGCCCTTCCACTGAAACAAGAGATAATACACAATACTTTAAAAAAAATCTAGAAAATCTCTGAGCTAGCAAGTAAGATAGAAATCCTGGAAGGCCAAAGAATAAGTGAAAGTGGGAACCCAAGATGGAAGTGCACCACTAAAGTTGGCTTTCTTCCCTGAGGGTATTTGCCAAAACCAGGTGATCTCAAGCTTTGATTTTTACAACTCAACAACTGCTGAGCATAAACCTTGGCACTTGTTTAAGAGGAAAAACTGCACTGAGATTTCCTAACAACAAGCTGCTCTTGGCACCTCCCTCTGCTAACCTTTGTGCAGGCCCTATTACACACTGCACATAGTAGAAGGCACTGGGGAAGTAGAAAAAGACAGAGAGATCTTACCTCTGGACAGGCACAGTCTAGTCAGGTAAAACAGACTCATTCATAAATAAAGGTGTTTATCCTTCCCCTTCTCCCCAACGCCTGAATTGTGCTACGTAGGAACAGAGTTTTGACAGCTCTTTTTCCTTCGTCTCTCTTTCCCTTTCTTCCTCCCTTCAACAAGTTCGTGAAAACCCCAATACGTCAGGAACTGGGGATAAACAATATCCTAGGTCTCATGTTGAGCAAGCATTCTAGTGCTGGAACAGGCAAATTGACAATACAGTACATTGCTGTAAGTGCTATGAAGCAAACAAGGAGTTGGTCTCCACAATGTCCGAGAGGAGACTATTTTAGGAAAGGCAGTCACCCTAAATGGTGACTGGATGAGACTCCAGTCCTCCAGTCACTCATCCAGCCATTACTGAATATTTATTACACGTTAAGCAATAGGAATATGGAGATGAAAGATAAAATCTTGGCCCTCCAGAGAGTTATAGCTTTAAAATGTGATCTGCGTAGCACCTGTGATATTATGGGAAGAAATGGAATCTAGAAAGCAGCAGTATAAAAATCCATTCCCACACCCTTACCCCTCCATTCCTGACCTGGGTTTTTTACCTGTGGCCACGAGCAAGCGGCTCCCAAGAGGGCAACCTCCCCTAAATCCATATGCTAATGCTCCTGGAAAGTGGTAAAAATGTGTTTTGGGGCAGGGCAGGATGACAGGATCGAATACATTCACATCTTAGCTTACTAGAAATCAGCACTGGGTCCAGCTCAGTTCTGACTCTCTAACAAAGTAGTCAGGGTCTCCTCCTGGTTCCTAAGCTTCTGCAACCTTATAACCCAGTGTGGAATCTTCACCCGGTCCCCAGCCCTCTTACACTATCCTCTTCAATTTCACCTCAGCTAGAACACGCCATCCATTCTGCCTATTACCAGAAAAAAAAAAAGTTCAATATTAATTATGCTAAGCAACTTTCTTTGGGTAGATAACTGACATTTCAAATGGCAACACAAACCAAATGCAGAAATTGGCGTCCACATGGAGTGTGCACAAATTGTGTTATTCTGTATTTTATCTTCTTTTTACAGGCTTATTACTCCTATGTCTTATTCATAACTCCATCCCTGCCATTTACACCTGACACTGCCTGGGACACAGTAGGTGCTCAACAGACACTAGCTGAAAGAATAAATCAATCCCATCTAGGGTGTCAATTCTGTCAGTTCTCAGGCAGAAATGCAAAAAAGCTGAAGATTTAAAGTACTGTATCTTCAAAACTGTACCAATTTCCCTGATAAATATTTGTAGAGGCCTTCATAATACCAACTGGAAACAGCCAAGGGGTCATAAAACCAGGGTACTGAAATAACACAAAAACACCAAGGCAGCTACCTCAAGACGGCAGATATTGTATTAACAAGCTGTTCTTTTGGGTCAATTCCATCAATTTAGTTAAACAAATTTCCTGAGGACTCAAAATGAGCAAACGCTTTATGGAGGTGCTGGCCCAGTATCCTCTGGTTCAGTAACAGCAACCCCTTCCTTTGGGAAGTCACTGTCTCTAACCTCCTGGCTACAAAGACTAGCCTGGGAAGGAACATGTGACCTGAGCCAAACAGAGAAGTCCTTCCTTAGAATTTTATAGACAGATGCTGGGAGGGAGCTGTAAGACTGTAACCGCCTGTGGCCAGGCCTGCAGGGAGATAACACAGTGACACAAAGTGAAACAAGCGCCTAGAGACATGATGAGGCTGTTTGAGTCCCTGTAGCTCCTGCACTCACAGACCACCCAGTTATGAGAGCTGACAAAGGTTCCCTTTTGCTTATGCTAGCCACCTGGGCAGGGTTTCTATCACTTGCTAGCAAAGGGCTCCTATAAAACATTCTGTCCAGATGAGTGAGTGAGAGAGCTGGAGAGACATTTTTCCCTGCTGATTGCATCATAAAGTGGAATGAAAATTATCACCACAGAGGGGGACAAAATCTCCTCTAATTAAATGTGGTTATCTACTTTCTGTGGAAGAGATAAAGAACTGAACTCTCCTTCCTTTGGGTTTCCAAAGATGTGTCTTTGACCATCCCTGGACATTACCTTTCCGCGGTTCCACCCAAGGTTCTCATTACCTGATGCAATTCCCCCAGGTCCTCTTTGAAAGATACAATTTCAAGATAGAGTATAGGCTTCCGATTAACTGCCAGAGAACGGTCTTCGGAATCAAAGGGTCAGAAGCAATGATGCCAGGGTTTTTAAATTTCTGGACAGGCAAATTTAAAAAGCCTATTAAGAAAAAAATTCCTTACACAAATAAGTCCCTTGATGAGCCAAAACACATGTTCCTATTGAAACAAGATCAAGATGTTGACAGTCTTCTGGCTAGCATGTTACATCCGAAGGGCTGGATGAGAACATTTTAATGTGGTCTTCTCCAGTGACTGGACAGTCACCAGACACCCCAGAGAGAAATACCCATAGCTTTCAGCAGCTTAGGTGTGGCTGTGTGTCAGTGCCTGGGCTGCATCATTTGTTACTTGTTTCTGTGGTCAGTTCCCAATATGACCTGGCCATTCTCTCCTCTTAGCCCAAGTGAGGCGGTCAGACGGTGGGGGGTCAAAGGAGGAGGGCACTGCAGAGCCCGGAAGGATGGTGAAGGAGACCATGTCCACTTCACCCTAAGCAAGCTCCACTTAGTCAAGGGGACACGTTTAAAGTCAGACAGCCCTATATTCAAACCTGGAACTTACCAGCGATATGGCACTGGGCAAATACACCCAGTTACTTACCCTCCTTGGCTTTGAGAATTAAATGAGATAACGATATACAAAGTACCTGGCACAGAGAGGAGGCTCAGGGTAGATTCCTTCTGATCCCAAAGACAGATTCTGCTCTGGATCTACAAAATGCTCCCAGATTCTGTCTCAGGGAGATGTCAGCCAAGGGAGATCTGGCTGGCATAAAAATAAAGTGGTAAAAATGTATGGGTAGTTAGTAGTAGTCTTAGCACTGGCGGCTTAGTGGTAGAATTCTTGCCTTGAGACCCGGGTTCTACTGCCGGCCAATGCACCTGTCTCTCAGTGGAGGCCTGTGTGTGCTATGATGCTGAACAGGTTTCAGTGGAGTTTCTAGACTAAGATGGACTAGGAAGTAAGGCCTGGTGATCTACTTCTGAAAATCAGCCAATGAAAACTATGGATCAATACGGGCCAATCCACAAGCCATTATGAGGATGGTGCAGGAATGGGGAGCGTTTTGTTCTGTTGCACATGGGGTTGTCATGAGTTGGGTGTCAACCTGATGCAGCTAAAAACAAGAAGTTAGTATGTGGCATTAGGGGGAGTCCCTTCCTGCCCTCCTAGCGGCCCTGCACCTCACCTGGCCCAACATTCCCTGGGCTCAGCTTCCTTCCATTTCTCCTGGCTCCTAACAAGGATTTAGGAGAAGGGAGGATTAAAAGCATTTTTTTGGACAGTCAGGCTGTCTAGTTTCCCACAAATTATAGCAACAGGCTCCACTTCCCTGTAAAGATGACTACTAAGATGCCATAACGTATTACACCCCAACACCAAAAAGGACTACGGTGCCTCTTCTAGAAGATTCTGGGGAGAATATTCCCTCTGGAAACAAAGGGAGAGGTGCTACTTGGGCACCTGGCCCAGGGCAAACCGACACTCGTGGATTATTTATCTGGAAGCATCTTCACATTCTCCTCCTCTGCTGCTGTAGCCCACCACTGCCGTCGAGTCGACTCCGACTCATGGTGACCCTGTAGGACAGAGTAGAGCTGCCCTGTAGAGTTTCCAAGGAGGGCCTGGTGGATTTGAACTGCTGGCCTTTTGGTTAGCAGCCGTAGCACTTAACCACTACCCCCACCAGGGTTTTCCTGCTGCTGCTGTATAGGAACTGTATTTAATTGAGTTACACACCTCAGAGAGCTGGAAACACAGGGATTGTTTATCACGTTACAGTGCTATAAGAGCTTACGCACTTTTCCAACGAAGAAGCCGACACATGTCTTTTACCTCATTTTTATATCCCAATGCCTTTCAACTTTCCAAATGCTAAATGCTTACACCAGGCAGGCTGTTCAGCTTGTTCCTTGATCACAAAATCATTTTCATACTCTCATCCTCCAAAAATTATCTTGTTCTTCTTCACTAAGTAAAAATCCATTCTGACCTCAGCCTAACTTTGGTTTCTCTGAAACACCACCTACGGCTTCCCTCGATCCCTGCTCTATTTCCAAGGATTTTATTGCCAAGACCCTGAAATGCAGGGGCATGGTTTTTAAATGAATTGCCAGTGACTAGCTTCAGCTCAACGGAAGGTTCAACGGAAGGTTAAAAAAGAAAAACAAACTTCGGTGGACAGACCTAAGGTGACGTTGCCGCCTGCTGTTCACATCTTCGTTTAATCCTCTCCCCTCGAGTGTGGGCAGAACTTGTGACTTGGTTCTAACCAAAAGAATAGCAAAGGTGCCAAGCTACATGTGATTAAACCAACTAGTTGCCATCAGTAGATTCTGACTCATGGTGACCCCATATGTGTCAGAGTAGAACCGTGCTCCCTGGGGTTTTCAAAGTAGATTGCCAGGCCCTTCTTCCGAGGGGCCCCTGGGTGGACTTAAACCTCCAACCTGTTAGTTAGCAGCAAAGCACATTAATCGTCTGCACTACCCAGGGGCTCCTTTATGTTCCAGAAGACTGTAGTGTCCTCCTTCTGAGGAGATAACTGTTCTCTGCCGGCTTCCATGAAACAAGTGACAATGCTGGGGAGGCCCACATGGCAAGGAACTGATGGCAGCTTCCAGCTAGCAGCCAGCCAAGAGCTGAGGCCCTCAGTCCAAGAGGTCAAAAGGAAACAAATTCTGCCAGCACCCTCATGAGCTTGGAAGTGGGTCCTTCACCTGTTGAGCCGCAGGTGAGACTGTAGCCGTGGCTGACATCTTGATTTCAGTCTTGTGAGAGATAAGCAGAGAACTCTGGTAAACTGCCCAATTCCTGATCCACAGACACTGGTAACAAATGTATGCTGTTTTAAGCAGCAACAGATAATGAAATACACAAACAAACTGAAAGAGAGAAAGGTAGCCCTGACATCTGAGAGCTAGCCTGATACTATCAGCTAGGCCTTCATGTTGCTGGGAGCTGGCCTGTACTACGCCTAGGCCTGGTGTTGAACATAAACCATTTCAAAGAGCACCGACATAGACAAGGCCACTCTGTGACTGTAACGGATCAGGACAAAAACTTGAGCAGTCTGCAGTAAAGTCTGAACAGAGAAAAAACAAACATTTCCACATCACAAAAATGACCAAACGTTCCCCCATCCCAGCTAAAATGCATAGACAGATTTAACTTTGATTCATTCTCTGTGCTTTATGGATAAGATTTATTAAGATACCTGTAGAACTGCCCCTCCTTCCTTACAGCACCCAACACAGAGCAAAATCCCACTTTCTGGAACTCTCCCCAGAATCACCTGGTACAAGCCCAAACCCTGTAACAAGTCCTTTCCAACGCCCTCTTACTGAAATGCCCCACTGGGTATGTCCTCCCTCACTGCAGTGAGCAATAAACTCAACCTGTTCAACTACAGGTATGTTCCTTTGATCTCTGGCTACAGGGCACTGACAAAGTAACAAAATCAAAGCCATCAAACAAATGAACAGAAACAAACGTGGCTTTATCATGGAACTTACATAAAAATAGAATAAACCAATAATACAAGAAAGAGTGCATATACAGCTTAAACTAGGTGCAGAACAGAAAGGTACAATAAAGTTAAGAGTTTCAAATGAGTATAAAGAAATTATTTGATAAATGGTTTTAGGGTAAGTGACAGGAGCAGGAAAACTAGGTTAGATCCACACTTTAGACCCAAAAAAAAAAAAAAAATGAACTGTATGTAGGTTAAAGAGTTAAACATCCTAATACAAGATAAGCTGAAATGTAATGGGTAAGTTTATCAGGTTCAGGGAAAAATGATTAGCCTCTCGTTTAGAACCAGTAGCAAAGAAAAAGCCTGATCAATTCAGGATAAATTTCTTGCATATATTAAGAAACAATGCAAAAATAAATAATCTGAGAAATACTTGCACCACAAAGACAAAATATTTAAATCTAAATAGACTTTACTCAAATTTACAAGAAATATATCCTATATCCAAAAACTGAAAGAGTAAAGGCTACAAACAATTCACATAGAAGGAAATAGAGTAAACAAAAACATGGAACCAAGTTCAGTCCTCTCAGTGGGCCAAAGAGGTGCCATGTGACAGCAATTAAAGTACCAAGTTAGAAGCGTGCTGGTGACACAGTGGTTAAGTGCTCAGCTGCTAATTGAACCTACCAGCCACTCTGCAGGAGAAAGATGTGGCAGCCTGCTTCTTTAAAAATTACAGCCTTGGAAACCCAATGGGACAGTTCTACTCTGTCCTATAGGGTCGCTATGAGTTGGAACTTACTCAATGGCAATGGGTTTGATTTTTTTGGTTTGGGAAAGTACCAAGTGAGACAGATGAACACTCAAAGCTAGAAAGTCTGGGGCCGTGCTGGGAAGGACTTTCACCAGTATTACAGTTTTATGTTGATATGATTTATTTGTAAAGCAATACAGAGCAGGAGTCATACTTACCCCAGTCATCCAACTCCTAAGAAACCTTTTAGCAGAAACTATCTCCTCAGATTTCACAAGTGTTACATTTACAATGCCAGACAGAAACAACTTAAAAGTCTATAAACAGGGAAATGTTTAATGAACTGTACTTATAAACACACAGATTATCTAGTCATTAATACAAGTGTGAAGACTAGAAACATAGAAAATATTTATAATTTGATGTGACCAAAAAAAAAAAAAAAAAAAAGCAGACTATAAAAGCACAAATGAGGCTGCCAACCATTAACTATAATGTGTTTGGCACTGTTTTAGACATTTTTGGTTGCATGTCCCTTAATCGGAAACCCTGGTGGCATAGTACTTAAGTGCTACAGCTGCTAACCAAAGGGTCGGCAGTTTGAATCTGCCAGGCGCTCTCTGGAAACTCTATGGGGCAGTTCTACTCTGTCCTATAGGGTCGCTATGATTCGGAATCGACTCGACGGCAGTGGGTTTGGTTTTGGGTTTTGGTCCCTTAATCTTCACAACATTCTGCCAGGAAAATATTATTATCCCTATTTTATAGATGAAGATACCAGGACTAAAAAAGGTTAAATAAATTGGCCAAGGTCACATAGTTGGGAAGCAGGAGAGATATGAACCAAGATAGAACTCCAAATGCTTCTGAAGTGTTTTGACCACCGTACCCGTTCTATCTCCTTTAGACATACGTGATTGCCACCACGTACTACTATGAACATGTGAGGAGAAACACTGGAAGGCAGTATACAAATGTGAAATAACTGCCATATGGGGATAGGATTAAAGGCAATTTAATTCTAAAAACCTTCCTCTTTAATGCCATACGATCTACTCAATGAAAACAACACAATCAAACAATGAACTCTTGACCTCCAACTATTCATGAGAAGTTTAATTTTATACGTCCTTGGAAAGAGACTTGGCATTGCTTCCTGTCCAAAATTACTTCTAATTTTATTCTTTTCTGGCAGGACAGAATGGTGGTAGAGAATAGTCCAGGATAAAGAACACCAAAATGCAGCCATTGGAGTGGGGTAGACGTCACTGTGCAAGGGTGAGGAAGAGAAAGCTCAGGGGATAAAGAGACAAAGAGACCCAGAAGGAAACAGAGAAAAGGCAAAGCTGACTCGGGAAGATAGGTACGCTCCAGGACTCCCAGACAGGAAGAGGGCCGGGAAGGAGAGGTGTCCTGCCAACCAAAGGAGACGGCCTGGGCCTGCCTGCCTGCTTTCCCTCTTAAAATGATCTGAGCTCCTCTGCGCTCCCAACGGGTAAGTATAAAAACAGAAATCACGGTCCCTGTAGAAACAGCTGTGAATGCCCCATCCAGTCATCCTTTTTTTTTTTTTTTTAAATGGATTCAGCCATGTTATGCGGCCACATAAGAGCAGGAAGACTCACACGCTTGCTATTCAGGTGTATGTGCCAGCAGTAAATCTAGACACTTCCTTCTCGGGCAGGGCTAACTCCTTCCACACCAACATCTTCAAGTCTTTTGAGTTTATCTGCACCTTGTGGAAGAGTTCCTAATAGGGAAGCCTCAAGGATAACCTGAATCCTCTCCTGGTCAAATCTCAGATGACACTTTGTCCAGTATCAGCTTTCCTAGGTGGTAATGGAAACAGAAAATGTTCTGGTTGCTAAGTCAGTTGGATTAGAAAACCCACGCGAAGAAGCATTAACGTGGGGATGGGAGAGGAGAACAAGGGAACCCTATCTCCGGGACAGTCCAAGCTGTTTTACTGATTGTCATGCTCAGAAAGCAGACCCCTCACTCGGTGAGCCATGACGGCCTGCAGTGTGTATGGCAGATTATACTCCGTTGGAGCTCAGGGACTGCTTCCCTGACTATGCCATCTGTGCACTTCTTCAGGGCAGTGCTGCACAGAGGGGTAGGGGTCAAAAGCTTCTGAGAGAGGGAAAGCAAAGCTGACGCTTCAATACACATCCACATTTTAAGTGGGCAGACTACCTACGGCTGGAGAAGGAAGGATAGGAAGCCACGCCCCATAAATCTGACTTCACTGATATTACATCTCAGCCAGGCTGGAATCACTTACGTGCAAATGATTAATCACTGTCTCCCTGAAATGTTCAAGGTCCTACTGCCTATGCTTAAAAAAAAAAAAAAATTGGGGGTAAAAAAAAAAATCTAAGGCTGAAATATGACTTTCAGGTCTTTGTTTGTCCTACACCCTTTTTATAAAGTAGAACAAAAAATTCTGCCTTGGGCTTGGCTGAGTTATGGGGTTTATCTCCTAAGCAGGAAAGCTTTCTTCCTCAGCTCCACCACCAAACTGAGCTCAAGCTATAAGAAGAGGAAGAGAAATGCTTGTGCTATACCCCAGGCATCAATTTATCACAGGCAATAATTGGTTGGAGAGACAGGTTTTTTCTTCATATTTATAGAAAAGTAGACATAGCAGAACAAAATTAATTTAGCTAATGGGCAAATGCTGACTGCTCTGCGTGGCACAGCAGGGTTTGTCTCTGACAAAGGTGCCTGGTGCCATCACTGCCAGGGCGAGGGGGTGTCAGAGAACAAAGCCTTGGTGCATAACAAAGCCTTGGAGGCCAAGACTCCAGCTGGGCCTGGAACTTACCTTCTCAGCATACTCAGACACTATCTGCTTGATCTCAGCGGAGCACAGGCCCACGATCTGGCCTACGGAGCTTGCGGTAAGCCGGCTCTGCAATCACAGAGGGGATGTGTTCAGGCCATGCCTTGTCTTTCACAGATCTGGGAAACCTGAGCACTCAGAGCGTTATCACAAAGTAGGTAATATTCCGGGGGGAGAATACCGTAGCTTTTGCTCACATATTCATCAAGGAGGGACAAAACAATCCTTAAAACAAACGTTAAGCCACCCCTCTACCTCCCGACTGTGTTAAATTATCCTCAGACCTTGGGTATCCTGGAAAAATGAATAGTTTTTCACCCTCTGCTCCATCCCAAGGTCTCTCTTCATGAGGGTCACTGACCAGAGCCTGCAGGGGAGTTGATGGGGCTAGGACTCAGGTAGGGGAGAAGTATAAACAGGGGAGGAAGAGAAATCTCAGAGCCCCTAAAATATTTATTAACTGCCACAGGCCTTTCTCAATCTAAACAAGAATGATCCTTTCAAAGCATCTAACTAAAAGACCAACTATAAACTCTGTGTTCCATTTTCTATCTAGATGGTGCTGGAAGGAAGCAGAGCACAAGGGCTCCTTTAACACAGGGTGTAACCTGCAGTTACAGAGAGGCAGGGCTGAAACTCCAACATGGCGGTCTCCATCCTAATCTCACAAGGGTCCTTTTCAAGGCTCCCTCCCCAAGGTTACATGGACAGCAATGCTACACACTCATAAAAAGCTTCCCCAAAGAAAGACCAGAGGAAACAGGCGACACCTCCACTGCCCTCTCCACCCCGACCACTCCTGCTTCACCTCCTCAGTTGCCATGGCGGTCATCTTGGTCATCAGTGACTGAATACGCTGCTGAAAAGGAACAGGGAGAAGCAGCAGTGAGGGGTTGTGACCATGTAAGAGTTAAGCAGAATGCCTAAATAGGTCTTTGTGTGAAATCCGGGGGTTGTTTTCCTTGACCTCGTTTTATGGCAGCCCTCATACTGGTGGGGTAAGGGGACTGGAATGGGCATGAAAGGCTAGCTCCCAGCAGCTGGCTGTTGGGGGCAGCTGGTCATTTTGGAAAGCTGGAGATAAAAGTGAAATTTCTCCCCAAATGATTTAAACAGAAACCTCAGAGGGCGTACTTGGGCCACACACCTCTTCAGCAGCTCGGAGCTCGTCTTCCTCGTGGGCTTCAGCTTTTTCTGCCATTGAGAGCCCTGCAGAAAGTGCTGATTTCTTGTCCTCGGCCTGAAAGGGAAAACAGGAAAATGGCTGAGTGCTAGAGTTGGAGACTGAGCAGAGAAAGAACAACATTGCAAAAAAGGATGAGTCTGTGAAAGAAAACACACAGATATGGACAGTCGAGACAGCCGAAGAGAGAATGGAAAACTCCAGAGACCTGAGTTTCCATTCAACCCACAGGCTGAACAAGCTGGGCTTCAGGGCCTGGTGAATGCCTGCCTCCATTTCTACAGTGCTTGCTGATTAAATGACTATCAGGCCATACACCTTACCAGACTTATACTTTGGGCTTTCCTTCTACCTCAATACTTTCAACAGCAGACTGCAGCCTAAAAGGAGTGTTTTTGGAAATTGCTAGTTGAGGCTCATTCCAAAACCAAACCCACTGACAGGGACCCTACAGGACAGAGTAGAAGGCCCCATAGGGTTTCCAAGATGGTAATCTTTACACAAGCAGGCTGCCACATCTTTCTCCTGAGGGGTGGCTGGTGGGTTCGAACTGCTGACCTTTCAGTTAGCAGCTGCGCGCTTAGACACTGCACCACCACGGCTCTTGCTTGAGGCTCATTAGTGGTATGACCAAAATTTAGCAGGTATGACTAAAAAACCAAGCCAAACTTGTTGCTGTTGAGTCGATTCCGACCCATAGCGACCCTATCGGACATAGTAGAACTGCGCCATAGGGTTTCTATGGGTTCTACTGCCCCGTAGGGTTTCCAAGGAGCGGCTGGTGGATTTGAACTGCCGAACTTTTGGTTAGCAGCCATAGCTCTTAATTAGTGTGCCACCAGGGCTCTGGCAGGTATGACTAGCATCTAAATAAATTTAAGAAAAATAATAGAACATATCAGAGTACTCTGCAGGCAGTAAAGGGTTAAGAATGATTTTGTGAACCTTTGTTTCTGGGGTATGCATGCATGGGATGTGTCTGGGTGCTGCGCCATGATGAAAAACAAAATTCTCACTATTGAGAATGATCAAAAAGTTCAAAAACCACTGGTCTGAAGGATAAAAATACAAATAAACTTCACCTGGTGATCAAGCTCCATGCTCTGGACCCAGCCTCAGGCCACACCATACCCAGACAGCCTGGATTAATGATTTTTAAAACATGGGCTGCAAGCCTAGCCTTCTTGGTTTAAATTCCACATCTGCCATCCACCAGCTGGGTGACCCTGGGCTGACCATCTCTGCATAGCAGAGTCTTTTAAGGGCTGAACTCGGATGTCCTTCGAGGACCATCCCAGCTCTAGGGTGCTTTTCTATCACAAGGCTACTGTCAAACATGGGAAGACCCTAAGCTCCTAAGTGCTGGATGTATCTATAGGGGACAAGACTTCCAATTCAAATGTGTACTCTGACATAGGAATGACAAGACAAACCCAGTGCGAATACTATTTCGTGGGCATCTCATGATTTTTCTAGTCATAATAAAACTGCCTCATTTCCAAATACAGTCATATACAGATATTTTTTTCAGACAAATCACACACCAAGTAAAATCTACACATTTAAAACCCTTAATACACACCAGATGCCACACGACACACTTAAATACAGAAAACATCCTGCTCTGGAGGAAACGATTGTTTAGTTGGGTGACAACACAAATGTGGAAAAAATAAATAGTAAGAAAAAAGAAAAGGCAACATAATCAGTGATTAATTGCCAGTGAACTAATAATAATAATAGCTAATGCTACAATGTGTTTACTACGTGTCACATCATCGTTAAGTCCTTCACGTTTTAATCTTCACAACAAGCTGTGAGTAGGCACAATGACTGCCCCCACTTTACAGATGCTGCAAACTAAGGCACGGTGATTAAATAACTGTCCACAGTCACTATGCAGGGTGGAGCTAGGATTTGAAACCAGCCAGTCTGGCTCTAGAAGGTATGCTCCTAGTTTCTGTCACTGCCTCCAATGACTGACGGACAGTCACCCCCAGAAGCAGAGAGAGGCTGGCTTCCTGGATGGACAAAGGGACAGGGGACCTGGATAAGGGCAGGGTTGGCAGGAGAACAGAAGGAGTAATCTCCCATTCAAGAAAATCTGGAGTTGGTGGAGACTGAGACAGGTTATGAATAGATCCCAAGCTGCAGGACTCTGAGAAGCCACTGGCCACTTCGGAGGGCACATTTTTGTAGAAAGGCAGCACTTAAGAGCACAGGCTTTGATATCTGAAAGATTCCCATTATGGCACTTTATGAGCTGGGGGATCTTAGACAAATCACTTAGCCTCTCAGCTCCTCAGTTATTTGAGCTGAAAAACAAGAATAAGTATCTTCCACAGACAGCTGTTCAGGGGAGTAAGTGAACAGATACATGCAGAGTCCTTAACAGGGGGCCTGGGACACAGGAAGGGTCTGGCGCTAAGATTTATGCCTGCCCTGCTGCTGACAATGAAGAATCATTAATAAACATGTAGGTTAACGGACATCTTTGTGACTCCTTGGTGAGGGCAGAAACCCCATCCCGACTCACCCGATTTTTCCACACTGGGATGTCTTATGACCAGGCACGCCTGTAATTTATGGCTGTGTTCTAGCTCGTTGCCGTCTGGTCACACCTGTCTAGAGTCTCTCTCATTGCAGTGGACTTCATCTTTATACTTTTAAGAGTCAATCAGCCCCCATGTGATTGACTCTGGAGCTACAACTCTTAGTCATCCCTCACTTCCAGCCTCTACACCCACGTCAGGTCCCTGACAGAACAGGCTGGAAACGCAGGAAGGAGATGTAGTGGCCAAAGGCGGCTGGTGCATCCCGCTGCTCCGTTTGCCCAGGGTCCTAGCCTTTTGGGCGGCAGTCCCCAACCCCCAACTCCCAAGGAGCTACCGCCCAGCTTGGCAGAGGCAGAGGCAACGCAGAGGGGGTGGGGGGCACTTCCATCTCTCAAATATTCTCTCCCATTATCTATGCTTTTCTTACCTTCTCTGTTTTGCTCTGGCGGCTAAATCCGTATCTCCTGCAGACCACAAAAAAAGGGAGTTCAATGACTATCCACAAATCACAATAAATTCTGTTGAATGCGTTTTGGTTGGATTTTTATATGGAAGTACCAGAGAGAATTTAGGCTACTTCGTGACTGAGAAAACCGTTCTAAGTGCCTAACCACAAACACATTCCAATGTTTTTTGAACAAATGGCCAGCCATCCTATTTGCTATATAAATACTGTAAACGGGAACTCCCAGACAGTGTAGAGAGCAACATTTTTTTTAAGTGCAATCATTACTTTCTGAATGGGGAACTGCATCTCACAACCACAGTCTAAGCTAAAAGCCTTTAAAAAAAGCTGATATAAACAACTGTGAACGTGTTCACTCAGCCAGACATGTTCTCTAATAGCTACTTTCACAACCTCGGTCTAGCACATTTTTTACTCACAAACATCACCAAAACATGATGCCAGTGATGTTGTGTATTCACTTCACGCAACCTTAAATTCAAAGAAAACACTTCAGTTTAGTTTTTTTGGTTCTAATTACTCTAAGCTTGGGAGAAAAAAGGGGGGGGGGGCAAATATAACAATGCAAAAACCATTCAACCTAAAACAAAAAGCATAATGCAAAGCACTGAGCCTCACTTACCTTTAAACAATTAGTAAGGGAAGAAAGTCATATGCAAGCATTTAAGGAAAACACGTTAAGGGCTTCTGCTCTGGCCTAGCCCGCCACTCCTGGCTTGCTGGGTCAGTGCGCTGGCTTTCCAGCTCTAGGTGCTTTTCTATCCCAAGCCTACAAACAAGCATTCCCACTCCTCCTCCCTACACCTTATGCAACTTCTGCACTGGCCCGGCCCATGGTCATCAATGGGGGCCTCTTTTCTCAGGAGAAAATGGGACTCCTTGGCACCCTCTTTGAGGCCTCACTTCTCTGGCCCTGCCTAACAGCAGTTCAGCCTCTCCTCCAGCAGCCTGTCTTCCATGCTCTTGTTCCATCTACTTGCCAACGGGCAGCTCTGCACACTGTGCTGTTCTCTTCTCTCCCCCACTTCCCTGTTCACCCCTCCACACACACTCAGCTCCAAAGCTACTCCTCTGGGAAACCGCCCCCACATACTCTGCCCTGGCCCATCTATCCCTGCCTCTGTGCATGCTCCTCCACCTCCCAGACAGCAATCACGTCCAACTGCTGTTTGCACGTGTCTTTCTCCTGGACGGCAATGATTCTACTTTTACATTTTGTATTCTCAATGTTTGGTGAATGAAAACACTAAACACAAGTGGGAAAGAAAGTGCAGAAATCAAGAAGCTGAAGTATCTCGTGACCTGAGACAGGTTGTCATACAACTGGAGAGGCCAAAAAGTTCCTGCTGGGCACTCCACCACCAGTCTACCCAATGGTGTGTCCACCCCTTAGGCATAAATCTGCAAGCCCAAAGTGCAGAAGACCAAGGTTAGATTTTGAGTATCCACAGGAATTCTGTAAAGGGCCTATGGCAGATACTGGGAACTGGTTTAATCAACATCTACTGCAGCCTGTTACTGCATCTTCCTATACTGCAGAAGCTGGAAAGCCAAAGACTCTATTTTCCATTTGGAGCCCTGGTGGCACGGTAGTTAAGAGCTGGGCTGCTAACCAAAAGGCCAGCAGTTCGAATCCACCAGCCGCTCCTTGGAAAACTTATGGGACAGTTTTACGCTGTCTGATAGGGTCACTATGAGTCAGAACTGATTCGACAGCACCTAACAACAACAACAATTTTCCATCTGAATGTTACATATAGGTTCTACCAATCAGATGCATTTGCAGGAGACTCTGAACAAACAACAGTTACATGAGGGAAGAAGGAAGGCATAAAGGATACATTGGGCTGGTGTGGATCACAGTAGAAGCAGCCTGGTTCTGGGGCCAGCAGCTGTTACAGCAGATTCCTTCTCTGCCGAGACAGCTATCTGATTCTGACAGTAATGGCGTGGTTCTCTTGCCATCAGCTGTAGCACCAGCTTCCCAATTCCACTGGTCGCTAGCTTGCTGATCCTGGCAGAAGCAGCAGCAACCCTGGAGGCCCAGCTTGCTCTAATGTGGGGCTAGGTTGCTGACTCTGGCTTAGCCTAGATTTCATCTCTTACGCCTTCCCATTGATCGCTGTAATCGATCCCTTCCTGCTGCAACTAGCTTGGCTGTGTTTTCCACCAAGGAACTCTGACCAATATAGGTCTCACCAGAGTTTCCCGTTCCTAGGAGTGTCCTCCAATCCTTGCTGTTCCTTTGTTTTCCAGGTCTTTAGACTGTGGAGACCCTTAAGGCAGATAACACACCCTCAGGAGACAACCCTCTTCTACAGCCCAGGGACTTTGTGGATTTTCTAGAGAAAGCAGTAAACAACCAAGTCTGAGTGACTCAATTCCTGGGTTCCATCTACTCCTTGAAGATAAAGGCTCTGGCAAGATTCTCTGACCACCCTAACTAGGTCAGGCGCCCCAACCTGTGCTTCTGTGAGGGACATGCACATCTGTCAGTGTACAAGAGTTACCTGTGAGGTGTAGTCACCTAAATCTCTGCTGACCTCCTTAAGGAAGGGAACTCCCTTCATTCTCTCTCTCCCTTTTTTTTTTTTCACATTTTTTTAAATTGCGGTATAATTCACATAACATATAATTCACCATTTTAATGTGTACGCTTCAATGGCTTTAAGTGCACTCACTGTGTTGTAGGATCATCACCATTAATTCCAGAATATTTCCAACAAGAAACCTACAAATATTAGTAGCTCACTCCAGTTTTCCCCTTCCCCCACCCTCTAGAAGCCACTAAGCTTCTCGTCTATTTCTGTGAATTTATATATTCTGGACACTTCATATAGAGGAATCATACAACAGATGGCCTTACTGTGTCTGGCTTCTTTCACTCAGCATAATGTTTTCCAGGTTCATCCATACTGTAGCATGAATCAATACTTCATTCCTCAGCGGTTAAATGCTCTGCTGCTAGCCAAAAGCTTGGTGGTTTGGGCCTACCAGCTTCTCCCCGGGAGAAAGACGTGGCAGTCTGCATCTGTAAAGACTACAGCCTCGGAGACCCCATGGAGCAGCTCTACTCTGTCCTTTAGGGTCGTTATGAGTCGAAAACAACTTGAGGGCAATCTGTATGTATGTAATATTCCATTGTATGGAAAACCCCCATTTTGTGTATCCATTCATTAGCTGATGGACACAATTTTTGGCTAGTGTGAACAGTACCTACTTCTGTGCCTGGCACATGTTGTTGCTGGTTGCCATCAAGTCAGCCTCCAACTCATCGTAACCCCTGCACGATGGAACAAAGCCCTGCCCAGTCTCGCACCATCCCTATGTTTGGTTACAGACTGGACCGGTGTCACCCACAGGCACTGGCTGATTTTTGGAGGGAGATCACCAGGCCTTTCTTCCTAATCTGTCTTAGTCTAGCTCTGTTGAAACCTGTTCAGCATCGTAGTAACACGCAAGCCTTCACTGACAGATGGGTAGTGGGTAGTGTATGACATGCACGGGCGGGGAATTGAACCTGGGTCTGCCACATGGAAGGCGAGACTTCTACCACTGAACCATCACTGCTCCCACCTGGCACACCGTAGGAGCTTAAGGAACATCTCCTTTAATAAAGTTCAATACACTGATTTTTCTCAAGGCCTCCTTCTCCGTGTGACATGGTAGCAATGCTTCCGTGACAAAAAGAAGCTGTCCTTAGATGCCCATTAAAGTCTATCTCATTGTGCCCACTGGTCCTGCCATCTCTGAAGGACTCTTCCTTGTTGTCTCATCTTTACCAGGAGAACAGGGTGTCCCTTGCTGCCTGTTTATCATGCCTCAGTAAGAGGAGGTGAACGCTTTGACTCATTCACATTACAGCAGCAGTCACTGCCCTCTCACCATTCCCAGGCAGGTCGTGTCGCTCTATCCTTCAACTTCCCTCTCCTCTTGCCCTGTCAGCCCTGTCCTTTTCTCCCAAGTGCCAGCTGACGCACAGTGCCACTGCTTCAACGTGAGCCTGCCTTCCTCTTCTTTAGCCCTGACTCAGCACCTCTGCTCACGTCCTGCCCTGTCGGCACCAACAGAGCTCTGGCCTCTTGCCACCCAGGTCACTTCCTCATACCCCAGACTAGGATTTGGTCTTTAGCATCAAGGATGCCCATCGTCTAGAACAGCACTAAAAAAAAGAAATACAATGAGAGCCACATACATAATTTTAAATTAGCAGATTCCACCCCAAGTTGTTCTAAACAAAGTTTCCCAATAACTGCATCAAGCATCAGTTTTTTAAATTTAAATTTATTAAAATTAAAATTATGTCCCTGAACTACACTAGTCACATTTCAAGCGCTCAATAGCCACATGTACTAGTGGCTACCATACTGGACATCACAGTTCTAGAAAATAAAATAACCTTCATTAACAATTGCTTCAGGCAAGATTAAGAAAACTATCTGGAATCCAGAACGAAGTAGGAACATTAAAATAAATAAACAAAACCCCTAAGTACTAAGTACTCTGAGCTCTGTTCTTTGTTCATTCAACAAGCATTTATTAAATGCCCTCTCTGAGTATGTCACAGGCCTTACCATCATACCCAAAACCAAAACCCAATGCTGTTGAGTCAATTCTGACTCACTCTAAGACCTCTGCCCCATACAGTTTCCAAGGAGCATTTGGTGGAATCGAACCGCTAACCTTTTGGTTAGCAGCTGTAGAACTTAACCACTACGCCACCAGGGTTTAAGATTGGGAGAGATATGTCATACTTCATTTACTACCTAGGGAATGACTTCAAAGCAACTCAGAATTAAGCCTCCAATAGTGGAGAATGGGCTGAATCCAGCATTCTAGATGTTGCACTTCAAAATCTCACTTGCGTGTCAAACAGGACATAAAATACCATCTCCCCAGTGGCAGTTTTTATAGTATGGTTAGGGGTTTAAGTCAGTCCCTAAAAGTTGACTGAACCCATAAAAAGTTGAAATATTATAGGGCTGCAATTTTGCTTAAGTCTAAAACAAAAGCTATGAGTCTTCTTGTTTTTTTCTAACACCACAATATTTAAAAAAAAAAAAAAATCCAAACATGTTTTTAACAGATTCACAGTCCTTGAGGCCTTCGGCACGGCTGACCAGGCTCAGACTCCAGCCTTATTTGAGCAGCTGAAAGTCAAAACAGAGGGAAGAAGCTGGGATGCTGACCTTAAAGCCAGAGAACACGGTGGGCCTCCGAGGATGAGTGGCCCTCGACGCAAAAGAAGAAACACTACTTTCAGGCTCTCTCACTCTAGCAGTCAAAACACCTTCCCCTTATCAAGAGGAGGAAGCCCTGGTGGCGCAGTGGTTAAGACTTTGGCGCCTAACCCAAAGGTTGGCAGTTCAAATCTACCAGCTCCTTGGAAGCCCTATGGGCAGTTCCACTCTGTCCTGTAGGGTTGCTATGAGTCGGAATTGACTCTATGGCAATGGGTTTGGGGTTTCTTTGGTCTCAAGAAAACAGAAGAGGAGGAAATAGAAGCAATGGCAATAGACAGGGGTTTGGATTACTACACTTGTAGTCATGTAGTGTGCACAAGCAGTTGAGGTGTGTCAGGATAGTGAGGGCAAAGAGAAAATGGAGCAAAGTGAGCCCCAAAGCCAGCAGACAGCCAGCTGTACCTGACTGAGGGACTGAGGTTTCCTGGGACTGGAGGGAGGGCTGGCACCAAGGGTGATGAGTATACGAAAACAACAAGCCCAAGGACATCAACAACAGAAAGAGGAGGCTCAGGATAGGACCCTAATTTGAATCTAAAGGTCACATTTAAGGGCATCTGAGAACTGAAAACTGCTGCTACTAATAACAACGATAAATAATGTTGATGAGGATAGCAGCTGATAGTTAACATTTACTGAGTGCTGACTGCCTTCTACAGAGAAGAAACTGTTCGTAGCTCTTTACAAACATACTGTGATGTAATCCTCATCTAAAAGGAAAGACTTCCACGCAGTGGAGAGTACTGAACAGAACCTGGAGAAAAGTGTAGGGTGGCCAGAAAGGAGGGCAGGGCCTTCCCAGGGATAGGGAATAAAATACACACTCCTTAGGGGTTTCAGTGTTACTCAATTAGCTCTGTCAGTTCTCATAACTGCTCTCTTCTTGTTCAGCTCAGTCCAACAGAGATGGGGCCTGTCTTTCTAAAGCCAAGGGCCGAAAAATATAGTCTCACTGAGAATCAGACAACATTTGTAGACGACAAATAATGACATGCTTCTGGAGTTCGAGAGACTTGAAGTCTCACTTTGAGCCTCTTAATAAGGCTTTGTGACCTTGGGCAAGTTATTTTTTAACTTTTCTGACTCTCAGTAGATGCTATCATTACCATTCTCAAAAAGGAGGGGAACGAGCTAAATAAACGAACAGAATATCCATTACACCAACTCATTCTCTGCCAGCCAGAAAAGTTAAAAAGAAAACAAAATAATCTCTCCCTTAAAAAAACAAACAAAAAAAACCCTTCATCAAACATCTACTCTAGGCTTAGAAATCAACCAGCCACCAGAAAAGCCACTGCCGTTGAGTCGATTCCGACTCACAGCGACCCTGTAGGACAGAGTAAAACTGCCCCATAGAGTTTCCAAGGAAATCAGCAGACCCCACCAAAAGGAACTAACACTGGTGTTCAGACACTGCTTTCTCACACTCCAAATGTGAGCGCAGTCACAAACAAAACCCATGCTGTGCTCCTTTCTCTAAAGAGAGCCAAGCCAGACAGACTATGGTCTAGACTTGAACCAGCCAATCCTGAGGATGGGCCGGGAAGTCCCTACTTTACCCAGCTATCACATGGTGATAACAATGTCCACCTATGACACAAATGCAAAAGGCCCAATTTGAAACTCAGAAATTCAAAACAAAATCCTCAAATATGGCCATCATGACCTCAATGAGGTAGGTGATTTACTGAATCTCCAACTCCTTTCCATCCCCAGAATGCTTGATGTTCTTTGATAATGAAAAAAATGGAGGTATGTGCAATAAAAACGAACAAAACTCACACCATTCCCCCACGTACCCTTCAGCTTTGGAACGTGTGACCCCATGGGGACTGTCTCTCCAGCTTTGGCCTGCTCAGACCTGGACAGCTTCACCTGCCCACTGCAGCTAGGGCTTGGCTAGAAAGACCCCATAATGGTGCCCAGGGTCGGCTTCGTGAGTGGCTCAGGACCCCACGCTTAGGAGGGCCCCGCTCTTGGTTGCTGTCACTGTGTTGACATTTGTAATGCTTTAAGAGGGTCCTGCATTTCATTTTGCTTGGGGACTGCAGACTATGTAGCTGGTCTGGCTGCACCTGACTCAGACCAGGTGTTCAGTTCACAGCAGCAATGGTCACGACAGCTGCCACACACAGCTGGGACCAGAACTAACTTGATTTCCTTTTACATGGATTCCTTTTTACCGTCAGGAAGGAAGGACCTGATCCCAAATCACCCCTCAAAAAAAAAAAAAAAAATTGGTGGTTGCGATTTCCACTGAAAGGTGAAATAATTAAACCTAATTTCTTCCCGGTTCTCTCCATCTCCCTGGGGGGAGAAGCCTCAGATGCTCACTCAGGGGGATGCTAGTGGCAGCCGCCTAGCAAGAGCTGGGGTATGAGGCAGAGCAGCACACAGCAGCCACACCCAGGACAGAGGAGGGACGCTCAGGAGAAGTACTCACATCAAGGAGTCAGTTACCCTAAGTAGAGAATGCAGGACACAAATGAAGGTTAATACCAAGTGCCAACCAGAAAATTTAGTGGAGAAAAGCATTTCTTTGTGTTTTTTTGTTGTTGTCATATTTTTTTAGAGTAAAAACTAGGCATATAAAAGTAAGATTTTTTTTTTTTTAATTAGAGATGTTTTTAAGAAGTGAGAAAACTACTCCTAACTTCTTCATTTTCCTAGTCAGGGCAATCCTCACAGGAAACTGAAATCATCACTTCAACACATAAAATAAAACGGCTGTAAGTGCTTCAATTCTATTAGTTCACCAAAAATTTTAACAAAGACAGGGGCAGTCTGAGGCCTCTGCAAGTTCCCCCATCACCCCAACTGCCCAGGGAAGGCAGAGCCAGGGTGCACAGTTACGAACACATTTCCGGCGAGGAATTTCAAAGACCAGGGCTCTACAGCGGTTATGGAAGCTACCCACAAAACCTTCAGTTATTCAGTACAGGACAGGAAAGTCCCTCAGGTTGGAAATCTCCGGGCCCCAAACAGTAAACTCAATCAGATTAAAGCCAACCAAGTTAATGCAAATGAAGTAATTTAAATTAGCTTTTCTTTTAAACAGTTTCATCCATCAACATCTAAACTGGGTCTCATTCATCACCTGCCATATTCCAGAAGTGTAGCATGGATTCGGGACTCTTCGTCCAGCAGCTCCTCTGCTCCCCGCTGGCGTTTGTATTTCCGACGGGGCTTGTACACACCCTAAGAAGAGGATGCGACATGGGTTACCAAGTGTGAGGAGGCTTTCCTCGTGAACTGGCTGCTGACCATCAGCCAGTCAGTTGGAGTAAGTCTTCTCCCATCACGGCTCTGTGTTACAGGGGGACCCAGGGAACATGGAGTCTGTCCTAATAAAGAAGTAAGGTTTATGAAAGCATGGGCGAGAGAACTGAACTTCTGGAGACACAGGGACCTCGGTTCCCGAGAAGACTCGTTTATATCTGCATGCTCTCTTTTGCTGAGAAACAGAAAAAGGTCAAAGCCTAGTGGGTCCTTTCATCTTAATTTTTTAAGTTATAAACAATATATGCTAACTGAAATAAACTGCCAATAATTCATAAACAAATACAGTAAGGGATAAAAGCCTCTCCCAAGTGCAGCAGGGCAATACTGTCAGTGCTTGCTGGGCAGCTGTCTCCATTATTTCACACGTCTAAAACAGCTGCCATCTTTCTATAGCAGCGTGAGTAAAAACAACGGACACTTAAAACAAGAACTCCTGAAAGCACTCTTGTACCCCGGCTTTTTGTTTGTATTTATTTGCTTAAATTTTATAATTATACAAATAATGCCAGGATATATAAAATTTCTCTACCTCACTGAAACAAACAGCTGCCTACTTGCACCCAGACCCCTGAGAAAGTATTGTTGTTCTTAGCTGCCAATGAGGTGGCTCCCAATCATGGTGACCCCACGTGGAGCAGAACAAAATGCTGCCTGGCCCTGCACCATCCCCATGATCAGTTGTGGACTGAACTGCTGTGACCCACAGAGTTTTCACTGGCTGATTTTCAGAAGCAGGTCATTAGGTCTTTCTTCCTAGTCCATCTTAGTCTGGAAGCTCCGCTGAAACCTGTCAAGCCTCCGGTGACATATGGTGGTGGCTGTGCTTGAGGTGCACTGGCCAGGAATAGAACCTCATCTTCTGTCTGGGAGGTTAGAATTCTATCACTGAACCACCAATGCCTCTGAGGAAGTATTCCAACCGAACCAAACCCACTGCCGTCAAGTCAATTCCAACTCGTAGCAACGCTACAGGATGAGTAGAACTGCCCCATAGGCCTTCCAAGGCTGAAATCTTTACAGAAGCAGACTGCTACATCTGTCTTCCACCGAGCAGCTGGTGGGTTTCAACTGCCAACCTTTCAGTTAGCAGCCGAGAGCTTAACCACTGTGCCAACAGAGCTCGAGAAAGTATTACAAAAGTATTATTTGACTGCCAGCTTAGCAATCAAACTAGGTCATCTGGGGGTAAAACCCTGCATTTATTGAGCACCTGTTGTTGTTAGGTGCCGCTGAGTTGGTTCCGACCCACAGTGACCTTACATATAACAGAACAAAACGGTGCCTGGTCCTGTACCCACTACTCATCACACACTTGGTTTAGGAGCTTTATATCTCTATCTATGTACACATATATACACACATGATTTCAGAATGTGTCCTATACAAAATATATCTATAGTTGCTTCTACATTTACAATGAAATCTCATCCTAATAATTTAAAAAGACAGTGAAAGTTTACAGTATATTTTATGTTTTCATAAAAAGGTATAGCTATTAACTGCTAGCTGCCATCCTTCAGCTTTTTAATAATTTATTCCTAGATGTTCCTTAATGATTGAGAATCTATGATAATTTAAATTTCTAGTTACCTGAGGATAAACCTCAAAAGACATTGTTAAAAAGATAGGTAATTCTGAAGAGTCTGTATCCTCTCTCTTCTGGTAATCGGATCTAACAATTGAAATCTCCTTTGCCGTTTAAGGATTTTTTGTTAAGGTTTCTGAGTTAATGTACGTATCTATGATTGCTGAACTGGTTTGTAGTTCAATACCACTGCTCTTGGTGATGGAAAGCTCTAGACATGCTACTGACCATGAAAACATTTTTTTTTTTCTGGAAAAGTTTACTAAAGCGTAAAAAAGACTTGAATAAACGGACAAAGCATGTTTCTCAAAGCAAGACTCAATGTTATAAAGATGTCAGGTCTTCCCAAAGTAATCTATAAAGTCTGGCTGTTGGTCCCTCCATCTCTTTTTCTCCATACCAGAGTTCACCACATCTAATCTATCTGGAGGTCACCATGGCAAGCATTTCCTCTCAAGGTTCTCCAGATAGTGACATATTCTTCTAACTAGAACTGCTCTCTCTTGATAATTCTGGCTAACCTATTAGTATTTTAATTTTTACTACGAAAGGTTTCAAACAAAGAGAAAAAATACTCTTTTTGTCACACAGCACATAATCTTAACAATTTTGTGAAAAAGGGACTGGGTCTGGGATGATGCTGGATGGATGAAGCTAGAACGTTGTTTGTACAAGCTGCTTACATAAATTTTCCCTAGTTTGCTGCTGGTATCTGCATCAATAGGAAGCTAAAAATAAAACAGATTTACAGAGAAAAACTACAATGAGCCCATATGACGTCAGTTACTGCAGATGATTTAATTTCCCCTGAGCTCCTGCTATAGCGTATTATGTAACTGACCTTAACTCCTATCTTCATTTGTTACCACTGATAGAGTCAATAATCCAAGACAGGAAGCTGGGTTCTTCTAAAAAAAGACCAACTCCAAAACAACAGCATTCTGAAACCAACAGCTAAAAGGACCTTTTATTCCGCCAAACAATGACCACGTTGGCCTTTGTGTAATTATCCTTCATGCTTTAAAGCAACATCTCACGTTTTGCATTTTATAACTACGAGGCAGAGACAGGACAGATGCTATCTTCGCCACTTTACCACCAAGGAAGCAGTGATTAAATAATGTGTCCAAGATCCCCAGGATACTATTAGGCCTGGCCCTAGTACCCTTCCTTCTAATCCAGGGCTTCTCCACTATATTAACTTGTCCCTGGTAAGCATTCTAACTACCCATTGGCTATTTCAGCTGAGCCCTATCCCAAGAATCAATATACAATCTAGGCTGCCACATGGATTATTACAACAGTTTGCCTGAGTAATAGGGATCTAAATGCTGGAGATTTCCAGGCCAACTATAAAGAGCCATTGCTAAGTCATCCTTTAAAGCAATAGGAGTTAGGAACACTGATGTCTAGTTCTATCTGTCACTAACTGCTGTGTCACCTTGGGAAAGACCGTTCCCCTCACTGGGCCTCAGTTTCCTTATCTGTCAGATAAGGGTTGGACTAATAGATCTTAAACGATTCTTCCAGTCTCTAGTTCCATTTATTCTTCAAATCCTGCAAAGATAATGACTTGGTAACATAATTCTGCCAATATCTGTGATTAATTAAAAAAAGGCACCATATTCAGGGGACATCTAAGTCAATTGGCATAATAAAACCTATTAAGAAAACATTCTGCATTCCGCTTTGAAGAGTGGTACCTGGGGTCTTAAACACTAGCAAGCAGCCGTCTAAGATGCATTAATTGGTCTCAACCCACCTGGATCAAAGGAGAATGAAGAACACCAAGGACACAAGGCAATTATGAGCCCAGGAGACAGAAAGGGCCACATGAACCAGTGACTACATCATCCTGAGACCAGAAGAACTACATGGTGCCTGGCTACAACCGATGACTGCCCTGACAGGGAATACAACAGAGAACCCCTGAGGGAGCAGGTGAGCAGTGGGATGCAGACCCCAAATTCTCATAAAAAGACCAGACTTAATGGTCTGACTGAGACTAGAAGGACCCCAGTGGTCATGGTCCCCAGACCTTCTGTTGGCCTAGAACAGGACCCATTCCCGAAGCCAACTCTTGAGATATGGATTGGACTAGACAGTGGGTTGGAGAGGGATGCTAGTGAGGAGTGAGCTTCTTGGATCAGGTGGACACTTGAGACTATGTTGGCATCTCCTGCCTGGAGCGGGGATGAGAGGGTGGAGGGGGTGAGAAGCTGGCGAAATGGACACGAAAAGAGAGAGTGGAGGGAGAGAGCAGGCTGTTTCAGGGGGAGAGTAATTGGGAGTGTGTAGCAAGGTATATATGGGTTTTTGTGTGAGAGACTGACTTGATTTGTAAACTTTCACTTAAAGCACAATAAAAATTATTTTAAAAATACCATATTTTACACATGATTTTATACAAAATATATATGCAAAATCAACCTACCCTTTTGCCATTAGTAGTGGTAGCAATCCCCCACATGTCTGTCAGTATGTCATACTGTGGAGGCTTGCGTGTTGCTGTGATGCTGGAAACTATGCCACCGGTATTCAAATACCAGCAGGGTCACCCATGGTGAACAGGTTTCAGCGGAGCTTCCAGACTAAGACAGACTAGGAAGAAGGACCTGGCAGTCTACTTCTGAAAAGAATTAGCCAGTGAAAACCTTATGAATAGCAGCCGAACGTTGTCTGATATAGTGCCGGAGGATGAGCCCCTCAAGTTGGAAGGTAATCAAAAGGACACAGTGGCTGCAACAATGGGCTCAAGCACAACAACAATTGTGAGGATGGCGCAGGACTGGGCAGAGTTTTGCTCTGCTGTACACAGGGTTGCTGTGAGTTGGAACCGACCTGACGGCACCTAACAACAACAACAGCAGTAGCAATAGTAAATGCTATCATTTATTGAATGCTAGATATGCATCAGGCATATACAGTTCTACATGTGCTTCCCACCTGATCCTCACACCTATGAGGCAGTTGTCCTTGTTTTTTGTCTACAGATGAGGAAACCTAGGCACAAAGAGGTTAAACAACTTGCCCATGGTTACAAAGGTCATAAACGAAGGAGTCAGAATGGCTCTAGAGCTGGCGTTTTTAACTACTTTGCAAGATGTTTTATACCTCAACGTTGATCACCCTTCTTGGTGAGCTGTGATCATCTGCCTCAGCAGGTACTAAGAAGTACACGAGTGAGGTTAAGAAAACTGAGGTGACCCTTTATAAAGCAGAAGGTCCATGGGTGGTACAAACAGTTTGCACTTGGCTGTTAACCAAAAGGTTGGTGGTTTGAATCCACCCAGTGGCCATGGAAGAAAGGCCTGGAGGTCTGCTTCCATAAAAGAGTATAGTCAAGAAAACCCTACGGAGCTCGGTTCTGCTCTGTAACACATGGAGTCACCACGAGTCGGAATCAACTCAACAGTAACGGGTTTTTTGTAAAGCAAAGAACTCTCACACCATGAGAATCACAGACCTCTACTGTGTTGGTCTGGTTACTGGTCAGGTTCACCTGTCAGAGCAGTTCCTGAGTCCACGTTCCAAATGGCCAGGAAGGGAAGGAGAAGAGCACGGTGTCACAGCGATATCTTCAGCAAATCCCCAACTTCTGCCCTTCCAGTTATGACAGACAACCTTTTTATGAAACAATGGAGCGGGCAGTGAAACTGCCACTACCAATTTGGCACTTTACACTCAAAAGCTCCAGTGGGCCAGACTGCACCCAACTGACATTCCCTCAGGTGCTTCCAACGACCTCAATGGCTCACTCTCACAGGGGTTCAACAGCCCAAACCCATCTCTAAGGGACACACCTCACCCACAAGCCCTGTGAGTAAATTCTGCCTTCTGCCTCAAGGGCTCCAGAGATGTTTTGACAACCAAGCACCATGTTCTGAAAAGGCCCGTGAAGAAGAAATCATCATAAATGGGGTAAATACGCTTTTGTTTTTTAATTCTCACATTAATAAAACAACAATCGGCACTTAGTGAAGGAAATGATGAGGGATAAAAGGATGGCACTCATTTTTATAAAGAACAAAGCTAGTGGTAGAAAGTTAGCTGAGGGGGTAGCATTTTCTCCAGAGACAACCCCAAACCTTGCCCTTTTTCTTTTCTCTTTTCCATGAGCTCTGGTATACAAGCACATCTGCTGCTTTTCAAGGCCCAGCACAAGTCCATCTCCTCAATCTGTAAGCAACAGTATAACTTGGTGGGTAAGGAAAAGGGCACTGGAAAGTCACTGATGTCACCTCGGCTCCTGAAAACAGCCTGGCCCTCAGTAAGTGCTCAGTCAGTGCTCCTGAATGCCCACACGGAGGTGGGCAGACCAGGACTTCGGCGCTTGCTCCCTCACTTTTTAGCTGTCTGATATGGGGCAAGTTCCTTTAACTTCTGTGGTGCAACCTGCTTTCCGTCTGTAAAACGGGGTGTAAGTAAAGGTGCTGTGAGGATTAATTTATCAATATATTTAACAGGACCTGTTAATAAGGACTAATATATGTGTGTGTACATACATATTATTAATAACATGTACTAATACTGTCTTATGTCGTCCCATTTACATGTGATGTGCTGAATGAAAAGGCCCCCGTCGCGGCATTCCCTATGGAAGAACACCGGAGCAGTAATTTTAAACAACCTGGTCTCTTAGATGACCTAAGAAGTTCAGCAAGGCATTTCTTTCCAACTAGATTAGAGGCTCTAGGAAGTCAAAGACAATGTTTTCATTTTTTTTTTCTTCTGTCCCCTCTATTTTCATACAGAATTCTAAACATTACATAGAATACTCAATAAATAGTAAATTAATATATCTTTTGCGGCTTTGGGTAAAATTTCCTAGTGGGCAACCTCAACACCAAGGTTAAGAGGAAGAACGCGAAGGTTAAGAGGGAGTACAAGACCTCCGTGGACAGGGCTTCATGAATATGGAGGACTGACAGGTCAGCAGAGGAGGTAGGGGGCTGTGTGACAGCACCAGCATGCTAAGGAGGCAAATGAGTCCATTATGATACGGAAGTGGAAGGTGGCAAGGGAAAGCCTGCCCTGGAATGGTAATAGTTTCATTTTCTTGCGTCCTTTGAAAATGCCACCTCCCATCAGGCATACCTTCTCCAGAGTAACTAACTATTCTCTGAAAGGAGCTATGGAGAAGTCAAGAAGGCAACACATTTCAAACAAGAAAGCAGAAGTGCTGGGAATAATCCCCAGGAAGAAAAAAACGCAGGCCAAGACAAAGAGTACCCCGAAGTGAGGAGCTCAGATATCAAAGTTCAGACACCCTTTCTGCCTGGCAGTGGGGCAAGGGGTACCAGCAACCTTAAGCATAACCTCTGACCTAATTCTACTTCATAGAATTTACCCTTACTAAATAGTTAAAGATAAAAGAAAAAAAAATTAGCTATGAGGATGTACTACAGAATGACGAAAAAGAAAAAAGACACAAGCTAATCAAGTTAAATTAGTTCCACACAATGGAATAATCTGCAATCACTAAAAATGCTACAGAGGTATATTTATTACAGGGCTTAGAACTGGTTCTTCCCATGGCTGAGGAAGTGAAACCAGAACAGACCTGAATTTTCAAATATCGTAAACCGGAACCGTCACCCGGAACGGTTACCGGAACAGGAAAAAGTACAAGTTGAAGCCCTGCTAGAAACCTAATCTCCCTCTTAGAAAACAAGAGCAGCATATGCACTGCACTGCGTAGCAACCAAATCTCTTGCCCACAGGATTTCGAGCAGAGCTGGAAACAGCAGTGGCCTGCTCAAAGATGGCGCCTCTTATGGATTGAACTGTAAACCCCAAAAATGTGTCAACTTGGCTAGGCCATGATTCCCAGTATTGTGTGGTTGTCCTCCATTTTGCGATCTGATGTGATTATCCTACATGTTGTAAATCCTAATCTCTGGGTTTTATGATGTTAATGAGGCAGGATTAGAGGCAGTTATGTTAATGAGGCAGGACACAATCTACAGGATTAGGTGGTATCTTTAGTCAATCTCTTTTGAGATATAAAAGAAAGAATAGGGAAGAGAGTAGAGGGACCTCATTCCCACCATGAAGGAAGAGCCAGGAGCAGAGCATATCCTTTGGACCTGTGGCCCCTGTACTGAGAAGCTCCTAGACCCAGGGGAAGATTGATGCCAAGAAACACGGAGATCTCCAAAGAATGATGGGCCCACAGATGTTAAAAGGAAACAAGGACCTTCTCCCAAAGCCGACAGAGAGAGAAGCCTTCCCCTAGAGCTGGCATCCCGAATTTGGACTTCTAGCTTCCTAAACTGTGCAAGAATAAATTTGTTTGTTAAAGCCATTCACTTGTGTTTGTTACAGCAGAACTAGATAACTAAGAAAGCGGCCTACCACGCCACTTTGAACTTGTGTAGTTCTCCTCAGTCCTGCTAATAATCCAATCTCATGCATAAGACTTCTGAAATGGTTTACTATGCCTCTTCTGAGTCTCCCATTCCAGGGCTTCAAATGTACTTTTCCCAATGCAGATCACCCAAATTGTAAAAATTTGGGTCTGTTCTGGTTTGGCTTCATTGGCCATGACTATACCACTTTGAACTGGTTTGAAGCCCTGATTTATTGGCATCGAAAGGTATCCTCGATATGGCAAAAAGAATAAAAGGAATACAGAGTGTGATGTCATTTTTTGAGCTATATACATTGATACGGTTGTAACTACTTGAAATATGAGTGGTTATCCCGGGTTGCTGGTATCATGGGTAATTTAGTCTTTGTTTTTTCTCCATTTCCTAATTTTTCACTACCATGCCTACTGTACTAGTAAAAAAGGAAACTAAGCTTAAAAAAAAGAAAAGAAAATTATGTTTTCGGTGTAAGCTGACAGTGCAAATTAGTTTCTCATTCTAAACTTTATACACAAATTGTTTTGTAACACTGGTTGCAATCCCTGCAATGTGTCAGCACTCTCCTTTCCACCCCAGGTTCCCTGTGTCTGTTTGTCCAGTTTTTCTAGCCCTTCCTGCCTTTTCGCCTTTGCTTGTGGGCAGGTGTTGCCCATTTGGTCTCCTATACTTGACTGAACTAAGCAGCACGTTCCTCACATGTGTTTATTATTTGTTTTATAGTACAGGCCTGTCTAACCTTTGACTGAAAGGTGGACTTCGGGGGTGGCTTCAGTTCTCAGCAGAGTGTCTCAGGAGTTCCTCCAGTCCCTGACAGACCAGTCTGTCTTTTTTGTGAATTTGAATTTTGTTCTACATTTTTCTCCTGCTCTGTCCAGAATCCTCTCTTGTGAGCCCTGTGAGTGGTCAGTGGTGGCGGTCTGGCACTATCTAGTTCTTCTGGGCTCAAGCTAGTGGAGGCTGTGGTTCATGTGGCCTATAAGTCCTTTGGACTAATAGCTTCCTTGTGTCTTTGGTTTTCTTCATTCTCCTTTGCTTCGGATGGGATAGGGCCAATAGATGTTTCTCAGCTGTCTGGTCTCAAGCTATTAAGACCCCAGATGTGGCTCACCAAAGTAGGATGTAGAACGTTTTATGAACTATGACATGCCAATTGACCTAGATGTCCCCTGAGACTATGGTTCCCAGCCCCAGCAACTCAGTCCCTCAAGGTGTTTCGATGCTTCTATGACTTCGCCTTGGTCAAGCTGTGCTGACTTCCCCTATATTGTGTGTTGTCTCTCTTTCCACCAAAGTTAACAGTTGTCTACTATCTAGTTGGAAACCCTGGTGGCGTAGTGGGTTAAGTGCTACGGCTGCTAACCAAAGGGTCGGCAGTTCAAATCCGCCAGGTGCTCCTTGGAAACTCGATGGGGCAGTTCTACTCTGTCCTATAGGGTTGCTATGAGTCAGAATTGACTCGAGGGCACTGGGTTTGGTTGGTTTTTGGACTATCTAGTTAATGACTTCCCCTCCCCACCCCTGCTCTCTCTTGTAAACATCAAAGACTGTTTTTCTCTGTGTGTGAACATTCTCTTAAGTTTTTATATACGGGTCTCATACAATATTTGCCCTTTTGTGACTGACTTATTTCACTCAGCATAACATCCTCCCAATTTATCCATGTCGTGAGATGTTTCACAGGTTTATCATTGGTGTTTATTGTTGCACAGTATTCCACTACAGTATGTACCATAATTCGTTTATCTATTCATTTGCTGATGGGCACTTAGGTTGTTTCCATCTTTTTGCTATTGTGAATAATGCTGCAATGAACATGGGTGTTCATATGTCTATTCATATGATGGCTCTTACTTCTCTAGGATATATTCCTAGGAGTGGGATTGTCGGATCCTCTGGTATTTCTACTTGTAGCTTTTTAAGGTGGTGCTATATCATTTTCCACAGCAGTTTTACCATTTTACATTCCCACAAGCAAAGCATATGAGTTTCATTGTCCCTGCCACCTATCCAACTTTTGTTATTTTCTGTTTTTTTGATTAGTGCCGGCAATGTCAGGGTGATATGCTATCTCATTGTAGTTTGATTTGGATTTCTCTAATGGAACGCATAAACATCAATATCCTAGGCACTAATGAGCTGAAATAGGCTGGTACTGGCCATTTTGAATTGGACAATCATACAGTCTACTATGCTGGGAATGACAGTTTGAAGAGGAATGGTGTTGTATTCATCATCAAAAAGAACATTTCAAGATCTATCTTGAAGTACAACGCTGCCAGTGATAGGATGATATCCATACTCCTACAAGGAAGACCAGTTAATATGACTATTATTCAAATTTATGCACCAATCACTAGGCCCAAACATGAGGAAATAGAAGCTTTTTATCAGCTGCTGCAGTCTGAAATTGATCGAACATGCAATCAAGATGCATTGATAATTACTGGGGATTGGAATGCGAAAGTTGGAAACAGAGAAGAAGGATCAGTAGTTGGAAAATATGGCCTTGGTGATAGAAACAATGCTGGAGATCGAATGATAGAATTTTGCAAGACGAATGACTTCTTCACTGCAAATACCTTCTTTCACCAACATAAAGGCGACTACACATTGGACCTCACCAGATGGAAAACAGAAATCAAATTGACTACCTCTGTGGAAAGAGACGATGGAAAACCTCAATATCATCAGTCAGAACAAGGCCAGGGGCCGACTGTGGAACAGACCATCAATTGCTCATATGCAAGTTCAAGCTGAAACTGAAGAAATCAGAGCAAATCCACCAGAGCCAAAATATGACCTTGAGTACATCCCACCTGAATTTAGGGACCATCTGAAGAATAGATTTGAAGCCCTGAACGCTAGTGAATGAAGACCAGACAAGTTGTGGAATGACATCAAGGACATCATACATGAAGAAAGCAAGAGGTAAGTAAAAAGACAGGAAAGAAAGAAAAAACCAAGATGAATGTCAGAGGAGACTCTGAATCTTGCTCTCAAACGTCGAGCAGCTAAAGCAAAAGGAAGAATTGATGAAGTAAAAGAACTGAACAGAAGATTTCAAAGGGCGGCTCGAGAAGACAAAGTATTATAATGACATGTACAAAGAGCTGGAGATGGAAAACCAAAAGGAAAGAACACACTTGGCATTTCTAAAGCTGAAAGAACTGAAGAAAAAATTCAAGCCTCAAGTTGCAACAGTGAAGGATTCTATGGGAAAAATATTAAATGATCCAGGAAGCATCAAAAGAAGATGGCAGGAATACACAGGGTCATTACACCAAAAAGAATTAGTCAATGTTTCAAGAGGTCGCATATGATCAGGAACCGATGGTACTGAAGGAAGAAGTCCAAGCTGCTCTGAAGGCAGTGGAGAAAAACAAGGCTCCAGGAATTGATGGATTATCAATTGAGATGTTTCAACAAACAGATGCAGCGCTGGAGGTGCTCACTCATCTATGCCAAGAAATATGGAAGACAGCCCCCTGGCCAACTGCCTGGAAGAGATCCATATTTATGCCTATTCCCAAGAATGGTGATCCAACCAAATGTGGAAATTATAGAACAATATCATTAATACCACACGCAAGCAAAATTTTCCTGAAGATCATTCAAAAACGGCTGCAGCAGTATATCAACAGGAAACTGCCACGAATTCAGGCTGGTTTCAGAAGAGGATGTGGAGCCAGGGATATCATTGCTGATGTCAGATGGATCCTGGCTGAAAGCAGAGAATACCAGAAGGATGTTTACCTCTGTTTTATTGACTATGCAAAGGCATTCGACTGTGTGGATCATAACAAACTATGGACAACATTGAGAAGAATGGGAATTCCAGAACACTTAATTGTGCTCGTGAGGAACGTTTACACAGATCAAGAGGCAGTTGTTCAGACAGAACAAGGGGATACTGATTGGTTTAAAGTTAGGAAAGGTGTGCGTCAGGGTTGTATTCTTTCACCAGACCTATTCAATTTGTATGCTAAGCAAATAATACGAGAAGCTGGACTATATGAAGAAGAACGGGGCATCAGGTTTGGAGGAAGACTCATTAACAACCTGCGTTATGCAGATGACACAACCTTCCTTGCTGAAAGCAAAGAGGACTTGAAGCACTTGCTAATGAAGATCAAAGACCACAGCCTTCAGTATGGGTTGCACCTCAACATAAAGAAAACAAAAATCCTCACAACTGGACCAATGAGCAACATCATGATAAACGGAGAAAAGATTGAAGTTGTCAAGGATTTCATGTTACTTGGATCCACCGTCAACACCCATGGAAGCAGCAGTTAAGAAATCAAAAGACACATTGCATTGGGTAAATCTGCTGCAAAGGACCTCTTTAACGTGTTGAAGAGCAAAGATGTCACCTTGATGACTAAGGTGCGCCTGACCCAAGGCATGGTATTTTCAATCGCATCATATGCATGTGAAAGCTGGACAATGAATAAGGAAGACCGAAGAAGAATTGATGCCTTTGAATTCTGGTGTTAGCGAAGAATATTGAATATACCATGGACTGCCAAAAGAACGAACAAACCTGTCTTAGAAGAAGTGCAACCAGAATGCTCCTTAGAAGGAAGAATGGGGAGACTGCGTCTTACATACTTTGGACATGTTGTCAGGAGGCATGAGTCCCTGGAGAAGGACATCATGCTTGGCAGAGTACAGGGTCAGCAGAAAAGAGGAAGACCCTCAATGAGGTGGACTGACACAGTGGCTGCAACAATGAGCTCAAGCAGAACAACGATTATAAGGATGGCTCAGGACTGGGCGGTGTTTCGTTCTGTTGTGCCTAGCGTTGTTATGAGTCAGAGCCGACTTGACGGCACCTAACAACAACACAACATAGTTAAGGATAGCAAGTATTTTCTCATGTATCTGTTGCCGCCTGAATGCTTGCTTTGGTGAGAAAAGTAAGCTTTTGTAAAATAAAAAAATCAGGCACCAAGAAAAAACGAGAAACAAAATAAAAGAAAAAAAAGAATGAGCTACATAATGAAGAACAAATACAAAAGACTGGAACAGTCCTTACAGGATAGTGCAAACAGTTAAGCTCTCAGCTACTAACTGAAATGTTGGTGGTTTTAATCCATCCAGAAGCAACTCAGAAGAAAGGCCTGATGATCTACTTCCATAGGATCACAACCCCAGAGAACGCTGTGGGGCACAGCTCCACTCTGACACACACGGAGCGCCACGATTTGGAACCAACTCAAGGCAACTGATTTTTTTTTGTTTTGTTTTGTTTTTGGTAAATACAAGAATAAGCTGAATATTTTGAAAGTGCTGAAATGTTTAATATCTATTTTTTAAAGAGGTTATGTCTAACAAAGAATAAGTAAAAGCCTGGTGCTAGAGGCCGAATAGTACCACATTAATATATGAAAAAAGCAGACAATATGACCACCTTCATTCAGCATTCTTCAGCTGAGCAAAGGGTCTTCAAATTGGAAAAGTCACAGTAAATGCCCCCATAAGGGACCAGATTGGTGCTGGAAGAGCACTCAACCACCCTGGATGCATGAGTCTCTGGACCCAGAGGAGTAATATCCTAGAGTCCTGAAGGAAGTCAGCAACATTACTGCAGCCCTGGTGCCAGGCACACGCGGGCAATCAGAGAGACCATGTGAAGAGCGAGAACACTGGAGACGCGCCACCACCTCCTCTAAAAAGAGCTGGCTTTGGAGTCAGATGTAAAATCAAAATCTGGCTGCCTCTTCCTAGCTCTACAACTCTGTGGGGAATTCATTAATTTTTATGGGCTTCAATTTTCTGATTTATAAAATGGAAATAATAACATATAATCCCCTGAGTGTTGGTGAAGGGTAAATGAAATTGTGAAGGGTAATTGTAAAATGTCTAATTAGGTGCCTGGCACATTGAAGGCACTCAGTAAATACGTGGAAGCTATACACACATTTTGTAAAAGGCTGGGTCTAAAAACTAGACACCAGAATGTCTCACCTTATTTTAATCCTCAATTTACCGTTACAGTTTAAATTTCGGATTCTAGATTTGTCCAATAAGGAGCACCCAAGAAACACTGACAAGGTACCTGAAGGGCGGAACTGGAAAAGGGCTGGAAGGAGAAGAAAATACCCTTCGGAACACAAGACCTGTAAGGAGCCACAATCCACGGTCATCTAGGGAAGATTCCATTCTCTTTAGCAGGGGAGGAGCTCTCCTTGGGGAGAATAACAACAAATAAAAAACTGCAAGCCATTCAGTTTTTTTATACTGACTCGCAAGAATAAGCCCGGGATAGGCACTATTGCCCTGGAGTGTCCCGTGAGCTTCCAGAACTCTCATTTCGAGCCAGCTAAGTAAGTGCACGAAGAAGTGGTAGGTGTAGGGACGGAAGCTAATGTTAATAGAATTCTGCTAAGAAACAACCAGTGCCTGAAGTGAAGATTAGGAAAGGAGAAAAACAAACAAAAAACAGACTCAAAGGCAACCTCTAGCCATCCATAAAAATTCCTTCTATAACATCATTCCTGCCGCAAATGTACTGCCAGTCAACTGAGGATTTAAGTTCCCACGTGAAAAAGGCAATGAACTATGCAATATGAACTATAATCAAGGAGATTCACGATTATTATTCTTTATCTTGATATTATTTTCTAATCAGCTGCAAACAGCTTTATACCTAGAGGCTTACTGCACAGAGGTTAGGATAGTGTGTTTGAGCCCTGGTCCTAGGCTCATTATCAATGTGACTTTGGGCAACTTATATAACTTATCTATACCTCAGCTGGAAACCCAGGTTGCACAGCGGTTAAGGGCTACGGCTGCTAACCAAAAGGTCGACAGTTCAAATCCACCAGGTGCTCCTTGGAAGCTCTACGGGGCAGTTCTACTCTGTCTTATAGGGTTGCTATGAGTTGGAAGCAACTCAATGCCAACAGGTTCAGGTTATGCCTCAGTTTCTTCATCTGTAAAACAATTACTACTACTTCATAGGGACTAAACGAGTTACATATAAATGCTCAGAACACCGTCTGGGCACTATGTAAGTATGTGTCATTATTATCTCCTTTAAGTCTATGCAGTCACATTACCAAGAAGAAAATGTTTTTAAAAACTCCATTATGAACGAGAAGAAATAATGTCTCTAGAGGCAAAAAAAAAAAAAAAAATTAATTTTTTTAGAGGCCTAAAATGTCCAGTGGGACAGATCACAACCACAGAAAATGCTACGAAGCACAGTTCTACTCTGACACACGTGGGGTTGCCATGATTTTGAATCAACTCAAGGCAACCGATTTGTTTTTTTGCCTTTGGTAAATACAAGAATAAGCTGAATATTTTGAAAAGTGCTAGATGTTTAGTATCTATTTTTAAAAAAGAGTTTATGTCTAAGAAAGAATAAGTAAAAACCTACTGCTAGAGGCCCAATACTATCACGTTAATATATGAAAAAAGCAGACATGACCAGGTCATGTTTACGGAAAACATGATCAACAGCTATGCCGGCTTCTTCTTCTGGGCGATACGGCCGAGTACTGTTTAGTATTTTCTCATTCTCCACCCAGGGATGATGCAGACAGGGATTTACTTATAAAGATGTTCAATTAAGCATTCAATTTTTTACACTTGTATTTATTGTCTTTTAATATGTAATACACAGACTCAGTATAAAATTCAAATAGTACAGAGTTTACAGGGAAAAGAAAATTTCCCTTCCTTTCCTGTCCCGGGCCACCTGGTTCCCTGACTCAGAGGTTACCTGCTCTGATTTATGCTTCCAGAAATGAAGCATCATTTAAAATGGGGAAAGCTACAGTATATCCAACCCCTTGGTTATTATTAGTCATGAGAAATATTGTTATGCAGAATCTTGAGGCATACAAAATACCCTACATTGGTAAGTGAAAAAATACAAGATCGTATGTAAAGTATGATTCCAATTCAGCTTAAAAATCCACATTAAAAACATGGGAGAAATATGCCCAGGCATTAAAAGTGGCTGCTTGTGGGTTGTGAGATTAAGGCTAGTTTTCTTCCCGTGTATCTATCAACCATAAAAGAACAAAAATTAAAAACTTCAAGGGTGTTTCAAACTGAAAACTCATTTCCCAACAAAGGAAAAAATTACTCTGATGTCACAGCATTTCTTATTACTTCATGTGGCCACCAAATCTGAAAGAAACAGTATCTGGCATCAGAGCATCACCATCTTAAAGGTTTTCTACCTTCTCCCACTGCCATTATGAATTTGAGGAAATGATACAAATTATAATTATAAAATGACAAAGCCTTTTGTTTTAAATGAGCACTTCATGTCTTACACCAACAAAAACAACTGTTATTTTCGGAGTAGGTAAGCACCTTGGGAGACCACAGCTTATTCTTAAGACGGGCATGCTCAGAATTCCTTTTCTGGAACGACTCCACAACCAGTTTACAAAGCCATAGAGGCCAGACCACCTCAATCTTTACAGTTCACAATGTACGAGACTCAAATCACTGGCATAAAAAAATGCATCTGACATTTAAGCTTGGTGGCTTGTTAATACAATAGACTATAAACCAAAACCAAACCCCTTGCCCTAGTTGATCCTGACTCACGGTGACCCTATAGGACAGAGGAGAACTGAGCTTTAGGTTAGCAACCGAGTGCTTTAACCCCTGTATTACCACGGCCCCTTGTAATAGGCTATACAACGGTAAAAATCAACTAGAGCTACATACATAAACATGCCTTAATCTCACAACAATGCTGAGTAAAATATTTAGCATGATACCATGCAAAAGAGCACTCACATCATTTATGGAAGAAAGAGAACTTACACCCAGGTATGGACGTTCTGTTGTGCTCCGGCCCGGAGTGTTCTGAGAAGGACCAAAGCTCCTCGCTGCCCTTTGCGCTGGGAAAGTGGACACTTGTGTGCAGATGCCCAGTGGCTGAGACATTGTGTACGATGACAAAGGCCAACCCAGAGTTTCCCACACCAAGTTCAAAAGCTACTCTGCCTCTACAAAACCACCATGCAGATGGTAACCTCAATTTACCATTTCTGGTTTATCATTAAGTTTACAACCTGCCACTGGAATAAAAAGTGAAGGGTTTTCGGTTTGGAAGATTTCTTCTTCAGAATCGGAACTGAGAAAAACACCGGGCAATAGTTATTTAAGTTCCACCCACCAATGCTGGTGGCCACCTGATGCTGGGCATAGGAGGCAGGGCTTCCTCACACACCCATCTGAGGTCAGTGCCTGGGCAATCCCGGCAGACGTAAACCTCAGGGAGCAGAGTTTCTGTGATTTAAATCAAAGAGCTATTTGAAGATACATGGTGCTCTTACAGATGAACACAAGCAGGAGAACTTACTGATATGTCAACAACTGTCCTGATGGCCTTTTCTTTCCTCTTTATGAAGTCATCATCCTGCAAGACAAAACAGAGATTAAACAAACTCTGTGTCAAGATTAATACTCAACTGTACTACTCAGAAACGTGCCTTAGAATCTGACTTCTAATGACGACTTTGCCTGCATAAACCTCCATTTTCTAACAAATCGACATATACTCCCCATGGGAAATGGCTAGGACCTCAACAGGTGGCTCCAATACAGGTGCCTACAGCCTGGTAAGAAAAAGGGGGGCGGGGGCAGGAATTGTAACGGTTAAGACAAGAGTTCTCATTTCAAATGCTTATCGGCACTGAAACCTCACACAGGTTACCTACTCTCTGAACCTCCATTTCTGTATTTATACGATGGGACGACTGTTCCTATTTGTGAGGATTAAGTAATACCGGGATGTGACCTACCGGAATTGGCAAATGTAAATATTTGATGATGCTGTTAGTTGCTGCTGAGTCAACTCTGACCCGTGGCAACTGGATGTGTGAGGAGTAGGACTGCTCCACAGGATTTTCAAGGCTGTAACCTTTCAAAAGCAGACAGCCAGGCCTGTCTTCGAAGGTGCCTCCGGATGGGCTCAAGCTGCATTCAATAGTCTGCACCACCCAGGGGCTCCAAGAATTGGTTGTTGTTGTTGTTGTTGTGTGCCGCCCAGTTGATTCCGACTCACAGTGACCCACAGCGATTAGCTATTATTACCGTTGCTGTTATTACCACAGTAATGTCCTCGGCAGGTGGGCCCTCAAAAACCATTACAGGACTATACAAAGATACATTCCTGGCCTTACAGTTTGCTAAAAATTTTAGATCAAGTACCAGAATTCTGTGTCAGACCAATGCTTCCTGAACTGTTTTTCATGCAACATTATTCCTATGAACTATTTCTAGAAAAAAAGGTTCAATGATTTTTTTTTTTTAGAACACAGCACAGAGCACGCCCCAGCCTGAGATTCACAGCCTACGGACACGTTAAAGCTCCACAGTACTCCTGTGGTAAAGACACCAGGTCAACTGTAACCGCTGCTACCAAAACTTGATTCGTCACAGAACACTGCTCAGCTAAAATGTCTTCTTTGTTGTAGTTAGGTGCCGACTCACAGTGACCCTAGGTACAACACAATGAAACACTGTTGCTATCTTTGAGCCCATTGTTGCAGCCACGGTGCCAATCCATCTCACTGAAGGTCTTCCTTTTTTTCACTGACCCTCTGCTTTACCAAGCATGACGTCTTTTCCAGGAAGCGGTCCCTTCTGACAATATGTCCAAAGTACGTGAGATGAAGTCTCACCATCCTTGCTTCTAATAAGCATTCTGGCTGTATTTCTTCCAAGACAGATTTGTTTGTTCTTCTGGCAGCCCACGGTATATTCAATATTCTTTGCCAACACAATAATTCTAAGGGATCAAAATTCTTCTTCAGTCTTCCTCGCTCATCATCCAGCTTTCACATGCATATGAGGTGGTTGAAAATACCAGGCTTGGGTCAGGTCCACTTCAGTCCTTAAAGTGACATCTTTGCTTTTTAACCCTTTACAGAGGTCTTTTGCAGCAGATTCGCCCAATGCAATGCATTGATTGATTTCTCGACTGCTGCTTCCATGGACATTGACTGTGGATCCAAGGAAACGGAAATACTTGGCAACTTCAATCTCTTCTCCACTTATCACGATGTTGCTTATTGGTCCAGTTGTGAGGATTTTTGTTTTCTTTATGTGAGGTGTAATCCATACTGAAGGCTGTGGTCTTTGATCTTCATCAATAAGTGCATCACGTACTCCTCACTCTCAGCAAGCAAGGTTGTGCAGTGTCATCTACATATCACAGGTTGTTAATGAATCTTCCTTCAATCCTGATGCCCCGTTCTTCTTTCCATGGTTCAGCTTCTCGGATTATCTGCTCAGCACACACATTGAATAAGTATGTTGAAAGGATACAACCCTGACATACACCTTTTTTCTTTAACTTTAATCCACAGAGTATCCCCTTGCTCTGTTTGAACAACCGCCTCTTAGTCTAAGTACAGGTTCCTCAAGAGCACAATTCAGTGTTCTGGGATTCCCATTTTTTGCAATGTTATCCATAATTTGTTATGAGCCACACAATCGAACGCTTCTGCATACTCAACGAAACACAGGTAAACATCTTTCTGGTATTCTTTACTTTCAGCCATGATCTATCTAACATCAGCAATGATATCCCTTGTTCCATGTCCTCTTCTGAATCTGGCTTGAATTTCTGGCAGTTCCCTGTCCATGTACTGCTACAATTGCTTCTGAATGATCTTCAACAAAATTTTACATGTGTTTGATATTAATGATAATTAATTGATAATTTCTGCATTCTGTCATTCGTTCTTTGCAATAGGTATAAATATGGATCTCTTTCTGTCGGTTGGCCCGGTAGCTGTCTTCCAAATTTCTTGGCATAGGTGAGTGAGCGCCTCCAATGCTGCATCTGTTTGTTGAAACATCTCAATTGGTGTTCCATCAATTCCTGGAGCCTCGTTTTCACTAATGCCTTCACTGCAGCTTGGACCTTTACCTTTAGTACCATCAGTTCTTGATCATATGCTACCTCCTGAAATGGCTGAAGATCAACTCTTTTTGGTACAGTGACTCTGGGCATTTCTTCCATCTTCCTGCATTGTTTAGTATTTTTCCCACAGAATTTTTCAATATTGCAACTCGAGTCTTGAGTTTTTCTTCAGTTCTTTCAGCTTGAGAAATGCCGACTGTGTTCTTCACTTTCAGTTTTCTAACTCCAGGTCTTTGCACATTTCACTGTAATACTTTGTCTTCTTGAGCCACCCTTTGAAATCTTCCGTTCAGCTCTTTGAATTCATCGTTGTTTCCTTTTGCTTTAGCTGCTCAATGTTCAAGAACAAGTTTCAGAGTCTCTTCTGACATCCGTTTTGGTCTTTTCTTTCTTTCCTGTCTTTTTAATGACCTCTTGCTTTCTTCATGTATGATGTCCTTCATGTCATTCCACAACTTGTCTGGTCTTTGGTCATTAGAGTTCAATACCTCAAATCTATTCCTTTTTATTTAAATTTTTATTGTGCTTTAAGTGAAAGTTTACAAATCAAGTCAGTCTCTCATATAAAAATTTATATACACCTTGCTATATACTCCTAATTGCTTTCCCCCTAATGAGACAGCACACTCCTTCCCTCCACTCTTTATTTTCATATCCATTTGGCCAGCTTCTAACCCCTTCTGCCTTCTCATCTCCCCTCTGGACAGAAGATGCCAATACAGTCTCATGTGTCTACTTTATCCAAGAAGCTGACTCTTCACCAGTATCATTTTCTATCCCACTGTCCAGTCCAATCCCTGTATGAAGAGTTGGCTTTGGGAATGGTTCCTATCCTGGGCTTAGAGAAGGTCTGGTGACCATGGCCTCCTGGGTCCTTCTAGTCTCAGTCAGACCATTAAGTCTGGTCTTATGAGAATTTGAGGTTTGCATCCCACTGCTCTCCTGCTCCCTCAGGGGTTCTCTGTTGTGTTCCCTGTCCGGGCAGTCATCGGTTATAGCTGGGTACCACCTAGTTCTTCTGGTCTCAGGATGATGTAGTCTCTGGTTCATGGGGCCCTTTCTGTCTCTTGGGCTCACAATCACCTTGTGTCTTTGATGTTCTTCATTCTCCTTTGCTCCAGATGGGTTGAGACCCATTGATGCATCTTAGATGGCTGCTTGCTAGCGTTTAAGATCCCAGAAGCCACTCTCGAAAGTGCGATGCAGAATCTTTTCTTAATAGATTTCATTATGTCAATTGACTTAGATGTCTCCTGAAGCCATGGTCCCCAAACCCCCGCCCCTGTTATGCTGGCCTTCGAAGAGTTCAGTTTATTCAGGAAACTTCTTTGCTTTTAGTTTAGTCCAGCTATGTTGACCTCGCCTGTATTTTGTTCTCTTTCTCTTCACCTAAAATAATTCTTATCTACTATCTAATTAGTGAAAAGCCTTCTCCCTCCCTCCCCCATCTCGTAACCATCAAAAAATATTTTCTTCTGTTTATTTCTCGAGTTCTTATAATAGTGGTCTTATACAATATTTGTCCTTTTGCAACTCACTCAGCGTAATGCCTTCCAGATTCCTCCATGTTATGAAATGTTTCACAGATTCATCACTGTTCTTTATCGATGCATAGTATTCCATTGTGTGAACATACCATAATTTATTCATCCATTCATCTGTGGACAGGCACCTTGATTGCTTCCAACTTTTTGCTACTGTAAACTGTGCTGCAATGAACATGGGTGTGCATATACCTGTTCATGTAAAGGCTCTTAATTCTCTAGGATATATTTCAAGGAGTGAGACTGCTGGATAGTACGGTAGTTCTATTTCTAGTTTTTTAAGGAAGCGCCAAATCGATTTCCAAGGTGGTTGTATCATTTTACATTCCCACCAGCAGTGTATAAGTGTTCCAGTCTCTCCACAACCTCTCTAACATTTATTATTTTGTGTTTTTTGGATTAATGCCACCCTTGTTGGAGTGAGATGGAATTTCACTGTAGTTTTGATTTGCATTTCTCTAACAGCTAATGATCGTGAGAATTTCCTCACGTATCTGTTAGCTACCTGAATGTCTTCTTTAGTGAAGTGCCTGTACACATCCTTTGCCCATTTTTTAATTGGGTTATTTGTCTTTTTGTAGTTGAGATTCTGCAGAATCATGTAGATTTTAGAGATCAGATGCTGATGGGAAATATCATAGCTAAAAACTTTTTATCAGTCTGTAGGCATGGCTTATAGGTAAACTTTTTACTCTTTTGGTGAAGTCCTTGGATGAGCACAGGTGTTTGATTTTTAGGAGCTCCCAGTTATCTCATTTCTCTTCTGCATTGTTAGTAATGTTTTGTATACTGTTTATACCATGTATTAGGGCTCCTAACATTGTTCCTATTTTCTTTTCCACTATCTTTATTGTTTTAGATTTTATATTTAGGTCTTTCACCCATTTTGAGTTAGTTTCTGTGCATGGTGTGAGGTGTGGGTCGTTTCGTTTTTTGCAGATGGATATCCAGTTATGCCAGCACCATTTGTTAAAGACTATCTTTTTCCCATTTAACTAACTTTGGGCCTTTGTCAAATATCACCTGCTCGTATGTGGATGGATTTATGTCTGGATTCTCAGTTCTGTTCCATTGGTCTATGTATCTGTTGTTGTACCAGTACCAGGCTTTTTTGACTGCTGTGGCAGGATAACAGGTTCTAAAATCAGGCACAGTGAGGCCTCCCACTTTGTTCTTCTTTCTGGGGCCTCTTTCCCTTCCATATGAAGTTAGTGATTTGTTTCTCCATCTCATTAAAAAATGTCATTGGAATTTGGGTCGGAATTGCATTGTATCTATAGATTGCTTTTTGTAAAACATTTTTACAATGTTAAGTCTTCCTATCCATGAGCAAGGTATGTTTCTCCACTTATGTAGGTCTCTTTTGGTTTCTTACAGTAGTGTCTTGTAGTTTTCTTTGTATAGGTCTTTTACCTTTCTGGTAAGATTTATTCCTAGGTATTTTATCTTCTTGGGGGCTACTGTAAATGGTATTAACTTGGTGATTTCCTCCTTGATGTTCTTTTTGTTGGTATAGAGGGATCTGACTGATTTTTGTATGTTTATCTTGTATTCTGATATTCTGCTGAACTCTTCTATTAGTTTCAGTAGTATTCTTGAGGATTCTTTAGGGTTTTCTGTGTAGAAGATCATGTCATCTGCAAACAGAGATACTTTTACTTCTTCCTTATGCCCTTTATTTCTTTATCTAGCCTAATTGCTCTGGCTAGGACCTCCAACACAATGTTGGTGATAAAGGGCATCCTTGTCTGGTTTCCGATCTCAAGGGGAATGCTTTCAGACTCTCTCCATTTAGGGTGATGTTGGCTATTGGCTTTGTATAAATGCCCTTTATTACGTTGAGGAATTTTCCTTCTATTCCTATTTTGCTGCAAGTTTTTTATCATGAATGGGTGTTGAATTTTGTCAAATGTCTTTTCTGCATCAACTGATAAAATCATGTGCTTCTTGTCTTTTGTTTTATTTATATGATGGACTACATTAATTGTTTTTCTAATATTGAACCATCCCTGCATACCTGGCATGAATCCCACTTGGTCGTGGTGAATTATTTTTTTGATATGTTGTTGAATTCTACTGGCTAGCGTTTTGTTGAGGATTTTTGCATCTAAGTTCATGAGGGATATAGGTCTGTAATTTTCCTTTTTTGTGGAGTCTTTACCTGGTTTTAGTATTAGGGATATGGTGGCTTCGTAGAATGAGTTTGGGCGTATTCCGTCCTTTCCTATGCTCTGAAATACCTTTAGTAGTAGTGGTGTTAACTCTTCTGTGAAAGTTTGGTAGAACTCTGCAGTGAAGCCATCAGGGCCAGCACTTTTTTTTTGTTGGGAGTTTTTTGATTACTTTTCAATCTCTTCTTTTGTTATGGGTCTATTTAATTGTTCTCCCTTTGTTTCTGTTAGTTTAGGTAGGTAGTGCGTTTCTAGGAATTTATTCATTTCTTCTAGGTTTTCAAATTCGTTACAGTACAATTTTTCATAGTAATCTGATATGATTCTTTTAATTTCATTTGGGTTTGTTGTGATAGCGCCCATCTCATTTCTTATTCGGGTTATTTGCTTCCTCTTCTGTTTTACTTTTGTCAGTTTGGTTTATCGATTTTGTTAATTTTTTCAAAGAACCAGCTTTTGGTCTTGTTAATTCTTTCAATTGTTTTTCTGTTTTCTATTTCATTTAATTCTGCTCTAATTTTTATTATTTGCTTTCTTCTGGTGCCTGAGGGTTTCTTTTGTCGTTCTCTTTCTATTTGTTCAAGTTGTAGGGATAATTCTTTGATTGTGGCCCTTTCTTCTTGTATGAGTGCATTTGTTAATATAAATTCACCGCTGCACACTGCTTTTGCTGTGTCCCAAAGGTTCTGATAGGAAGTGTTTTCAGTCTCATTGGATTCTATGAATTTCTTTATTCCATCCTTAATATCTTGCATAATCCAGTCTTTTTTTGAAAAGGGTCTTGTTCAGTTTCCAAGTCTTTGATTTCTTTTCCCTGCTTTATCTGTTACTGATTTCTACTTTTATGGTCTTGTGGTCAGAGAAGATGCTTTATACTATTTCAACGTTTCGGATTCTGCTAAGGCTTGCTTTATGACCTAATATGTGGTCTATTCTAGAGAATGTTCCATGTGCACTAAAAAAGAAAGTATACTTAACTGCTGTTGGGTGGAGTGTTCTGTATATGTCCATGAGGTCAAGTTGGTTGATTGTGGCATTTAGATCTTCTGTGTCTTTATGGAGCTTCTTTCTGGATGTCCTGTCCTTCACTGAAAGTGGTGTGTTAAAGTCTCTAACTGTAATTGTGGAGCTGTCTATTTTACTTTTCAGTGCTGTTAGAGTTTGTTTTATGTATCTTGCAGCCCTGTCATTGGGTGCATAAATATTTAATATGATTATATCCTCCCGGTATACTGTCCCTTCAATTATTATATAGTACTCTTCCTTATCCTTTATGGTACATTTAACTTTAAAGTCTATTTTGTCAGAAATTAATATTGCCAATTCTGCCGTGTTTTGACTGTTGTTTGCTTGACACATTTTTTCCCTTCCTTTGAGTTTTAGTTTGTGTTCTAAGTCTAATGTGTGTCTCTTGTAAGCAGCATATAGATAGATCATGTTTTTTATCCATTCTGCCACTGTCTGTCTCTTCATTGATGCATTTAGTCCATTTACCTTCAGCATAATTATAGATGGGTATGAGTTTAGTGCTGTCATTTTGATGTCTTTTTTTGTGTGTTGTCGACAGTTTCTTTTTCCCACTTAATTTTGTGTACTGAGTAGTTTATCTTTATATATTGTCTTTTCCTCTTATTCGTTGTTTTTGATTTTGTTTCTGCTGAGTCTCTATTTTTTTCCTGTATTTTATTTTCATGAGTAGGACAGTTAGTCTCCCTTGTGGTTACCTTAATATTTACCCATAATTTTCTAAGTTTAAACCTAACTTTTATTTCTTTATATCGCCTTGTCTTCCTCTCCATATGAAAGGTCTGTGACTACATTTCTTAGTTCCTCTTTATTGTTTTAATGTTGTCTTATTTTACATAATAACACTGCAGTTTCCCTGTCGGGAGCATTTTTTATCTTGATTTATTTTTTTGATTTCCCTGTCTGGGTTGACATCTGATTGCTCCGTCTCCTGTTCTAGTCTTGGGTTGATACCTGATATTATCGATCTTCTATCCAAATAACTCCCTTTAGTACTTCTTGTAGTTTCGGTTTGGTTTTTATGAACTCCCTAAACATCTGTTAACTGGAAATGTCCTAATTTCATCTCCATATTTGAGAGACAGTTTTGTTGGATACATGATTCTTGGCTGGCAATTTTTTTCCTTCAGTGTTTTATATAAGTCATCCCATTGCCATCTTGCCTACGTGGTTTCTGTCTAGTAGTTGAGCTTATTCTTATTGAATCTCCTTTGTAGGTGACTTTTTGTTTATCCCTAGCTGCTCTTAAAATTCTCTATCTTTGCTTTTGGTAACTTTGATTATGTCTTGGTGACTTTCTTTTAAAACCTACCTGATGTGGAGTTCGATGAGCATCTTGCATAGACATCCTCTCATCTTTCACTATATCAGGGAAGTTTTCTGCCAACAAATCTTCAACAATTCTCCCTGCATTTTCTGCTGTCCCTCCTTGTTCTGGTACTCCAATCACTCGTGGGTTATTTCTCTTGATAGAGTCCCACATGATTCCTAAGGTTTCATTTTTAATTCTTTTACCTCATTTTCCTTCATATATACTGGTGCCAAGTGCTTTATCTTAACATTCACCAATTCTGCCTTCTACTTGTTCAGTTCTGTTCCTCTGACTTTCTATTGTCTAATTCTGTAATTTTTTTGTTAATCTTCTGAATTTCTGATTGTTGTCTCTCTACGGATTCTCGCAGCTTATTAAATTTTTCATTATGTTCTTGAATAACCTTTTTAATTTCTTCAGCTACTTCATCTGTGTGTTCCTTGGCTTGTTCTACATGTTGCCTGATCTCCTTCCTAATCTCGTTCCTGATGTCTTGAAGAGCTTTGTATATTAATCTTTTGAATTCTGCATCCAGTAATTCCAGGAAGGCACCTTCGTCCAGGAGATCCATTGATTCTTTGTTTTGAGAGCTTGTTGAGGCGATCATGGTTTGTTTCTTTATGTGACTTGATACTGACTGCTGTCTCTGAGCCACATATAAGTTATTATATTAGTTTATTTTATGTTTGCTTACTGTGTCCTGGCTTCTAGCTTTGTTTTGTTTTGATATGCCTAGATGGGTTTGTTGGTTATTTTCACCTTTGGAGCTCTGACATCTTGTCCTCAGATGGCTAGAGCTGTTATCAGGTATATCAGTCTAGGAGTCCATTCACTTTTCTTATATGAATTCAGCTCAGGTGTCCAAGTAGCTGATCATCAAGTATGTGGTACAGGCTCTGTCCTACAGTTTTAGAGAGGCAGGGGTGATTGGTGTAGGTACCGGTACCTGGTTGCAGCAGGGGATCACACTCTGAACAAAGCAGGGAGCTGAGAACTGTCCCCCAAATGTCTGTGAGAAAAGCGCGTCCCTGTTCCCTACAGTGTACAGGTGGGTGGGTTCTGCAAACGGACCACAGGCATCCAAAGTTTTTGGTTGTAAGGACTGGGAGGTACCAGTTATCCTTGTACCCCTGTAATGGGTGGCTGGGTGACCTGAGAGGAGCCACCAGTCCTTAGGCCGCTGATCTGGGTAGGTGAGGACCCTATTTAATAGGCAAAATGGTGGCAAATATCAAACACCCACCTCTTTTCCACACAGCTGAAATGGTTGCAGTCTGGCAACAATGGCCTATTCCCCTGAAACAGGCCCACACATGTCCTTGCAGGGTGGAAAGGTATTCAAAGTCCATGGACCATTTATGCTTGGACAGGAGCCACTTCTGTCCTGAGCTCCCCCAGTTAGTGGAGCTGGCAAATTATCTTTTCCCCCAATTTTGAATATATTCTTACTCCAAGGCCAGGAGGATGGCTGCAGGCACTCAACAGAGCCTATCTCAGATCCAGGGCAATCAACAGCCACCAAACCCAGCTTGGAGGCTGAAGGTGCGGTAAAATATACGCAAGTACTGAGCTTTTGCCGAGAGCACTGTTCTTCTCTGGTTCTGGAGGTGTGAGTGGGCTGTGTGGCTGGCTGCTTCTCCCTGAGGAAACTGCAGCCGAACGCTACCACCAGCCTGCTGCAGCTGCTCCTGGGAATGGTGCCTGAAGTATCCTGGTGATTCAGGTCTGGTAACTCCTCTCCGCTCTGAACCGTCTCTCCCTCCCTGTGCTGCTCAGTCTGTTTTCTAACTTTGCCTTTGATGTTCAGGGCTCCTAACTTGTCATAAATATAATCGTTTCACTTGTTTTTTCAGTTCTTTGCTGTAAGAAGGATCACAGGAAGCATCTGGCCATTCTGCCATCTTGGCCCTGCCCTTTCAAATATATTCTTGAGATGGTCTCTAAATTCAGGTGGGATATACTCAAGGTGGTACTTTGGCTGTCTTGAACTTGTTCTAATTTTCTTCAACTTGAACCTGCACATGAGCAATTGATGGTCTGTTCCACAGTCGGCCCCTGGCCTTGTTTTCACTGATGATACTGAGCTTTTCCATCATCTCTTCCCACAGACATAGTCGATTTGATTCCTCTGTGTTCCACTGGCAATGTACATATGTATAGTTGCTATTTATGTTTTGAAAAAGGTATCTGCAATTAAGTCATTGGTCTTGCAAAATTCTATCATGCAATCTCCAGCACTGTTTCTATCACCAAGGCCGTTGTCATGGATTGTATTATACCCCCCAAAAAATGTGTGTATCAATTTGGCTGGGCCATGAGTCCCAGTATTGTGTGGTTGTCCTCCATTTTGTGATTGTAATTTTATGTTTTTATGCAATTTTATGTTAAAGGGGATTAGGGTGGAATTGTAACACCCTTACTAAGCTCACAGCCCTGATCCAGGGAGTTTCTGTGGGGTGTGGCCTGAACCATCTTTTATCTTACAAGAGATAAAAGGAAAGGGAAGCAAGAAGAGAGTAGGAGATTTCATACCACCAAAAATGCAGTGCCGGGAGCAGAACGGGTCCTTTAGACCCAGAGTCCCTGCGTAGAGAAGCTTCTAGTCCAGGGGAACACTGATGAGAAGGCCGAGAGAGAGAAAGCCTTCCCCTGGAGCTGATGCCCTGAGTTTGGACTTTCAGCCTACTTTACTGTGAGAAAATAAATTTCTCTTTGTTAAAGCCATCCACTTGTGGTATTTCTATTACAGTAGCACTAAAAGACTAAGACAGCCATATTTTCCAACTACCATCCTCCTTCATTTCCAACTTTCACATTCCAATTGCCAGTCATTACCAATGCATCTTGATTACATGTTTGATCAATTTCGGGCTGCAGAAGTTGGTAAAAATCTTCAATTTCTTCATCTTTGGCATTAGTGGTTGGTGAGTAAACTTGAATAACAATCATATTAACTAGTCTTCCTTATAGGAGTATGGATATTATTCTATCACTGACGGTGTTGCACTTCAGGATAGATTTTGAAATGTTCTTTTTGACAATGAATGCAATGCCATTCCTCTTCAATTTGTCATTCCTGGCATAGTAGACCACATGACAGTTCTGTTCAAAATGGCCAATACCAGTCCATTTCAGCTCACTAATGCCTAGAATATTGATCTTTATTCCTTCCACTTCATTTTTGATAACTTCCAATTCTCCTAGATTCACACTTCGTACATTCCATGTTCTGATTATTAATGGATGTCTGCAGCTGTTTCTTCTCATTTTGAGTCATGCCACATCAGTGATGAAGGTCCTGAAAGCTCAACTCCATCCATGTCATTAAGGCTGACTCTACTTTGAGGAGGCAGCTCTTCCCCAGTTGTGTCTTGAGTGCCTTCCAGCTTGATAGGCTCATCTTTCGGCTGTATATCAATTTTATATGCAAAGTTTTTTTTTTTTTTAATTAATTTTTATTGTGCTTTAAGTGAAAGTCTACAAATCAGGTCAGTCTCTCATATAAAAATTTACATATACCTTGCTATATATACTGCTAATTGCTCTCCCTCTGATGAGACAGCACAGTACTTCCCTCCACTCTCTCTCCTCGTGTACGTTCAGGTAGCTTCTGGCCACCTCTGCCCTCTTATCTCCCTCCAGACAGGAGATGCCAACATAGTCTCATGTGTTGACTTGATCCAAGAAGCCTGTTCTTCACTAGTCTCATTTTCCATCCCCTATTCCAGTCCGATCCCTGTCTGAAGAGTTGGCTTTGCGAATTGTTCTTGCTCTGTGGTAACAGAAGGTCTGGGGTAAATGGCCTCTGGGATCCCTCCAGTCTCAGTCTGGCCCTTAAGTCTGGTCTTTTTATGAGAATTTGGGCTCTGTATCCCACTGCTCTCCTGCTCCCTCAGGGTTTCTCTGTTTAATTCCCTGTCAGGGGAGTCATCGGTTGTGGCCAGGTACCATCTAGCTCTTCTGGTCTTAGGCTGATGTAGTCTCTGGTTTACGTGGTCCTTTTTGTTTCTTAGGCTCATAATTATTTTGTGCCTTTGGTATTCTTCATTATTCCTTGTTCCAGGTGGGTTGAGACCAATTGATGCATTTTAGATGGCCGCTTGCTAGCGTTTAAGACCGCAGACATCACTCTCCAAAGTGCGATATATGCTTAAGTTTTCATTGGTCAATTTTTTCTGAAGTACACTGCCAGGCCCTTCCTAGTCTGTCTCAGTCTGAAAGCTCTGCTGAAACCTGTCCACCATGGGTGGCCCTGCTGGTATTTGAAATACCAGTGGCAAAAATTCTAGTAACACAGCAACATGCAAGGCACCACAGTATGACAAACTGACAAGATACATGGTAGGAAACGTCTTACCATCCCACATAACGAGAGTTCTGTGGAAGACAAGCTCTGAAATAATTTTAGCAACACTTTCAGAAATGCCACAGTGAATAGATGAGTGATGCTGGGAGCCATAGCCTTCGCTTTGTGGGAAGTCCTGAGAGGGCATGGCCAGGAGCAGGGCGTGCAGACAGATGGGCAGGGAGCACTTAAGGTGGAACAAAGATGTGCAAAAGCTGGGGAGGAACTTGTGTTCCATACTCAGGAAATTGTAGTAACAAGACTTGAACCACCAAGGCTGTGGTCACAAGGCTGTTGGTCTCTCCAAACACTTGCCTGAATAGCTAAATTTTTTAATAAAATGAATCACAGCAGAATCTCTCAGAACTTCCCAACCACCACTCTGCCCTCAATTCCTGCTTGTTGAAAGCACACATCTGGAAAGCATCACCCCCAGTTTCAGAGGGCAGCTCCTAATGCCAGCCCCGTTAAATCTGGGAATGAGAGAGGGTAAGGCCTGTCTCCCCAACACCCAAATAACCCAACAGAAAAATAACCTCTGAGGAACAGAGAAAATTACACAAAAAGTAGTAGATGATGATATAAGCCTAGTAGAGAGTAGAATATTAACTAAATGATGCTATGTAACACAGCAGCTTATACAGACATTAAAAATGGATCATAATTTTAAAAAGATAAAGTGAAGAAGGAAAACACAATCACACATATAGTGTGACCACAACCATAGGAAAACACCTGCAAAAATATGAAAGAACTACACTAAAACTGTAATAGTGCTTGGCTAGGTGATCAGATGGAAACCCTGGTAGCGCAGTGGTTAAGATCTACGTCCACTAACCAACAAGCTGGCAGTTCAGATCCACCAGGAGCTCCTTGGAAACCCTAAGGGGCATTCTACTCTGTCACACAGGGTCTTTATGAGTCCGAATTGACTCAACAGCAATGGGTTACTTTTTCTGGTTTAGGTGATCAGATTATGGGTGCTATTTGTTCTTTTCTTAGTATGCCTTTGTATTTTCCACATTTTTTACAATTAGAATCTATTATTTTTACGATGGAAGGGAAAGACCTTTATTTTCCAAAAAAGAATATTATTTCAAAAAATAAAAGACAAAAAAGGACACATTTATAGGGTTTTAAAGTCAATGCCTATTTAAAAAGGCAGTTCAAACAAATAAGGTGGCCCAGTTTCAATAGTTGGGTGAGGCCCAGTAGGGGCAGAGATGCCAAGCCAGGGAGTGTGTCAGGAGGTGGACCGGGGGGAAGCACCCCTTCTGTCCACCTGAGCCTATAGCTGCTCCTTCCCGGGGACCCTCTAAAGTGTGCTCTCATGTTCTCAGATGAACAAGAAAAGGGAAGCAGAACACTGACCTCTGGGAGACTGTAGGTTTTCTGGAACTGGGATATGGAGTAGGAGCGGATGTAGTCACCCATCTCTTCTCTTGTTTCTATGGCTCGCTTCACCAGCCACTGGGGAGGAAAGTTGGAAAACGTGAGCTGATCGGAACGAAATCCCACTGATATGAAAGCCAACTCAGAGACAGTACTTCTCCTGAACCCAAATCATTGTACTTGACTGGCCAGGTGACAAGAAATTACCAACTGTTCTATGAGAAAGGCAACAGCCTGTGCGTCTGAGATGCTAAGGTCCGGCGGGCCCTGGTGCTGAGTAGCTATGCCGGAGCTTTACATCCTAACTTCATATCCTTGGCCTCAGTTCCCTCTTGGTAAAGTGGAGGTAAGAACGTCAGCTCCGTCCACCTCACAGGAAGCAAATGAAACCACCAGTGCTAGAGTGCTTTGTAAACACCTGGAGCACAATGCAAACACAATCACTCCCTACAGCTACCAGGTCCATGACATATCTTAATGCAAATCTCTCTTTCCTGTGCTGCTTGCATAGACCAGAGAGAGGGGAGCTGGTATAGATAGGGGAAAAAAAGCCCCAAAATACTCGGATTTAATAACGGTGTGTACTGAGTACACGGCTGTAGGCATCAAATTAGCCTGACACACACTCTCTCTCTGAAGCCTCACAACATTGTAGTGCTGGCCATGATTTACAGAACCGGAAGCTGAGACTACATAATTTGCTCATTGATACACAGCTAGCAAGCCTCAAGACTGGCAGTCATAACTTTGAGGCTCTTTCACATGGTAAGACTGACAAATGGGTTTTATTAAATGTTAACCAGCTCTACTGGGCTGCTCATACCTATTTATAACAAACCTTAAAACAGTTCATTAAACACACACAGGCACACACGCACTAAGGGTAAAGGGGTGCGAAATGCAACAACAGCCTTTGCGTCTCCTACTGGCTTTCCAGTCATTTCCTTTGCCCTTGAAGAATGTTTATTGAGCACTTATGACATCTCAGCACTGGCTCAGGGGTGACAGAAGTACTTTTAACATTGAAAATTTCAGACATATAAAAAGATACATATAAAAATATAATAAACACCCATTCGCCCACCAGTAAAATATCTGAAATATAGTTGAAAGCCTATGGGTACCCACCCCAGATCACAGTCTCTTCCTCTTCCCAAGAGGTAACCACTAGCCTATAATTGCATTTATCACGTCTGCATTTGTACCGGTGGCGTAGTGGTTAAGTGCTATGGCTGTTAACCAAAAGGTTGGCAGTTTGAATCTGCCAGGCGCTCCTTGGAAACTCTACGGGGCAGTTCTACTCTGTCCTATAGGGTCGCCATGAGTCGGAATTGACTCGATGGCACTGGGTTTGGTTTTTGTTTTTGGTTTATACTTTTGCTACCTATGGGGGTCATCACTAACAATATATTGTCTTACTTTGCATGCTTTTTAAATGTTGCATAAGGTGTATCATATTGCATTATCCTGCAATTTTTTTTTTTCTTTACTCACATAACATTATATTTTTATTTTTAGGTTACTTGTGTTGGTAAGTATTGCTGTAGTTCATTTTCTCTCTTAAATAATATTTGTTTAGATCAATTCCCACAACTATCCATTCTCCTGCTATGGACATTGGGAAGCTTCTGGTTTTCTGATATTACAAACACACTGTTAGCAACATTCCTGTAGAAGCCTCGTGGTGCACAGGTGGCAGTGATTCTCCATGGCAAATACAGGCAAAAGGAGCCACTGGCTGGGAGGGTCTGCACATCTTCAGCGTAGCTAGACGTTGCCAAATTCTCTCCAAGGAGTTGTATGGAGGTGTCCTGTCACCAGCACTGCATGTGAGCTATGACTCCCCTCCTCTCCACACTTGGTGTTGTCACACTTCTTTCCTGCCATTATGGTGGATATGAGATGGTATCTCATTGTGGTTTTAATTTCCGTTTCTCTGATTATTAATGAGGTCAAGCATCTTCTCTCTTGTTTATCAGCCACTGGGGTTGCCCTTTTTAAAAAAAAAAAATGGATTTCTATTGGCTAAAAAAGGGCTACCCTTTTTTCTATTGGATTGTTTGCATTTTTCACATTAACTTGTAGGCGTTCTTTATGTATTCAGAATACTTGCTAACCAAAAGGTCAGCAGTTCGAATCCCCCAGGTGCTCCTTGGAAACCCTATGGGCAGTTCTACTCTGTCCTATTGGGTCACCATGAGTCGGAATCGACTCGACTTGACAACAGTGGGTTTGTTTTTTTTTTGGAGGGGTTAGCTATACTCAGTTCTTCCAGTCAGTAGTTTGTCCTCTTTTTTAGGAAAACTCTATTCTTCAATGCCTTTAATTTTAATGTGATAGTATGTATCGATCTTTCTCCTTTATGGTTTGTGCTTTGTTTTCTCTTATTTAATAAATCTCTCCCTCATTCAAGCAGAACAATTATTTTTCACTCACTAATTTGCACTCAAACATAAGCTGTTTAATTTTTAACCCTGGCCTCCGAGGAAAGTGATTTCCAACAGTATATTCACCATTAAAAAAAAAAAAAAAATTTTTTTTCTTTTTATTCACCATATAAAGATGCTACTACAGTAGAACAATTTGATAGCTTGCTATATTATTTTGATGTATCACCTACAATGATTTACCCTTGAAAATCCTTCTGTCACAATGAAAGACCTAATTATCATAACAATGAAAACAAAGTTTTGGTATCACCGTGCTGTATTTAAATTAGAGCTCTTTCATTAATCAGCTGTATGACCTTAACAATTAAGCCTCAGTTTCCTAGTCTATGAAATGGAAATAATAATAGGACCTAATTCCTAGGACTACTATGGGAATTAAGCAAAGTAAGGTTTTGTACATTTAGAATAATTTCTGGCATATAGTAAGCATTTAATAGACATTACCAAACCCACAGCTGTTGAGTTGATTCCAACTCATACTGACCCTATTGGACAGAGTAGAAGCGTGCCATAGGGTTTCCAAGGAGTAGCTGGTAGATTCAAACCGCCAACCTTTTGGTGTTAGCAGCCGAGCTCTTAATCACTGCGCCACCAGGACTCCATGAATGTTAGCTAATATTATCAGAATACAAAGAGTTCCATGTTATTACTAGAATACAAACAGTACTCTAGCACGTTAGTAGATACTCAACAAACGGTAGCAATATTTATAATAAACTTTCAAAGGGGATTCAACAAGTTTACTTATTCTCCCACCTTCTTCTTACATCTACCAAGTAAACCCCATTTCAGGCTGCACTGCACGCCCTGCAGTGGTACAGCTGAAAACAAGGAACTGTCCATCTTCCCACGGGAGCGATGGAACAGGGGAGCAAATGGCCAACACCTGCATTCTTGGCCATGGAGACTTTCTATGCACTTACTGCCTTACTATCTGTGATCTGGTCCCATGTCATGCTGGGAACCTTTGGTCCCGGCCATCAGGAGTTACAAGTGAGCATCTGGCTAGATTAGAGAGTTCAGAGGAACTGAAAGGAAAAGGTCATGGCATTGCCTGGGGGTCTGGGTTTGACTATCCCCACTGGGACACAGAATTAAGTCTCCCTGGGTTTTAAATAGAAATCAGTCAGAAAAGCTGCACCTTCCAAAGAGAGGAAAGACTCATCCAGTGAGGCCCAAAGCTCTGCTGCTCCCTTCACTACAGTCAAACAGACAGTGACCCCCTGTGGGCGAAACATGTGAGCAGAGGTGGATGCCATCTGTCAGAGCCGCCATTTCCTCTCCAGAGAGCTATCACATCTCAGAGAAAGTCTGTGGATAGCAGCTGTGCTTCCCCAAAAGCACAACTGCACTTGAAAGGACACAATGGCATGGGGCATGGTGCTCCTGCAGGACAGGAGGAAAGCCTTGCTCACGGAGGGCAGCTGGATCCAGAGAAAATTATGTTTAGAAAGTAGCTGCCCAGGGTAGGAGTGACTGAAAATAACTACCTGAGGAATATTCTTTTGTTATTAGTATCTCCCTTTTCTCTCTACCACTCCATCACAGTCCACCTCCAAACAATGACCTCAGGCACTGACTAAAATCCAGAAGAGAGGAAGAGGCCCAGGCAGCATTCAGAACTGCTCAAACCCCTTGCCCACCTTCCCTCCCCAGCACCACGGCCCAGGATGACTTAGGAGATTGACTCATTGCTCAACTCAATTTAGCTCGGCTTTCTTTTGGATCTAGAGACCCAGTTTCTGGCCTTTCATTCCTGTTTCTTTTCCAGATAATCCCATCATATCTACCATTTTCCTCCATTAAATTAACCCCAGATTTATTCTGAGTTACTTCTTGGCTGGATGCTGAATAGTATGATCAGATAAGGATGGTAACACCTGTTATGCCACGGGATTCATTTAGAAAATTGATAACTGATCACTCTATAGTGGGCATGATCCAGAGATCCCAGTGTGAAGGGCTATGGAGGAAACCCCTTGGACAGCCAACTCTGCCACAGGTCACCCAGCACTCGAGAAAAATGCCTGTCTTCACTGGATTCACACACTTGGCATGGAAGAAAAAGATGTGACCTAGAACTGCCAGTGGCGGGAAGCTAGATCCATTCTTTATAAGCTGGCATTTGGAGAGTATCACTACAGCTTTGCTAAATAGTGTGAACATGGGGGGTGGGCCTGGAGAGTCACGCAAGACAACCAGGCCAGTGGCTCCCAATTGCTGGTCCACGGCTGCCAGCAAAACAGGAAAAAAAATGGGCATGCAGAGAGTTTTTCATAACACTAAATATATTCAGTTTGAAGGTTTGGTGCAGTGAATTACTTAATATGGCCGTTCTATTCATAGTTCTGTGACTCCTACAGAATGACTGGGTGGGACTATGCAAATACAGTATTTGTGGCCCAACAAAGGGATTACATAGTCTGCTAATAATGCAAATAAGGTGCATGGAACCCTTGTGTGGGGTGGGGCCATGTGAATAAGGTGTATGGAACCCTAGGGGGACTGGTCAGTTTTGCCATCACACTAGGTTTAAAATGAGACAATCCCAGAGGCTAGGAGGGCGGACCTCAGAACCACCAAGAAGAACAGCTAGGAAGACAGTGTGTCCATTGGACCCAGGGTCCCTGTCCTGAGAACCTCCTAGACCCAGGAGACAGAGAGAGCTGTACACCTGAGACAGCAAGAAGCGGCAGCAGAACCAGGTGACTGGCACAAGACTGCACAGTGGACTTCCTGGCCCATGGAGCAAGACAGCTGAGAATCTTGGGGCAGAAGGCTTGCCGGTGAAATGTGTGGCTCAGAGCACTTGCTGGTGGAGCTAGGCTTGACCACCCATGGAGCTAGAGAGCTGAGCATCTTTGGGCCAAGGCTTACTAGCAGAGTGGGGTGCCTCTAGATGCTTACTGATGGAGCTAAAGAGCTTTAACACTTGTCCAAGCAGGGCAGAGGCCAGGGCCGAGAGGAGCTTGTCCTGAGGAGGCTGAGAGGAGACCTGCACAGCTGAGAGGAGGTGTTCACGGCAGAAAGGCCTGCTTGCTTGCACGGCCAAGAGGAGCTAAGGGAGCTGTCCTGCACTGAAGATGGGAGGGATGTGTGCTCCACTTCGGGGGAGCCTCCCAGACCCTGCCTACATGCTTACTGATCCTGAGTTGTAGAGTGCTAATCCTGGTCCAGAGTTGTACCTGCTACTTCCCTAATAAACCTCATAATCATGAGTGTTGTCTATAAGCTGTGTGTGGCCATTATAACCAGTGAAGGAACCTGGCAGACAAGTAAAGCACCACGGGAGGAATGGCTGGTGTCAGAACTGGTAAAAGGTTGGCAAGTGCAGGTGTGTCCAACTTCTCATACGAGGCTGCTGCTGATCTTGATTCCTTCTCTTTGTTCTGAAGGTAGAGGAGGGTCTGACGTCCGCAAGCCATTTTTACAGAAACCAAAATGAAACCAAACCTGTTGCCATTGAGTTGATTTCGACTCATAGTGACCCTATAGGACAGAGTAGAACTGCCCCACAGAGTTTCCAAGGAGCGCCTGGTGGATTCAAACTGCTGACCTTTTGGTTGGCAGCGGTAGCCCGAAACCATTACACCATCAGGGTTTCCATTTTTACAGGACTCCTTTAAGACTGGAGATTAAATGGATTTGCTTTTAGGAAATGATAGCGAAAGCAAGGTAGTAGTTACTTTAAAAAATGTCCTTAACCAGCAAAATAGGTGGTAACCCTAGGTCAACCTCCCATTTTTTGCTTTACAATTTTATAAAAAAATTAAGAAATCTGGTACCCACTAGCCTAGGCTCTCACCCAGATACATGTCCAGACAGGAACCCCTCCAGCATTCTATTCACAACGTGAAACATTTACAGACACTCAAAATGCCCAAAGTGCCTATAGAAGATCACTTTTCCCATGCATCCTCTTCTCATATCTGGACTAGAGTTTTTGGCCTGCAAAATTCTTGGGTAGGGTTGAGTGATGTCTAATCCCTAGAGAGCCAGGGTTTAGGGAAAAGGGTAATAATTTCACAGTCTGATGGTGGTAGAGGTTTTAGTAATAGTCATCAGAGGGTTCCTACTTCTTATTTTCACAAAAAAGGGTCAGGTACCATCCTGAGTCAGACAGAAAGTCTAACAAACATACAAGCCAGATTCTGAGTTAAAGTCTTGGCCCCAAATTTACAAACATCATGACAGTCGAGGTTCCTAGGACCTGGCTGATGGTTTAGGCTTAGGCCTGTAGCCACGGAAGACTCCCAACAGTAACAGAAACAGCTACATGACATTTATAAAGCACTTACTAAAATGTGCAGTCCTTCATCTAAGTGCTTTACATGCATTAATGATTTTCATCCCCTCAGGTAGACACTATTATTGCCTCCATTTAACAGATGAGAAATTAAAAGTCATTTGCTCACCGTTACGTAGCTAGAAAGTGACAAAGATGAGACTTGAACCCAGGAAGTCTCCAGCACCCATACTCTTAACCCTGACACTATATAATCTTAACATACAAGCAGAAGACTTTTCTAGCAACAGCTGCTCATCTTTCCTCCTGGTGGCTGCCCAGACGGTAGGTGGGAAAAGCACAAGGCTTGGATACTGGGACATTACACTGAGCTCCTCCACTCACTAGATCTCTGCCCTTAAGCAAATTATTGATGCTTCCTCTGAGTCTCACTTTTTGGAATTATAAGAGATGCTTCAAAGAACTCTTTTAGGATCAGATGAAGTAATACATGCAAAGTACTATTCACACAGAGGAAACAAAGGTCAGTCCCTTTGCTCCTCCTCTTTTCAAGGTGCCTGGAGGGGAAGCTCTCAAAGTGCCAGGAGGCGCCTGTAGAGCATAAGCCGGAGCCCTGGTGCTGCAGTGGTTAAGAGCTTGGCTGTTAACGAAAGGTTAGCAGTTCGAATCTAGCAGCCACTTTCTGGGAACCCCATGGGGCAGTTCTACTCTGTCCTATGGGGGCACTATGAATTGGAATTGACTTGATGGCAATGGGGTTTTTTTTTTTTTTTTTTTTTGGTTTAGAGCATGAGCCGCTTAATGACAGAGCCTTGGGAAACAGCTGGGGTGGAGATAACCCCCCATTAAATATTTAGTCATCAAATAAGTTCTGTGCATCTACCAAGTTCCAGATGTTCCACAAGGTGCTGGAGACACAACAGTGGGCAAGACAGCCACAGTGCCTGACCTCACGAAGCTTACAGTCTGATGGGAGGAGAGAAATAATCACACAAATGAATATAAATGGTTACGGACTATAGTAAGGAGGATTCCTGTGAAGGAAGGGAATGTACCCTTATGCATGCAAATAGCAAAAGAACCTATTCTAGATTAGGAGGTTGGGGAAGGCTTCCTTGGGAAGGTTCAGTGGAGCTGAGATCTAAAGGATGAACATAAATTAAGAAAGAAGGGAAAGGAAAAACATTCTAGCCCAAAGGATCAGCATATGCAAAGGCCCTGTGACAGGAAGAATACAGCAAGTATGAGGAAATCTGAAAAAAGGTCAGAGGGGCTAAGAACAGAAAGAACAAACAAGAGCAGGAACAAAATGAAGTGGACAGACCAGAAGGGACCACAGCATACAGGGCTATGGAGTTCTATCTTTACCAAAAAGGCAATGAAAAGCCACTGATGGGAACACTCAAAGATTCTAACAGGTGACAGTGTAAAACCAGGGTACATGGAGGACTGTAACCTTTTGAGGATGACATCAGGAAACACCATCATTTCTGCTGCCACCAAATCCATACACACCCATCAGATACAGCATCCAGTCCAGACGGCCTGAGAGCCAGACGCATGACAGGAATTCTGATGCTCAGAGGACAAGACACCACACAGAGAGAGGCTCTCACCTGAACAACAGGAAATATGTGAATAAAGTCCATGCCCTGGATCTGGTGGGGCTCCAGCTGGTGTGGGCATTTCATCCTTGGCAGGACTGAGACAATTTTTTCTGAGAGAGCTCTGTTCAGAAATAACAAGCAAAGAGTGAGAACACACTATGTGCCCCTGAGGACATCTCTACGGTCTGGCCGGCCGCCCAAGTGAATCCAAGGCTTCTCAGTGCCAGGCTGGTGCCACGCCATGACTACATTTCTCCTGGCTGACTACAAAATGAGAAAGATAAGCAAATTTAGATGTGTGTGTGTGTATGGTGTGAGGTCATAAAACTGACTACGTCCTTTATTCTAAAATTGTGTTTGTTCTTCCTACTTTTTTCTATATGAAGATATTTTGTGTCCTTATGAAATAACCGTGACACGCAAGGCGCTGGTTATTATTTTTTAACAGCCTTACATGGAAAAATCAAAAGTTATCAATGCCCCAAATTCTTTTACATTTCATTTTACTGACCTATTTTTTCCAAAATTCTGGGAACCACCTGGTTATTTGTTGAAAAAAAAATTGTAAATATTATTCACGTAGCAAGTAATTACCATACCCTGTGGTAAGTGCCCAGAATATGAAGACAATTGACTTACAGGCCCTTAATTCCTAGAGCGCACAGTATAGCAGAAAAGACAGGCAAATAAACAATTGTTAACACATGTACAATCAGGAAGACTAGAGGCTCACACAGGCTGAGACAATCCTCCTTTGTGAGACGCAGGGCCACAGCCCAAAAGAAATCTGGAGTTTTCTACTCTGCGTACAAAAATATTTTTAAAATAAATCGTAGCATTTATTTTTTTGATAGTGTAAAATCAATCCTAGATTTTAGGAAGCTTACTCTTACTTTCTCAGAGAGGGGAAATATTTTGCTTCTCAAGAGGGATGGTCTGACTTCTTTCCAGCACCTCACCTCAGTTCTCCTATGAAATGGCTGGGTTTGGGAAGGGAGAGCCGGGTTCCCTGAAGCCCCAGAGCATACTTCTAGGTCAAGAGGCAGGCATCCTCCCCTGTTGGGGAGGTTTTTCAGCTAGTCTGGGACTGGGTGGGCTAGTTTTATGGTGGGAGTGGTGAAGGAACTTCTGTGCAAAACTGTTTCACTATAGATTTAAGCTTCCTTCCCTACTCAGCTGGTATTTGGTCTCCACCTGTCTGACTCTTGCTTCTTGTATCCTAACTGCATCAGATTCAAGTGGAGAGATGAGACATGTTATTTAGTGGGTCTGCTAAACCTCAAAGCTATGGTACAGAGACCGGGAACCTTGAGAAATAATGGCGAGGAATGGCCTTGAAGGGCCATATGGAGAAATGAGGGCTTCTGGGTCAGCTACATGGACAATTTAGGTTATATTCCCACCCCAGACCCTTTTTGAAACCTTAGCCAATCACAGCAGCTAGCTGTGGCCTTGTTTACAAATAAAGGATGATATTCTAATAGATGAAGACCTTGGTGAACAAGGCCGTGTGGGTTCTGATGACCACAGGTGACCCTGAATACCACACCCTGTGCAGCCTGGAAGGGTTTTGCAGAAGATTCATCCCCAGCCAATTCCCATATTGAAGCTGCTGTCCAGGCTCCTGAAACCTATGCTCTAGGGGAGCCTATCTGGAGCTACATCCAGTCTTGCCTCAGCTTCTGAAGGTTCCAACATACTTCTCTAGCATTTATATTGAGAGGTCTCTCATAGCGAGAGAGATGAATACAACAAGTTTTGGGTCTACCAAAAATGCTCCTGTTGAAACAAATCTGATCCACCTTTATCTTTCTGGAGTTAAGTAATCCCACCCAGGAATTAGGAGTCCCTAGGTGGTATAAATGGCTCAATGCTTAACTACTAGCCAAAGGCTGGCAGTTCGAACCTCAGAAGACAGGCCCAGTGATCTGTTTCTGAAAGGTTGCAGCCTTGAAAATCCTATGAAGCAGTTTGACCCTGCACACATAGGGTTGACATGAGTCGGAATCAACTTGAGGACAACTAACAACAACCCAGGAGACAGACACCGTTCAGACCAATGTCTGACTCAGGCCTGGGTGAGAGCTATTACAGTCTTAGCTGTTTTCCCCTTACTAGGTTTCATCCCCTGCTAGCTTTTAGGTTTCATCTCCTCAGCCTTAGTAGGGACAAAACGAAAGCTAAACAGCCCCCAAAGAATGGTCCCTTGGGAACACTCCAATGATCAGTGTTTTGCTCCTGAAAAACAGCTTCACAAGGTGGGACCAAGGTTAAAGCTGCTGAGGGGAACAGTTATCCCTCACTCCCGCAGATCATAAGATCAAACGTCGAGTACAATGTGCTCAGAGAAAAAGACTTACACCCTACTACACACATTCACAGCCGTGAGGGAACATCCACTTCTAAGGAGGGAAGCATATGAGAACACTTTCTGCCTTTTCCTCTCCATACCACCCCCCACAGAAGTTGGGGGGGGCGGTAATTTATCCAAAAGGTCCAAGAGGAAAAAGGTCCCTCCTTTCTGGGCAGCCTGTCTTCTAGACACAAGCACCTTCTCTGACTGACACGGCCTGCCCCAGTGGAGAAGCCTGTGGTTGTCCAGCCCTGCCTGGGGCTGGAACAGGAGAGTTTGGTAGGAAGTATCAGCAAATCCATTTGGCAACATTCCTCTCTGATAAGCTTATTTTTTTTTACTTTGACTTCCATCAGACTCCCATGTCTTGTTTCTTAATTTCATTGACTTGCGAGGGGAAGAAAGGGGTACCTGTCCGCCCTGCTCCCCAAGACATGATGCTTAGCAAATGATTACCAGCCCTGGTTTTGTCTTTGCTCAGAACAGGTTTTAACTATTTAAACCTGTGGCGCCATGGGCACTACAGATACTATGCCTCTTAGTTACAGTGATTGAGCAGGAGGAAAGCTCCCTCTAGTGGCTACAGATTTATCAGTCTGCACCCCCAACACCATGCCTCCAGCCCCCCTACACTCAGACAAGATTCTTCTCCCTGGCCACTCCTCCGAAACAAATGACTTGTCTAGTTCATAAAGGCCCAGGGAGAAGGATGTTTGTGTCATCTCAGGGTTTACTGGCCTCTTACACTCATGTCCCAGAAATAGCTGGCAAGGGTGGTGAGTCTCAGCTGCATTTGGAAGCAGCTGAAGGCACTACCGCTGCTGGAGGGGGACATGGGGGAAGAAAGTCAGGAAGGTTTCCTGCAGACGTCCACCAGCCTCCACTCGGTGGTTGGAGGGTGGATCCTCTAACTTTCTAATCATCAGGGAAAGTGACAACTGCTGACAGGACCAGGCAGATTTCCTAGTTTAAGATTTGAGCATGACCACTTGTCATTACAGGTCATTAGTTTTACTCCTTTAGTTTTTAAGAGCGTTCAGTCGAGCTTCCCCTCCACTGCAATGTTTGAAAGACAGGGAATTAAACCTGGGTCTAAGTCCCAGCTCTACCACCCACTCTGGGACTTCGGCAAGTCGCCCCATCTCTCTGGTCCAATACCCCATCATAAAATGAGAGCTATTCAAAGGCTGTTGTGAATGTACATGCAAGTTTTCTGAACACAGGTGCCTAGTAAACATGTGCTGTTGATGGACTCGGTTGAGCCTAAAATCTCATTTATGCACCTCTGAGCATGGGGTCACGGGGCTTTAGGACTGGCTGGGGGAAGGGGATAGAAACTCATCGAACCCTTAGGAAAGAAGGATCAGCTGGGTGTGTGCAGAAGACAGTGACAGGCTCTCCAAAGGCACGTGTGCTCCAGGCAGCACTTCTCCTAACTCTGCCTCTGTCCCCACTTTTTCCCCTTTGCCTCACCTTTCTGCCATTTTGCAAGTAGTTATCTTATCGCTTCCTATGCATATTCATAAACCATCTTTTGTTTTTTCCTGGGGGAGGGTAATGAATCAAAAAAATAAAACAAGTCACAGAATTATACAGATCTGAGACCACAAATCCCTCCATTTACAGATAAAGAAACTGAGGCCCAGAGAAGACAGCAGCTTGACCAAGGTCACACTGAGGAGCTGGGTATCCCAAATAGACTAATGATGTGGCCAACTCCCGGGTGAGCTCTGGGAGACAGGGCAGGGTACCCTCAGGTAAAGTCTTTAGCGAGGGGCCCATGCTGCCCTCTCTTGATGGGATGGGGGGAAAGGTTCTCATTTCCGCCCTTATTCTACCTCCACCCAAATTAGCTGTCTTTGTAAAGAGACTAAATAGTCACTAGGAACTTCGATTAAGAAAAGTATGAGAAAGAGCTTGAGCGTTAAATGGCTCTTACTTGCTAGCTGTGTGACCTGGGCTGCCTTCAGCCTCAGTTTCCTCACCTGTGAAACAGGGATGACTCCTATTATTATGAAAATTAAAATAAGGAACGCATGTAGCATAAATTCTGGCACATGGAAAACACTCGGAAGTTGGCTTCCTTCTCCCCCTTTAGGCTTCTCCGTGAAAAGCCCCAGTAACTTACATTTTTTGACCTATTGTTGAGTTTTCCTGAAACAGCAGATCAACATCTACGTCAAAGCTGCAAGTGGTGATGCACCACGTCATCCCTCCCACTACCTGCAAGACACAGAGGAGGTACTTGTTAGTTCTGGGAGAGGGGAAGGAGCGGAAGGTAGATAAATTAGAAATAGTTCTTTCAAGCTCAGTAAACGTACAAAATTATGTATCTTTAAAGACAGTGAGTACGTGTGCCCTCCTTACCTCCTCAGCTACGTTCACCTAAACCAGAGCTGCCCAGTAAGACTTCCTGCAATGACGGAAACGTTCTACATCCCTCTGTCCGATGCAGCGGCTACTGGCCACACATGGCTGCTAAGCCCCCAAAGTGCGGTTATATGACTGAGAAACTGATTTTTAACTTAATTTAATTTTAATTATTTCAAACAGCTACCATACTGGACAGTGCAGATAAAAACTATCGTTTTCTAAAAATCCATCTAGACATAAACCAAAAAACTAAACCAAACATGTTGCCTTCGAGTCAATTCTGACTCACAGCAACCCTATAGGACAGAGTAGGACTGCCCCATAGAGTTTCGAAAGAGTGCCTGGTGGATTTGAACTGCTGACCTTTTGTTCAGTATTTTCCTCTGTGCCTAGAACGAGTGCTAAGATACGTGAAGAAATGGAAAGGAGGAAGGGCGCTTTCTATCTAGCTGTACTGGTGCACACAACGTACCAGCTATGTGATACCTGAACCTGATGGGAAGATTAAAAGGTAGGCATTGTTACTCCCTTTTCACAGCTGAAGAACAAGCTTAAGAGCTGAGCATCCTGCTAAAGGTGACACAGTCCATGAGAAGGAGGATCTATTCCAGCTCAGGTCTGGCTGACCTAGAGCCTAATCGTTTTATGATCGTTCTTATTTTTTTTTCTCTTTTCCCTCCTCACATACACTAAACGTGATTTCCTGAAGTCTGTAAGGATTGCTATTGAATGGATGTGTCACATCTAGATTGTCTTTACAGTGAAGGAGACAGAACATTAGTACTCAGCTGAGAGAAGTCTTAACCGAGTTTCAGGCAAGTGCCAGATTCCAGAGGAATTTCCGGGTATGTGTTCTACTGACCGGACATGCGAGAGAACCCCTAATTTTGAAGCTCATTACTTACTTTCCATACGTCTTATTTTTTTTATCTGCGAAGGGAGATGAGAATCCCTGCGCTATCTATCTCACAGAATTTCTCTGAGATGCAAACGAGGCTACAGCTAAGAACCATTCTGAAACAAAATCCTTTTCAGACGCAGCTTGATATTAGAAAAATCAACAGTGAAGCTTGATATTAGAAAAATCAACAGTGAAGCTTAGCCTGGCTGGGATTTAAAGCTCATGCAAGGTGCCTAACAAAACACAGATTCCAGGGCCCCAGGCCAGATCTAAGTGACCTAAGGTTCAAGGGGTGAGACCTGCACGTCTGTATCATACAACCACCAGGGTGACTGCCATGCACAGCCAGGGCTGTGACCCCCTGAGGCACTCAGCACCTTCTTCTGTGAGGAAGCTTTTCCGCCCACCCTGGCTGATGTGGAGGCTTCCGTTCTCTCTGATTGTACTGGAGCGCTTATGGCATTGTGCTACTCACTCTATGTTTGTTGTTTGCTTGTTCCTCTTGGCTACTCTGCAAACGCAGAGGTCTTTGAGGGCAGGGCCTCTGTCTTATCTCCGAGCCCTCAGCGCCTATTACAATGCCTTGTGCATAATAACTGTTTATAACTCTACAGGATCAGAAGGCTTCATCCCATTCTGACTTCCCCCCCTCAAACTCAGAGCATTTTCTACCCATAGGCCACCTGGCAACTGTCCGCATGCACACTGACTTGGGATAAAGCCAGGCCAAATCTGCTGCTGTCGAGTCAATTCTGAGTCATAGCTCTTAATAACTCAGATTTTATATAAATTTTCTCTCTTCACCTAAACTGTCAGTTCTTTGAAAGGAGGAACTATGTCTTTTGTTTCTTTCCATTTCCTAAAGCTTCATACACAGAAAAGGAATCCAATGCATATCTACTGATGAATTATTATTTTCTTTTAATAGGAAATTTGAACGTTTTCCTAATGAATCTGATTTAGGAAGATATGGGAACATAGAAATGGTGAAAGTAAAAATCAACCTCTCCTTTCTTTTCTGACCACGGCTAATCATGCACTCCTAACAAAAATCAGCCTACTGGTTAGAAGGGCTTCTCTTACCTTGTCAAAAGGGGACAAGCCTTTAATTCGTGCCCTGAAATATCCAGCTGCAACCAAGAGCTCCAAAATTTCAGTCAACTTGACATTTTGTTCTTCATCTTCTCGTGTTTCCACCTAAAACAAAAGGTAAAGTGTAGCTGGTAAAAGCTACCTTGTATAAGGGAACACCAGGCATATACCCTGAGGCCACAATCTCATTGTCAAGGGGTAGGTGACGGTTCTGTGTCACTGCACCAGATTCCCCATGTGGACAGTGTCACCCCAGTCACAAAGAACAGGGGCCCAGTCATCAGAAAGCTGTTAACATCATAGGTGGGGGGAGAAGACACACCAGGTAGTACACAGGTATTCATCAGGTGCTGGAGAGACCCATGGAGAAGGAAGATTAGAGCGTATTACCTCCCCGTTCTCTAATATTTGCTTTACTTGACAGGCTTCTCAACTAGATTATAAGCTCCTTGCAGACAAGAACTAGGTTTTCTTTAAAACTCCGTGATCATCCTGGTCCCAGATGTTACTGACAAGAGGGGCAAGAACAAAGAGGATTCAATACCTGTCTGTATTTCCCTTTCTGATCTCAAAGCAAACAAGGAAGACTTTCAATCTGATCTTTTAAAGGGTAGTTATTGCCACACACCAGAATTGCCTTGAATGATGAATTCACTTAATATATTTAAACTGGGATTTGATTTGAAAAATTTTAATTTATATCCTCCCTTCACACACGTTTATCTATTACTTAAATCTGCTTAAACATTCTGGTATTTTTGAATCTATTTATTTTCATTAGCTGTACTGCTTCTCTCTTCTAATACTGCAGAAAAATCGAGCCTGGTTCAAATTCTCATACTATCTCTGACTACTCCCTCGCTCACTGATGCCTGCTAAATCTGCCTTTACTAAAACGCAGTAAACTCTGCAGGTTTAGAGTTGCCCAAACCCTGCACCTTCCAAAGGTCTTCAAGACTGGCCCTTGGCAGGTTCCTGGGAGATTACCTTTGAGCCTTTGGAAGGTTCTTCCTGCTAAGCATGTCTCTGTATACCTGAGACCCTGAGCCCTGCCATACACTTTATGCTAACGATATGATTTATGGTGAATGCCTATTTTGCGTGCCTAGGTACTTTGGACACACTGCATCAGTTTGGCCCCGGGTGAGGGTGGGAGGCAGAACAGTTTTTTTTTTAGGGACTTTGGACACACTGCATCAGTTTGGCCCCGGGTGAGGGTGGGAGGCAGAACAGCTAAGGTCAGTCATAAAAAGCACTGCATGTCTGTCATGGATTGAATTGTGTCCCCCCAAACTATCTGTTAACTTGGCTAGGTCATGATTAACAGTACTGTATGACTGTCTACCATTCTGTCATCTGATGTGATTTCCCTATGTATTGTAAATCCTATCACTATAATGTAATAAGATGGATTAGCGACAGTTATACTGATGAGGTCTACAAGATTAGATAGTGTCTTAGTCCAATCTCTTTTGAGATATAAGAGACTGAAGCGAGCAGAGAGACATGGGGACCTCACGCCACCAAGAAAGCAGTGCCAGGAGCAGAGCGTGTCCTTTGGACCTGAGGTTCCTGTGCTGAGATACTCCCAGACCAAGGGAAGACTGATGACGAGGACCTTCCTCCAGAGCCGACAGAGAGAGAAAGCCTTCCCCTGGAGCTGGTGCCCTGAATTCAGACTTCTAGCCTACTGGACTGTGAGAGAATAAACTTCTTTTTGTTAAAGCCACCCACTTGTGGTATTTTTGTTATAGCAGCACTAGATGACTAAGACAATGTCTGTGACTGACCCCCAAAGAAAATCCTGGGCACCGAGGCTTGGGTGAGCTTCCCTGGTTTGCAACACTTGGCACATATCACACATCAGTGCTGGAAGAATTAAATGCTGTCCATTTGACTCCACTGGGAGAGGACAGTACGAAGCTTGTGCCTGGTCTTCCCTGGGCTCTGCCCTGTGTGCTTTTGTCCTTCGCTGATTTTAACCCTTTTTTTTTTTTTTTTGCTGTAATAAACTATAACTGTAAGTGTTAACAGCTCTTCTGAGTTCTAGGAGTCTTTCTGGCAAATCACTGAACGTGAGGGGGGTCTTGGGTACCCCCAACACAACTATGCATCTCACATTTATCCTCCCTTACCTTTACTTCACACTTCATGCCAGGACTATTGCAACTGCCTCTCAATCCTTCTCCCCATTAATCTGTCCTGCTCGCTGTTTCCCAAATCACAGCTTTCATTTCCTCACTCCTTAGCTCATCCTGAGCAACCATCTTCAATGCACCATACACTATCCATAAGACAAATTCCCCATTTCTTGGTTTGACATTCAGTTCTTTGGCCCCAACCTATCTTTTCTGCTTCATCCTTTATCATCCCCTCAAAACAATCCACACGTGGCTTTGGCCAACCTAGACAAGCACTGCCCACTCCCATTTCATCACTGTTCACACCAGTCCCTTTCTCCTGCTCTTCTCTAACCATCCAGAAACCACCTTCAAACTTTAGCTCCTATGCAATGCCAGCTCTGACAAATCACCCTGAAATGGCCATTCCTCTGCATTTCTTTCGTTCTTCAATTTATGTACTTATAGTCCAAATCATTCAGACAATTCAGTGTCTGCCTCTTTTGAGTGTCATGTCTGGTGTGATGTACATGCCTGTCTTTCCAACTGAACTACTGGCTGGTTCAGGAGAGGACCCCTATATTATATACCCATGTTCACTCCTCTGCACCTAACAGCATTAGGCTCAAGGGACACACTATATTGTAATGATGTACTCAACTCATTACATGAAGTACCTAACCCAGCCACGTAATAACTGTTTTCACAGTCACAGCACTGATAATGGAAAGTGATATTTATTTTGAGGTATAAACTGCAAAGACAGGGAGCATACACGTTAACATATAGTTGAACACAAAATTATTAAAGTGACTGATAACTCCTTGAGATGGGGGGGGGGATGAGAGCCTTGAGCAGCTGCTCCTTTTATTTCTCTCTCAAATGACCCTGTCCTAGCCTATCAAAGATTCTGAAGGTTAGCAACCACTTGTTCCTAGTGGACATGCAAAAATGAGAAAAGTAATATTAATTATTCACACTTTCTCTTCTGCAAAAGATCTGGGATGGTTGAGAAACCCCTGAAAGTGGAGAGTCTTAAAAGAGAAAGAGCAGCTGTGGTTCACAAAGATAATATAAAAGAAGAAAATGGTATGATTATTTTCTTAAAACCCTTGGGACAGAAAGCAGGAAGGCTCCATTTGTTCAATCATGATTTATCATGAAAATATTTCCAAGAAGAGGTGGCTGACAACACATCACAGGAGCACCATCCCATCCTCAGCTCGCATCTAGTGAGCACCCACAGTCTACCCACAGTAGTACACTGCCCATGCTTTTTGTCCACTGGCCCCCAGAATGGGGAAGTTTACTTTTGCAATATAATCTGTGAAGCAACTCTTTGGCATATGGAGAACGTTAACAAAGTTCCAAATTCGCTTTGCAGATGAACACTGAAACAAAATGGAAAAGGAGCACTAGCTGATAACACAGTGAATGTGAGAATAACCTCTCTTGAAACCATAAAAAGCCACCACACTAGATAATACAGATTCTTAAAGCTAAAATTCTGATAAAGACGAATGACTGTGAGCTCTTAAACCAGGCTCAATAAATTCTCTACTGCCCTCCACTGTAATTCATGTAAGCTGAAAGGCAAGGCCAGGTCTAATTTTCTTTCCATCCTTCACAGACACACAGGAGAGGGTTAAAGAAATCAAATGTAATGAATTAACTAGGCTAAAAAATAAATAAATAAACAAATAAATAAAATTTTTTTTTAATGGCAGCTTAATGACACAGATCATCCATATTCACACGTACTGGTCTTTAAACTAAAGGATAATAATTAAATTATATTCATCCTGAATGTCTCCTAATTCCAGGAGCTGTGTTAGGCTCTGGAAAAACAGTGACAAATCAGAAGCAGCCTCCTGGCAGTCAGTGAAAGGTTAAGCAAGGGGCAGGACAGGAGCAGATTGCTTTTTATTTTAGAAAGACTCCAGCTGGTGGCACTGCGGAAAGCTGGACTGAAGGGATGTAAGGTAGAACCTGGGGGACTAGACAGGAGTCTAAGGCAAAAGGCCAGGCAAAAACTTGATGAGGACCTAGAAATAAAGAAGTAGCAAAACAAGAACTTCAAATATTATAGTTTAGATCCTACTCTTCATAATCCTAGATCCCATCAAGGCAAGATGTGTATGTAAAGTTTTACCTCATTCTGCATTTTGACAACATTCATTTGTTAGGTTTTCTTAACAGCAAAATGGACTTGCATTCTGCAATCACACACTGACAGACAAGTCTGTCCTTCCCTCACCGCATCACCACTTCTGCCCACAGAATGTAACGGTCCCTCAATTAGTATTTGTGGGATGAATGGAGTCCCTGGGTGATGCCTCACCGCTAACCAAAAGAGTGGAGGTTTGAGTCCACCCAGATGCACCTCGAAGAAAGAACTGGCGACTGACTTCTGACAAATCAGCCACTGAAAACCCTATGGAGCACAGTTCTACTCTGACACAAACGGGGTCACCATGAGTTGGATCCACTCCACAGTAAGTGGTTGGTTTGATGAATGACCTGAAGATTTGGGAGGGGCACAGAGAAGCATGTCCAGCCACAATCAGGTAAGTGTGAAGTGACTACTCACCTGTCAAGTAATCACCCCTCTCCCCACCACCGGGCCAAATGCCTGCTGCAGAACCTTTGGAGGAGAGTGGAGGTGTAGTCTGAATTCCATTTCTCTCAAGAACCTAGTAAAATAGGCTTCTGAGTAAATTAATTGAAAAGGAAGACAAAGGCAACCCATCTAACCAGTGATATCTGCATCCAAAGGGAAATGCACTTTGCACTTTTCCTTTATCCCAACCAAGCTGGAAATCCGGAAACCACTGATTATTCCGTTCCCTAGGACGGAGAGAATACTTAATGATAACCCCCTTTGGGAAACCCCACTATCAGGAGCAGCCACGTTTCTACCCGGCGCTCAGTTCCCGGCCGCAGAGCGCGTCTCCAGCCTGAACATCATGGGCGCCGATGCCAGCCGGACGCAAACCCGCCGCGCTCAGTTTCCAAACTTCCTCCGACCGCCTCGATCGGGGTGGGGGAAACGCAGAGTGCACTCCCTCCCGACAAGAGGGCGGACAGGGCTGCCCCAGGGACCCCTGAGGCTCCGAGAGGCGGAGGCATGGCGCGACAAGGTCACCGTTCTCTGCACACCCCGAGCCCAGGCCGTCCCAGCGCGAGCGTCCCGTGACCCCTGGGAGCAGCATCCTTGGCCCTCGGGGCGACCCCTGCGGCGCCGGGGGGTGAAGAAGACTTCTCGGAGAGCGGAGACGTGGGAGCCGCGAGCCCCGCGACGCCTCGGGCGGCGTCCGGGCAGGTGCCAGGCTGGAAAGGCCACCTCCACCCCAGGAGCCCAGCAGCGGCTGCACGGTGTTCCCACCCACCCGCTGCTCCCTCGGCGGAGCACGGAGACCAGCTCTCGCCGCCACTGACACACCTGAGGAAGGGGGCGGGGCGCCCCGAAACGCAGCTTGAGGCTCCCTCCTGCGCGCCGCCCCGGGAGCTCGGCCCTCTCCCAAGAAACTGCGACACGTCAGGGGATGGGGGGCCTTACCTCCGGGAGACCCTGGCCCTCCGGCCCCTTGGGAAACCCCATGATCGGGCCGGGCTGGCAGACGGCGGGAGCAAGGCCCGCAGAAGGTCCACCAGAGGAAGCCGTCCCCAGTCGCCGAGCTGCTACCGGGGTGGAGCGCAAAGCGGAAACTTCCTCAGTCGCCGCGGGCCCGGGGCGCAGCGGCCGGCGGAGCATGCGCGCTGAGGCGCTGACTCTGTGCGACTGCGCCTGCGCGAGGGCGTTGCAGGCGCTGCTGGGCCCGGGCGGGGCTGGGAGAGTGTTTGTCCCGCGGGGCTGTGAGGACCGCGGTTCCCCGGGAACTTCGCGCCAGGCTGCCAGAGAAGCTTCACGAAAGGCCACACGTCCGGCGCCTTGCATTCCAGCCTCTCCTTCTCTCCGCACTTCTTCTCAAGGTCCACGAGCCATCAGCTGCCCCGGTTAGGTCCGCTCCGCGAGCTGGACTTTGGCATCCTGGCTCCGGGGCCAGAGTGGGGGCACCGATGGGTTTGAGGATTCCAGACCCGGGCCGGTAGCAGATCGGAGTCGGGGGTGCCCCTGATGGACGCGCGCTTGGGCAAACTTCTCCACATAGGGACCAGCGAAGAGAGCCCCAGAGCAGGGATACTTCAACGCACTCTGCCCTCTCCGTGTCCGAGGCACTGCATCTTGTTCCAGGTCTTATCTCGTTTGGGATAGTGTCCTCCCATCCCAGGTGTCTGGGTCTCCTGGGGAAGGGATGTCTCTGTGTATGTGGACTTCGGTGTTTACGTCATTTTAGCTGCCACGTATAATTGGAACCAGGACATTCCTTGGCCGTCTCGGAGGATGACAGCTGTAAAAGGGTTGTCCCGCCCCCCCCCCCCCCCGCCCGCGCCATAAGCCCCATTGCTGCCCCATAATGGCTTCTCCGGCATTTTTTTTTCCCCAAGAGATGAAGAAAGAGGTGACTTCTGTGAAAACTTTTGCTATAGAAAAGATCCTTCCCTCTGTGTTTGTGATGGGGAGCATGGGAGGAAGGGCTGTGAGGGGAGTCCCAGCTAGGAACAGAAAAAACACCAGCTAGGAGTCCTTTGATATTAAAGAGGCTTTGTGTGTGTGTGTGTGTGTGTGTGTGTTTTCTTTCTCTGTAAAAAGTAGGCACTCGGTAAATTTCCTTGAAGAAATTATTTGCACCTTTTCCCCCTGCGGTTTATTCTGGCATAACACAGGTTTGCCTGGACCCAGAGCTCAGAAATGCCATTTCCTTTTTCTTTTTTTTAAATTTTATTTTGTTGTTGAGAATATACACAGCAAAAGGTACACCCATCCAACGTTTCTACGTGTACAGTTCAGTAATGTTGATTACACTCCTCAAGATGTGCAACCATTCTCATCCTCCTTTTCTGAGCTGTTCCTTCCTCATTAACATAAACTTACTGCCCTCCAAAGGTTCTTACCTAATCTTTCGAGTTGCTGTTGTCAGTTTGATCCAATATAGATAATTCTTAAAAGAACATAATGCTCAAAGCAGACATTTTTTACTAGTTAAGTTAAACTACTGTTTGGTTTTAAAAGACTTAAGGGGATAATTTTGGTGTAACATTTAAAGATTATCTCAGGGCAATAGTTTCAGAGGTTTGTCCACCCTCGATGGCTCCAGAAAGTCTAGAATCCATGAGAATTTGAAATTCTTTCTACATTTTCCCCCTTTTAATCAGGATTCTCCTATAGAATCTTCTACCAAAATGTTTAAAAGCAGTAGGTGGGCACCATCCAGTTCCTCTGTTCTCATGGCAAAGGTGGCAGTTGTTCCTGGAGGCAATTAGCCACACATTCTACATCCTCCTTCTACTCCTGACTCTCCTTTCTTTGTGGCTCAAGGGAAACAGAGACCAATTATTGTGCCTTTGGATGATCGCTTGCAAGTTTTTAAGACCCCAGGCACTACTCAGTGAACTAGGGGGTAGAACTGAAGCACTAAAGATGTTATTAGGCCAGTTAATTGGGATGTCTCATGAAACTCTGACTGTAAACCTCCAGACCAAGGAATCAACCCTGTGAGGTTTTTGGTTGTACATCAGCAGCCTCACCAGCCTCTCTTTTTTGTTGTTATTGTAAACATTATCACACAACTGTTGCCAATTCAACTTTTTACAGGTGTACAACTTATTGACTGCATAATAGGCTGTGCAACCCCACCCTTGCCATTTCCTTTTTAAATGTAGTTAGCAAATATTACACAAAGCTATGTGGCAACAAGCTCCCCTCCAAATAATCTGAATGGGAAATCTTACTATTCAAGTTAAGGTATTGAGATTGGAACCTTCCGGCATGTGTTGTGTGACATCTTGTTCTCACCCATTGTGAAGCCAATAAAACTCCATTTCTAAGGTACCATTCCCATAACTTCCCAAATGTGTTATTCTTCCCTGAGGTGATATAGGAAGTGGGAAAATGGAAGGTGGTCATCATTTGTAGCAAATGCTGGGTGGCCAGACAGGCATGGATGCCTAGGGACAGCTAGCAAAATCTCATACAGCAGGCAAGCCTAGACAGCTATAAAGCAGCCCAGGGAAATAGGGCTGGAGAAATAATAGGACTCAGGTAGGTCACACCATGAGTTCCCTGTTGTAAGAGCCTTTGCAGTGTTTCATAAACATGACTTTCCCAATAAGAAACTGACCTGTTTTACTGTCTCTGTAGGATGACAGTAGCAGTTGGTTTGAAAGCATGCATTTTTTTTTTAATTGTAGCGAAAGAGCCATGGCAACAGGCAAGAAAGCTTGAGCAGCTCATATTTGAAATGGAAACCCCTGCACAGCCTTGGAGGAGACCTGGAATAGACAAGGACAGAGACGGAGGTTTGTGAGGAGTCTGTCAGATAAATGCATCTCTCTCTGTCTCCCCTGGCCCCAGGCGTCCTCCACACATATTCTCTTTCCCTAGTGGGATATTTGGGAGTTAGGGATGAGTCATTCTGTCCCTCTTTTGCACATCCAGTGGAGGATTATGTGACACTCTTCTAAGTGTAAGATTCTTGGGAGCTACACGGAGACTTTCCAGCTTCTGGACAAAGGGGTGTAAACGAATACTTTCTTTAATAAGAATTAGCACAAAGCGGGTTCCTATGAGGCAGGGGTTAAAGATGTCCCAAATATCCAGCTTCTCCAAGCTATTGTACCACTCCATCACCTCTAACACCAGCTACTCTCCCTTCCCTCCATACTCTTCCTCCTGTCTTTGGGTTTGGTAATTTGCTGTAATGTCTCATAGAACTCACTAACTATACTTGAAGTTAAGTGGTTTATTGGGGAAGTAACAGGTTACAACCTGGGATTAGAATCAACTTCGAAATAACTGAATACAACTCGGAAGATAGGATATGGTTTTTCAGTCAGGACAGCTTCTAAACAAGACAGCTCTTTGCTCAGGCATACTGTTACCAGACTTGGCCGCCTCTCAGTGTCCTCAGTGTTACAGCTCCTTCTTCTCTGTCTCCAAACATCTGACAGGTTGGCTGCTTATATAAGCAAGTCCCCTAATCCTATTGGGTGGTTTTACCCACCCTATTTTTTTTCATTTGCGTAGTAGACTGACCTATCCCCAGAAGGGTTTTATGTACCTCATTTGTGTAGCAAACTGTCCAATCCCTTTGCAGGATTGTCGCCTAGCAAATCATCTTGGCAGAACTACAAATCCAGGGCCAGAAAGGTCAATCTGTTGTACTGTAGGGCACCACAGTAAAGAGCTTCCTGTTAGGATCACCTTCATCCTAGATGAATTTTTTTTCATAGGTTTTCAATCATTCTGCCCTGGGCTTTTTTCAGCCCTTCCACTCTGGGCTCTTGCTATGACCAAGAAGGGAAATTGTGAAGTTCTGAAGCTGGAAGAGACATTAGTAGAACAATGGATGTTCAGAAAAGTAGACTAACACAGCTTGAGATCACACAGCACCTTCCTTAGTGGCAGTGCTGGGGCCAGAGTCCTTTTAGTCATTCAACCATCCATCCACCCATCTATCCATCAGCAAATATTACTGAGTTCTTTTTATGTAAGTAGCTCTCAAACTTGCTTCCACATTGGAATTACCTGGAGAATTTTAAAAGTTACTAGAGCCTGGAATTTTTATTTAATTGGCTTAATTTTATTTAATTGGAGTTTTCTCCCTTTAAATATATTATATCTTATATAAAATATAGTGGTGAACATTGCGATTATGTTTCTTTATAGATCAAAGTGGCACACAAAATTAAAAATCCATAAACAGATGAAGAGTTCTTAGGTTAAATGAGTCTCCCCTGAAAATCCTTAATTGTGTGCTAGCCTATTCTCATGTAGTAAAATTTTACAAGATACCATTCTCTAGTTGTTGCTGTAGTTAGTTGCCATAGAGTTAGCCCTGACTCGTGGTGACCCAGCGTACAACAGGATGAAACATCGCCTGGTTCTGTACCATCCAACACTGTATCAGACAGTATTCTCTTGTGACCCATAGTGTTTTCATTGACCAATTTTTGGAAGTAGATTGCCAGGCCTTTCTACCTAATCTGTCTTAGCCTAAAGCTCTGCTGATATCCATCCACCGTGGTATTTGAAATACTGACGGCATAGCTTCCAGCATCATAGCAACACACCCCAGTACTAAAACTGACAGACAGGTAGTGGATCCTATAGTTAGCATGTCACATTTCTGCAGTAAAATAAAAGAGGCACAGATAGTGTAAGCAGTTTTAAACCCCCTCCACTCCGAGACTGAAGGGAAAACATGACCCAGCACGCATGTATGCACACGTGCGGTCGCACGCACACCCATACACGCATACACGGGTAGGTTCTTCAGTACATTTTTCCAAACAAATAATAGTTTTATTAAAGATTCCAATAATTTTCACGATCACACCCTATTAGCTACATTAAAAAAAGATTTAACAAGAATTGACATAGCAATCAATAAATATGCTTGAAAGTATCTGTTACATTCTATGTCTCCTGAAGAAAATGATATCTAACATTTTCTTGGAAAAGTGATTTAATAATTAAACATTTCTTATTTTGGGGTGCAATTGAATTTTTAATATTTCATAGGTGATTGCAGTCAGCAACCAATTGGAGATTGTTGCGGACGAGGCAATGTTCCATTCTGTTACACATAAGGTCTCTATGAATTGGAGCCGACTCGACGGCAGCTAATAACCACAACAGAATTTTCTGTGCCAGAAACTGATCTTGGTGCTAGAAATACTGGTCAGCGAATCAGCCATAATTACTGACAGAACTTAAGCATATAAATTAATAAGGTAATATCAGATAGAAATAAGTGCTATTACGGAAAACAAACAAAAACAGTGTAATGTGTTGTTTTAGATGAAGGCACCTGGGTGGAGTTCTGAAGTGCCATCTGAGGGGAGACCTGAACGACAAGGAGGTGTCATGGGGAGATGTCAAGGAAAAGGACTCCCAGCAGAAGGAGCATCAGAGATGTTCTGGACATCTTCTGTTGGCCCCTCCAGACCCACTGTCAGCACTCTCACCTTCTTTTCTGCAGCACACAGCTGGCCATTAAGGGATTCATCAACAGAGCTGGAGCTGGGGGCCTGGGGCATGAGAATCTGGGGCGTAGGACCTGGGGTGTGGGTTCTGGGGAGTAGGGTCTCAATAGCAATTTGTCAAAATGTATCAAGTATATGATACTTCCAGGACTTACGTACAAATATCTTCATCGCAATATTACTTCTGAGAGAAAAGCCTCAAAACCATGTAAATAGCCCTTCATAAGGGACTGGTTAAATATATAGTATATCCATTTGATGGAATATTATATAGCTGGTAAAAATGTTCACTTAAGCGAGAACATACCCAGACAGCCACTGTTCCCTCAGCCTGGGCCCTTCAATGAGAAGCGGACCCAAGAGAACAGAGCAGGCACAAAACCTGGGCCAAGCCAACCCAGCCCAGCCACTGTGGATCCACAGACCCATGAATGAGACAGAAATGCTTGTTGTAAGCCCTGAGGTTTGGAGGCTGTCTGCAAAGCATTGTTATCATAACCTGATTGATATATCACGCAAGGAATAATTGTATGCCCAAAATGCCATAAGCACCCCCAACCGTCTTCCTGAAAAATGCTGAATACAGAAAATGAACAAAATGGAGCTATGGGTGAACATGCCCAGTCAACAAATAGTGCATAAAAAATTATGTAATTGCAAGAGGAAATAACAAAAAACCAGTCGCCATTGAGTCAATTATGACTCATAGCAACCCTATTAGTGTTAGAGTACAACTGTGCTCCACAGGGATTTCAAGGACTAAGTTTTTGGGAGAACGTCACCAGGTCTTTCTTCCAAGGCACCTCTGAGTGAATTCAAACCACCATCCTTTCAGTAAGCAGCCAAACGTTAAGTGAAAGGTGGAAGATGGGATGAAAAAGAGGAGCAGGAGGAATAATTTTGAGAGAGAAACAACAAAAGTTTCTCCAAGGACATAGCATTTAAGACCTGAGCATAAGTAAGAGTTAGGCAAAGTGTAGGGGAAAAGCATTTCAGGCCCAGGGAATCATGTGGGAAAGGAGGAGGGAGCTCAGTGGGCCTGAAGGACTGAAGCTCAGTTGGCACAAGGTTGGTTAGTGAGGCTAGCAGGGGCTGGCCCACCCATGACCTTATGGGACATAGAAAGGGGTTTGGATTTTATGCTAAATACAAATGAGAGCCTTCAGAGGGCTTTCTTTTTTTAAACCCAAATTTGTTTTAACCGGTTGCTGTTGAGTTGATTCTGACTCATAGTGATCCTATAGGACAGAGTAGAACTGCGCATAGGGTTTCCAAGGAGTGGCTGGTGGATTCGAACTGCAGACTTTTTGGTTAGAAGCCTGAATTCTTAACCACTGCAATACCAGAGCTGAAATGGACTGGCATTGGGTGTTTTGAATCAGAAGATCATATGGTCTACTATGCTGGGAATGACAAATTGAAGAGGAATGGTGTTGCATTTATCATCAAAAAGAACGTTTCAAGATCTATTCTGAAGTACAGTGCTGTCAGTAATAGAACAATATCCATACACCTACAAGGAAGACCAGTTAATACGACTGTTATTCAAAGTTACGCATCAACCACTAAGGCCAGAGATGAAGAAATTGAAGACTTTTACCAACTTCTGCAGTCAGAAATTGATTACAACCCACCTGAAGTAAAGGAGAATGAAGAATGCCAAAGACACATGGTAATTATGAGCCCAAGAGACAGAAAGGGCCACATAAACTAGAGACTACATCATCCTGAGACCAGAAGAACTAGACGGTGCCTGCCTACAACCGATGACTGCCCTGACAGGGAACACAACAGAGAACCCCTGAGGGAGCAGGAGAGCAGTGGGTTACAGACCCCAAATTCTTATAAAAAGACCAGAGTTAATGGTCTGACTGAGACTGGAAGGACCCCAGTGGTCACAGTCCCCAGACCTTCTGTTAGCCCAAGACAGGAACCATTCCCAAAGCCACTCTCCAGACAGGGATTGGACTGGACAGTGGGATAGAAAATGATACTGGTGAAGAATGAGCTTCTTGGATCAAGTAGACACATGAGACTATGTTGGCATCTCCTGTCTGGAGGGGAGATGGGAGGACAGATGGGGTCAGAAGCTGATGGAATGGACACAAAAAGAGAGAGTGGAGGGAAGGAGTGTGCTGTCTCATTAAGGGGAGAGCAATTAGGAGTATATACCAAGGTGTATATACATTTTTGTATGAGAGACTGACTTGATTTGTAAACTTTCACTTAAAGCACAATAAAAATGAAAACAGAAATTGATTAAACATGCAATCAAGATGCATTGATAATTAGTGGTGATTGGAATGCGAAAGTTAGAAACAGAGAAGGATTGGTAGCTGGAAGATATGGCCTTGGTGATAGAAATGGTCCCATGGTAAAATTTTGCAAGACCAACGAGTTTCTTCATTGCAAATACCTTTTTCACCAACATAAATGGAAACTATACATGGGGACCTTGCTGGATGCGATACATAGGAATCAAATAGAATACATCTGTGGAAAGAGACAATGGAAAAGCTCAGTATTGTCAGTCAGAATAAGGCCAGTGGCAGACTGTGGAGCATATCATCAATTGCTCATATGCAAGTTTAAGTTGAAACTGAGGAAAATTAGAACAAATCCACAGAGCCAGAGTACACTCCACCTGAATTTAGAGACCGTGTCAAGAATAGATCTGACGTGTTGAACACTAGTGACTGAAGACCAGATGAGTTGTGGAATGACATCAAGAACATCATGAAGAAAGCAAGAGGTCATTAAAAAGATAGGAAAGAAAGAAAAGACCAAAATGGTTGTCAGAAGAGACTCTGAAACGTGCTCTTGAACATTGAGCAGCTAAAGCAAATGGAAGAAATGCTGAAGTAAAGGAGCTGAACAGAAGATTTCAAAGGGCAGCTTGAGAAGACAAAGTGTTGTAATGATACATGCAAAGACCTGGAGATAGAAAACCAAAGGGGGAAGACCACGCTTGGCATTTCTCAAGCTGAAAGAATTGAAGAAAAAATTCAAGCCTCGAATTGCAATATTGAAAAATTCTATGGGCAAAATACTGAATGATGCAGGAAGCATCAAAAGAAGAGGGAAGGAATTCACAGAGTCACTGTACCAAAAAGACTTGGTTGACATTCAGTCATTTCAGGAGGTAGTGTATGATCAAGAACTGAAGATACTGAAGGAAGAAGTCCAAGCTGTATTGAAGATACTGGCAAAAAACAAGGCTGCAGGAATTGATGGAATACCAATAGAGATGTTTCAACAAAGAGATGCAGTGCTGGAGATGCTCACTGGTCTGTGTCAAGAAATTTGGAAAACAGCTCTCTGGCCAACCAACTGGAAGAGATCCATATTTATGCCAATTCCAAAGAAAGGTGATCCAACAGAATTCAGAAATATCAAGCAATATCATTAACATCAGACATAAGTAAAATTTTGCTGAAGATGATTCTCAAAAGCGGTTGCAGCAATACATCGACAGGGAGCTGCTAGAAATTCAAGCCAGATTCAGAAGAGGACGTGGAACGAGGGATATCATTGCTGATGTCAAATAAATCTTGATTGAAGCAGAGAATGCCAGAAAGATATTTACCTGTGTTTATTGACTAAGTGAAAGCATTTGACTTTGTGGATCATAACAAATTATGAATGACACAGTGGAGAATGGAAATTCTAGAACACTTTTGTTCATGCAGAACCTGTACATAGACCAAGAGACAGTCATTTGGACAGAACAAGGGAATACTGCGTGGTTTAAAGTCAGGAAAGGTGTGTGTCAGGGTTGTATGCTTTCACCATACTTATTCAATGAGCATGCTGAGCCAATAATTTGAGAAGCTAGACTATATGAAGAGGAACGCAGCATCAGGATTGGAGGAAGACTCATTGGACAAAGACCTGCATTATGCAGATGACACAACCTTGCTTGCTGAAGGTAAAGAGGATTTGAAGATCAAGGACTACAGTCTTCAGTATGGATTACACCTCAACGTAAAGAAAACAAAAATACTCATAACCGGCCCAATAAATGACATGATAAATGGAGAAAAGTTTGAAGTTGTCAAAGATCTTGTTTTACTTGGATCTGCAATCACACCCATGGAAGCAGTAGTCAAGAAGTCAAACAACATATTGCATCTGCTGTAAAAGACCTCTTTAAACTATTAAAAAGCAAAGATGTCACTTTAAGGACTAAGGTGCGCCTGTCCCAAGCTATGGTGTTTTCAATCGCCTTGTATGCACATAAAAGCTGGAGAATGAATAAGGAAGACTGAAGAAGAATTGATGCCTTTGAATTATGGTGTTGGCAAAGAATATTGAATATACCATGGACTGCTAGAAGAATGAACAAATCTGTCTTGGGGGAAGTACAGCCAGAATGCTCCTTAGAGGCAAGGATGGCAAGACTTTGTCTCATATACTTTGGGCATGTTATCAGGAGGGATCAGTCCCTGGAGAAGGATGTCATGCTTGGTAAAGTAGAGGGTCAGCAAAAAAGAGGAAGAGCCTCAACAAGGTGGATTGACTTAGTGGCTGCAACAATGGGCTCAACCATAACAACAGTTGTGAGGATGGTTCAGGACCGGACAGTGTTTCATTCTGTTGTGCATAGTGTCGCTATGAGTTGGAACTGACTCTAGCGCTTAACAACCACAACAAATTTGTTTAGGTAAACATATTAATCTTGTCACTAGAATGATATATTTCTTTCAGCCAACAGAGTTCTCAACCCATTATCAGCCCTTGGTCTACAGAATTGGACTTTGAGTTTCAAATGTCCCCAAAAATGAGATTGCAGAGTTCTTACTACTGTTGATGTTACAGGGGAACTTGAACGGCAAGGAACCAAACACGAGCCTTACACTATCTAGAAGTGGAAGAACAGGGAACAACTGAGTCTAGAAAGTCAATTAGAAATAAACTATATTTATATAACGTTATCCAGGAATTAAGCTTTACTGAGCTTCCGTGTGAAGCTAAATGGGATAAAATTCAAAATTACTTTAGAGGAGAGACCAAAAAATGCTGTGTTTCTGGATCAATAAGAGAGACTTGTTAAATAGCAATAAAAACACGTCCTATTTTCACTCTCTCAAAATCACATAAGATGAAAACCATTTAATAATAAGATTTACACTTAAATGTTGTAGATTTATAAAATATTATTCTAAGGCCCTTCACATTTCTTGGCAGACAAAAAGAATTATTGCAGTGTTTCCAGATTATTTTATTGGACTTGTTAACAACAGCAAAAATAATTATCCTACCTGCGAATAGAATAACATGGAAGCCATTAATTTATAAGATGAATATTTAGATAATCTAAAGCTATAAAACATCATTCTAAAATTATAATCCTGTAAAGCTTCCGTTTGAACCACTGTGTCATTGAGAAAAAGAAATAAGAAATAGTTTAGTAGAGAGAAAAAAAATTATCTTGCTGTAGTTCTGGGTCTCCAGAAGTAGACTCATTACAAGGTAGGATCAACTTAGAAGGTGACTTATTTTGTGTTCAGGTTATGTGGACAGAAAGCTGAATTCAGTGCTTAAAGACATTTCTTGTTGTCAGTGGAGGATGTGCTGGGCCAGCAAAGACCCTCGGTGGAGAGGTGCCCTGAGGAGGTTTTCCTCCCTTTGCAGAATGGGGATCCCCTCCTCAAGAACTGCACGTGTGAACAAGGAGATGTGCCCGAGACTGTTCATTGCAAACAGTGTTTAAAATAGAAAAATACTGAAAACAACCCAAATATTCTTCAAAAGAAGAATGGATATATAATGTGTTGTATCTTCATATAATGGAATACAGTGGTGAAAATGACCTAGAGTTACATGCTTGAGTATGAATAAATATGAAAAATATAAATATGAAGTTGAGTTCAAAAGCAACATTCATAATGGTGTGCTAATTTCACAAATATTGAAAATAATACTATTCAATGCTTATGGATACATAAATGCACAGTAAAACTGTAAAAGCATGCATGGGGAGAATAAACACTGAACTCAGACTCTGGTTTCCCCTGGGGAGGAAGGTGAGGAGTCAGGCCAGAGAGCCTGAACTCTGTCACGGTTTATTTCTCAGGGAAAGAAGAGCTGAGGCAAATATGACATAATGTCAATATTTGATAAAGGTGGGTGATAAGACCATGCGTACTAATTATATTATGCTTATGCATCTTCATACTAAGCATAAATACTAATTATTATTTTATAATAAAATAAAGATTAAAAAGAATGAAAGAGTTGGAGGTAAGGAGGAGAAAACAGAGGATACAGACTCCTGTTTGGAGAAGCTTGATTATCAATAAAAACAAAAACAAACCAGTTGCCATGGAGTCAATTCCAACTGTGGAGACCCCATGTGTGTCAGAGTAGAACTGTGTTCCATAGGGTTTTCAATGGCTGGTTTTTTGGAAGTAGACTGCCAGGCCTTTCTTCCAAGGTGCCTCTGGGTGGACTTGAACTGCCAACCTTTTGGTTAGCAGCCAAGTGCTTAACTGTTTGCATTACCCACAGGCTCCTGATTATGAATAGAACAAAGGAGATAGATGGTTGCAAGGCTGGTATGGCTGAGTGAGAGTTTGTTTCTGTAGCTTTTTAAAAAAATTTATTTAAGATGACAAAGACTTATGGATCTTTTATTAAATTGCAGGAAAGAAGCCAGTTGAGAAAAAGGTTGAAAACAGTTTTGGATCTTGGAGGCTCAGCTCTTATAAAATTTCCTCAAAAAAAAAAAAGTGTTTTTCCTCCCCATTACACTGCTGTGTTTTTCCTCCCCATTACACTGCTGTGTTTTTCCTCCCCATTACACTGCTGGTACCTCAAGGAAGGACCAGGGCTATGTGTGTATGTTTATGAGCAAGCCCACAGTCTGTCCTAAACAAGCACACCATGGATGGATGGATGAGCAAATAGATGAGAAGATCTAGACTCAAAGTGTAATAGTATTAGCATCCTGTGTACGTTAGAGTGGCCACCAGGTGGCAGATGTGACAGTTGGTGATTACCCTTTCAGAGAAAGTAGTTCAGATGGTAGATACCCCCAGGAATCCTGGTAGTGCAGTAGTTAAGTGCTTGTCTGCTAACCAAAAAATTCATAGTTCGAACTGCTAACCGAAAGCTTGGCACTTGGAACCCACCAGCTGCTCCGTGGGTGAAAGATGTGGCAGTCTGCTTCTGTAAAGATTACAGCCTTGGAAACCCTATGAGGCAGTTCCACTCTTTCTTATAGGGTTGGCTATGAGTCGGAATTGGCTCCACAGCTACAGGTTTGGTTTAGTCTCTCTGCACCCCACCTCCAGACACCATGGGCCTATTTCTCTCTAGAGCACACTTTTTTTTTTTTAATAATATTTTGTGTTTAAGGTGAAAGTTGACACAGCAAATTAGGCTTCCATTTTACAATTCCTACACAAATTATTTGACTCGACGGCACTGGGTTTTTTGGGTACACGAATTATTCAGTGATATTGGTTACATTTTCCACAATATATCATCATTCTTATTTATTCATTCTGGTTGTACTATTTCTGTACTCTAGTTTCCCTGCCCCCCTCCCCCCCTTCTCACCTTTGCCGTAGAGCAGTTTTTGACCATTTGATCTCACATAGTTGATTTATTAAGGGCTCATTCCTCACTGGTGGTATTCTTTGATTTTATGAGCCAATCTGTTATTTAGGTAAAAGGTGACCCTCAAGGGTTAATTTTGGTTTAAGGTTTAAAGAGTATCTCAGGGTGATAGTCTCAGCAAGTCCTTTAGTCTCAACTGGTCTAGTAAATCTGGACTTTTTAAGAATTTGAGTTTTGTTCCACATTTTTCTCCCGTTCTAGTACACTTCATCTATTGTGACCCTAATCAGAAGTCAGTAGTGGTAACAGCACCATCTAGTTCTTCTAGTCTCAGGGTGGATGAGGCCATGGTTCATGTAGGCTATTAGTCCTGTAGACTACTTTCTTCTCTGAGTCTTTGGCTTTCTTCTTTCTCTTTTGTTCTAGACAAGTAGAGACCCATAGTTGTATCTTAGATGGCTACTCACAAGCTTCTAAGACCCCAGATGCTACTCACTATATTGGGGTATAGAATATATACTTTATAAACTATATTATGCCAGTTATCTGTGTTGTCCCATGAGACTATGGCCCTAAGCCTTCAAACCCAGAAAACCATCTGATGAGAAGATTTGGTTATATCTAAGAAGTATTCATAACTGTGTGTTTTATGTGGTTTATTATATATATAGATATGCATGCATGAGTTGGTTGATGTTCAGCCATTTCAGGAAGTAGCATATGATTAAGAACTGATGATACTGAAGGAAGAAGTCCAAGCTGCACAGAAGGAATTGGTGAAAAACAAGGATCCAGAAATTGACAGAATGCCAATTGAGATGTTTCAACAAATGGAGGCAGTGTTGGAGGTGCTCACTCATCTATGCCAAGAAATTTGGAAGACAGCTACCTGGCTAATCACCTAGAAGAGATCCATATTTGCACCCATTCCAAAGAAAGGTGATCAAATAGAATGCGGAAATTATTGAAAAATATCATTAATATCACATACAAGTAAAACTTTGCTGAAGCTCATTCAAAAGTGGTTGCAGTCAATTGGTCTCAACCCACCTGGAGCAAAGGAGAATGAAGAACACCAAGGTCACACGATAACAAAGAGCCCAAGAGACAGAAAGGGCCACATGAACCAGAGACCTACATCATCCTGAGACCAGAAGAACTAGTTGGTGCCCAGCCACAATCGATGACTGCCCTGACAGGGAGCACAACAGAGAACCCCTGAGGGAGCAGGAGATCAGTGGGGTGCAGACCCCAAATTCTCATAAAAAGACCATACTTAATGGTCTGACTGAGACTAGAGGAATCCCGGCAGCCGTGGTCCCCAGACCTTCTGTTGGCACAGGACAGGAACCATCCCCAAAGACAACTCATCAGACACGAAAGGGACTGGACAGTGGGTAGGAGAAAGATGCTGATGAAGAGTGAGCTAATTATATCAGGTGGACACTTGAGACTGTGTTGGCATCTCCTGTCTGGAGGGGGGATGGGAGGATAGAGAGAGTTGGAAGCTGGCAAAATTGTCACGAAAGGAGAGACTGGAAGGGCTGACTCATTAGGGGGAGAGCAAGTGGAAGTACGGAGTAAGATGTATATAAACTTATATGTGACAGACTGACTTGATTTGTAAACGTTCACTTGAAGCTCAATAAAAGTTAATAAAAAAAAAAAAAAGTGGTTGCAGAAGTACATTGACAGGGAACTGCCAGAAATTCAAGCCAGATTCAGAAGAGTGTAGAGAACGAGGGATATCATTGCTGATGTCAGATGGATTCTGGCTGAAGCGGAGAGTACCAGAAAGATGTTTACTTTTGTTTTATTGACTATGCAAAGGCATTCGACTGTGTGGATCAGAACAAATTATGGATAACACCGTGGAGAATGGGGATTCCAGGACACTTAATTGCGGAACCTGTACATAGACCAAGAAGCAGTTGTTTGAAAAGAACAAGGGGAAACTGCATGGTTTAAGATCAAGAAAGGTGTGAGTCAGGGTTGCATCCTTTCACCATATTTATTCAATCTGTATGTTGAGCAAATAAGCTGAGAAGCTGGACTATATGAAGAAGAATGGGGCATCAGGATTGGAGGAAGACTCATCAACAACCTGCAATATGCAGATGACACAACCTTCCTTGCTGAAAGCGAAGAGGACTTGAAACACTAATGAAGATCAAAGACTACGGCCTTCAGTATGGATTATACCTCAAGATAAAGAAAACAAAAATCCTCACAACTGGCCCAATAAGCAACATCAGGATAAACAGAGTAAAGATTGACGTCAAAGATTTCATTTTACTTGGGTCCACAATCAACACCCATGGAAGCAGCAGTCGGGAAATCAAATGACATGTGGCACTGGGCAAATCTGTTGCAGAAGACCTCTTTATCATGTTAAAAAGCAAATATGTCCCTTTGAGAACTAAGGTGTACTTGACCTAAGCCATGATATTTTCAACTGCCTCATATGCATGCTAATGCTGGACAATGAATAAGGAAGACTGAAGAAGAATTGATGCCTTTAAATTATGGTGTTAGTGAAGAATATTGAATATACCGTGGACTGCCAAAAGAATGAACAAGTCTGTTTTGGAAGAAATACAGCCAGAGTACTCCTTGAAAGCAAGGATGTTGCGACTTTGTCTCACGTACTGTGGACATGCTGTGAGGAGGGACCAGTGTCTGGAGAAAGATATCATGCTTGGTAGAGTAGAAGGTCAGCAAAAAAGAGGAAGACCCTTGATGAGATGGATTAAGACTGTAGCTGCAACAATGGGCTCAAACGTGATGATTGTGAGGGTGGCGCAGGACCAGGCACTGTTTCCTTCTGCTCTATATAGGGTCGCTATGAGTTGGGACTGACTCGATGGCACCTAACAACGTATGCATGCACACACACTTGCATGTACATATGCCTATGTTGTTGTTGTTGTTAGGTGCCATCAAGTGGTTTCCAACTCATAGTAACCCTATGGACAACAAAGTGAAAGACCGCCTGGCCTTGCACCATCCTCACAATTGTTGATACGTTTGAGCCCATTGTAGCAACCACTGTGTTAGCCCATCTCATTGAAGGCCTATAGATTGTCTATGTACACATACGTATGTACCCACATATTCATATCCATACACATATATGCCTATGTACATATTTGTGAAACCACACATATTTTTTGGTTGTTGATGTTGCAAAATTATATTTGTCATATCTTTTATCAAAAACATCCTTTTCGCTTGTGCACTCCTTAGCGACATCATTTACCTTGGTCAAGTTGTGTGCAGCACGATGGTGCCTTTCCCATCACCAAAGATAAAAAGTGTCTGCTATCTCCAGAGTGCTTCCCCCTGGCGCCCCCACCCATCCCTGGTGATGACCAATGAGCGTTGGTCTCTATACATCTATCTATTCTTGTCTTCCTATAAAAGTGCCGTCATATAATGTTTGTCCTTTTGTGGTTGGCTTATTTCACTCCGGATAATGTCCTCCAGATTTATCCACAAGATGTTTGGAGAATTCCTCATTATTCTTTATGGCTGCATAGTATCCCATTGTATGTATGTTCCACATTTTGTTTATCCATCCATCGATGGGCGATTAGGTTGTTCCCATCTTTTTGCTATTGTGAGTAATGCTGCAGTAAGCATAAGTGTGCATATGCAGAGCACTCTCACTCCATGCTCTGCCAGGTACTAGCACAGAGCAAGCCCAAAGGTTCGGGTTCTGCAGCTCAGCAGCAGCTGGCCAGGGGCTGAGATGTTAGTCTCCACTCCTGACACATACTCCTAGTATCTTGGGCGTGTGCCTTGAAACTTCCCCTTGCTTGGCCTGAGGGATGGAGAGAAGCCTCTACTTTAAATATACTCACTCTCCATATACCTCTCTTCAAAGAAACGGACTCACTCTGAAGAGTCTCTAGCCTTTTTATGGATCATTTTCTTTCTTCATATATGGCAAGAAGTGGGAGGTGGGCTAAAGGGCACAGGACTCGTTTTACTGCCTCTTAGGGAGTTTTTCATGGATGGTCTAGCATCTTGCTTTGGAATGGAGGTATATTATATTCTAGGCTTCGAGCCTCATCCAAAACTCCAAATTTATTTTTTAAAACTTTTGCTATTCTCTTAGTCTATTATACAATAACTAGGTAATTATAATTGTAGATAATTATCAATTATATTTAATAATAATTAGAGAATAAAAAAGAGCTCTTGGCAGTTAAAAAATAATAGCTGAAATTACAAAATCAATAGAAGAGCTGGAAGACAGAGCTAAGGAAATGTCTGGGAAGTGAGACATCCTCATGGAAAGAAGACAGCTGTTGTTATCTGCGGTCAGGTCTGCTCTGACTCATGACAACGTTATACGTAACAGGATGAAACGGTGATCAGTCCTGGGCCACCCTCATGATTGTTAGCGTGTTTGAGTGCAGTCAGATAATATTCTGTAATCTTTTTCCAGCCACTACTTCCATTTCTATTCCTTTAATAGAAACTTCCTCCCTATTGTATAATGCACCAATTTTCTAATCAATCCTCTGAAATAGAGGCACCCTCCTTCCAGCCCAGCATTTCAATATACTCAAAAGTAGGATTTCTTGTTTTGCCCCACTGCCTCTTCCCAATCCTGGATTCAGTACTATTGCTCAAAGTAACCTTGACTCTGAAGCCCTTACTAAGAGCTGATACTAGTTGTCTACTCCATATTTATACATGTGTGTTTTAAACTCAGCAGGTGCAAAACTAAATTCGATAGCTTTCCACCTCAACCTGCTTGTCCCTCTTTTTTCCTGTCTGAGCTTATAGCTTGACATGTACCCGCTGGCCCCAGGCATGAATGGGCAGCAGGGTATTTTGACTTTCCAAACCATCCACTTTAGCGGAATGGAAAGCTGGTCGCCTGGATGGGAAGCTAAACACCACCCCCTAGAGGTTCCTTGACTGCTTTGCATAGACCAACCTCAGAACTTCAGGGGGTATCAGCTGGTGGTGCAATAGTTAAGTGCTCTGCTGCTAACCAAAAGGTCAGTGGCTTTAACCCAACAGCTGCTACATGCAGAAAAGACCTGGCGATCTGCTTCTGTAAAGGTTACAGCCTAGGAAACCGTACGGAGCAGTTCTACTGTGTCCTGTAGGGTCACTATAAGCTGGAATCGACTTGACTGCACAAAACAATGACAATGACAGCCACATGCCCTGATTTCTCTTGGTTCCTGGTATCTGATGGGAAGAATTTGAACTATTTCTACAATTTGGGTTCAGATGGAGCTGACACATTGAAACGGGACTTGATGGACACCAAGCCAAAAGAAGGAACAACGAACTCTCTGAAAGAAAATCACCAAACATAGGAAGATTTTGGCAATATTGGTCATATTTGGCAGTAAAGCAAGCTTTTAGGAGAGTGAAATGACAATATTTATCATGTGAAGCTCTGTGTGGGAATCTTCCATGGGAGGGGGATTCTCCCTTTTCCCTCCCTTTTGCCTGTGTGTCCTATGATCCATACGGTTTTATTGGCTGATTTTTGGAAGTAGATCACCAGGCCTTTCTTCCTACCCTGTCTTACTCTGGAAGCTCTGCTGAAATCCCTTTAGCATCATAGCAACATACAACATCCATTGAGAGAGCATGAGGTGCATTGGCCAGCAATCAAACCCAGGTCTCCCACATGGGAGATGAGAATTCTACTATTGAATCAACATTGCCGCCACTTGGATCTTAAGCCAAAAAACCTAACCTGTGGCCATCAAGTCGATTTCAACCCATAACGACCCTATAGGACAGAGTAGAATTGCCTCACAGGGTTTCCAAGGCTGTGATCTTTGTAGTAGTAGACTGCCAAATCCTTCTCTCATGGAGCAGCTTCTGGGTTCAAACCACTGACCTTTAGGTTAGCAGCTGAGTGCATAACCAGTGCGCCCCTAGGGCTTTGATCTTAACCCACCTTATATAGGTCACTAGGAAATGAGCTGCAGTTTGCCAGTCTCGAGTTTATTCCAGGCATCCATATGATTGCTTGCTTTATCATATCTACTGACTTTGATCCCAGTCAGTGGGCAGAACCAGCTCTTGAGCATCAAACTCAACTTAAACTATATTTTCACAATTATAGCTAAACTCCTCCGTATTTGGAGCTTATTAGATTTTGAGTTCCTTCACACCTAATTTTTATACACCTTATTTTACATTCTGTTTTCTTAATATCATCAGTGTAAGTTGGGGGACCCTTTGGAGCCATGATGGTGCAGTGGTTTAAGTGCTCGACTGCTAACTGGAAGGTCGGCAGTTCGAAGCTACGAGCCACTCTGTGGCAGAAAGATGTGGCAGTGTGCTTCCGTGAAGATTACAGCCTTGGAAACCTTGTGGGGCAGTTCTACTCTGTCCTTTAGGGTTGATATTAGTTGGAATCAACTCTATGACAACGAGTTAGGTTTTGGTTTTGGTTTTGGGGGCCCTTTGCCATAGCAACTTGTCGTGGCAGGTACAGTCCAGCCTTGCCTGAAATCTTAACTAAAGTCAAGCCCCCGGTGGGTACTCGGTTCACCTCACTTTGGTGGCTTCAAGAGTGCAAACATTCTGCTATTGTCTCCTCCTGACTTCTTCTATTTCTCTACAAGGTCTTATTGACCTCTACTCATTATCCTCAATTCAATGACTTCCCCCTTTCTCATTCTGTTTACTAGCCTTGAAACATTTCCCTGCCTCTCATGCAATAACTTCCCCCCCCACCCCTTGATTAATGCTGCTGACTTACAGTGTCTTACTCGTGTCTGTATCCCCAGTGCCTAGCGGTAGGTTTTCAATGACAGGTTTTTTAAATTATAGGTTTTGAAATGAATCAAAGAGTGAAGGAATATCATCTTCACCTATCAACTTCCAAGACACTCCCACCCTCTTTCACGGCTTTAGCCTTGATTCATGGTTTCTTTTCCTTACCGTCTCTTGCTCACATCCTCCATGACTTCAACACCCATGAAATCCTTCCAACACCTTGACCTCAATGTTCCTTGACTTCTCCTAAGGGAATGAACTGAACGACTGCCAAGTTCTGTTCCGTCTTGCATCTCTCCTCAGTTTTCTCTCCCACAATTTTTTTTGCCTCTCCCCAAGATAATTACACTACCTTCTAGTAACTTCATCTCCGGACACAGCCACCAGATTTATCATCTGAACAACATAGCCCCCTGGCTTAAAAATCTTTAATGGTTTCTCATTTTATTAAAAATAAAGCCTGTGGGTTGTAAGTGTCCTCTTCACAATCTGGTCCCAACATACCTCCTTCGCCTAACCTCTCACAGCCACCTTAGGCTTCTCACATCTTCTCAAACTCACTTGGAAGTTTCCCGGTTCTTTGCTTTGGCTTATACTATTCTCTCCCCTAGAATTGCACTTGCATTCCCTCCAGCCTTCATCTCAGCCAACTGAAATTGTGCCCATCATCCTAGAACCACTTCTAATGCCACTTTCTCCCATGAAACATTCCTTAATGATTCAACAGAATCAATCTCTGGAGCCTCTGTAACTGCAATACACTTTGCTGTTATGTCTATTATAGCATTAATTAGTACAGGTAATACTGTACAGCCCACGGAAGCAGCAGTCAAGAAATCAAACGACACATTGCAGTGGGCAAATTGCTGCAGAAGACCTCTTTAATGAGGACTAAAGTGTGTCTGAACCCAAGTCATGGTGTTTTCAATCCCCTCATATGCGTGCGAAAGCTGGACAATGAATAAGGAAGACAGAAGAAGAATTGATGCCTTTGAATTATGGTGTTGGCAAAGAATATTAAATATACCATGGACTGCCAGAAGAATGAACAAATCTGTCTTGGAAGAAGTACAGCCAGAGTATTTCTTAGAAGCAAGGATGGTGAAACTTCATCTCACATACTTTGGACATGTTATCAGGAGGGACCAGTTCCTGGAGAAAGACATCATGCTTGGTAAAGTAGAGGATCAGCAAAAAAATAGGAAGAACCTCAATGAGATGGATTGACACAGTGGCTTAACAATGGACTCAAACATAGCAATGATTGTGTGGATGGTGCAGGACCAGGCAGTGTTTTGTTCTATTGTACGCAGGGTTGCTATGAGTCGGAACTGACTTGACCGTACCTAACAACAACAACAACAATACTATACCTCCCTCCCTGCCTTTGTACACACATTGAGGACCTCTTTGCTCCATTTCTGTATTCCTCACAGACTACCACACAGTGCCTGGCATGTAATACACACCCAAGAATTGTTAGATGAATTGAATTGAAATTCAAGGAGCTATCCCTGACTGTGATTTAGGTCTAGCATCTTGTAGAAATAGGCAAAGGCAATGCATATCTACTCCCTTAGGGACACTGCCTCATAATTATTTTAAAAGTTTTCTATTTTATCAAAGAGCCTTAGAAATGGCTTCTTTTCAAAGCTCCACGAAAGTATTATTTTTCTAATTAATTATTGTAGAAGGGTAACTATTGCATAAATCAATTCCGAACTTAGTTTGATCGTGATGGCTAATGAAATAGATTGGAGATCTAGAGCTCCGAAGAGAATGTTTTCAGATGAATAATATATTTTATTTGTCAGCAGTCCTCAGGCTCAATTTGTGCTGAAATTAACTGAAAATGAATTGCAAATAATCGTCAGCTCATTGTCAGTCCGCGTTTCTAAGGCCCCGAATAGATAGAATGACGAAACGCAATTTCGTTTTTCTTCGTAATTGCTTCTGGATAATACCAGAGCCTTTGAAAAGGAGCACGAGCCTGTGCATTTTGAAAATGCAAAGCCTGGGTTGAATACAAAAATTCTCAATGTGTCAGATGGAGCAGAATGAACATTTTTAGGGTCCTTTACAATAGGTAACATGATTTTGGACTTGAGATATGAAAAGCACTGTTTTTTGTGTCAACAGTGATAATTAGGATGGGGATCTGAGTTCAGTGAGCTTCACGATAATTCTGAAAGGGGTTAAAAACAATAAAGCTTCTTTCAAATGATACGAGGAGTCAGTGGAGGTTTGCGAGGTGTTTTAAAATTACCAGAGAAGAGAATAATCTATCGCCAATGAAGATGAATGAGCTCCTGAGGAACAAATGCAGAGGGTGAGCAGATAATAGTGAAGGCAGAAAATAAAACTTCGCAAAAGGCGGATATAAGGCAACAGCCTCAGCTCTCTGTCATCTATACTTTATTCTAAAAATGAATTAAGATAAAGGAGATGATTGCTTGTTTTAATGCCATTGTTGGGTTGTTGTTAGGTACCCTAGAGTCGTTTCCAACTCATAGCTACACTATAGGATAGAGTAGAACTGCCCCACAGGGTTTCTGAGGAGTGGCTGGTGGATTTGAACTGCTGACCTCTTGGTTAGCATCTGAGCTCTTAACCACTACACTACCAGGGCTCCTTAATGTCATAGTAATAGTAAAAAATACTTAAGCGATGTGTCGTCAGACTCCAGATCATGGTTTTCTAAAGTGTGTTCCATGGAATAATATCTTGACTTACTAATAGTATTCAGCCCACAAAAGAGCTCCCTGGTTGTAGTAAGTTTGGAAATGCTGTGGATGGTTTCTGCCTCTTAGAGAACCATAAAGCACATGAACATAGAAAAGGTCCTGAGAAGTCTTACAATAGAGAAATTTTTGAGCTTTGTTTGACCAAGTATTTCTCAAGAAATTCCACTACAGACATCAGTTTGTGCCTCACAGAGCACTAACATTCCCATGGAAGCCCGTCTGTGCAATAGTACACTAGATGGCCATGTCGGCTACTTATGTAAAATGGTCTGTACGTTTAGGGGTTCTCCACCCCCAGAAGTTGGATCTGAATGAGATTTAACTGTACAATGGTGTGAGTATGCCAGAGACTGACTCAGTGGACACTGTTGTCTTGTGCAGAATAGGCAGGAAAAGTGAGGGGCAAAATTATGATATATATTAAATCAATGGATCCCCTAAGTACAAAGTAGAAGAAAAAAGTATTACTATAGAGACCATAGGATATTAGCTCAGCCAGGAGAAAAAGTACCTGGACTGAGCATACACTGTTTTTAAAGTAATCAGTGATGTGTCTCCTGCTTGAAAGCCCCTCCTTAGGTCCGAGAGCTGAGTGCAACATCCTTACCATGGACAACAAGTGGCTGTCTGCTCTGGCCCAAGCCCGCTCCCTCATGTTTATCTGACACCACTCCCTCTTGTTGCTCACTGTCTTCAGTCTTTCTGACATTCTTTCAAATCTTCTAGATGTCAAGCTCTTTCTCACCTCAGCACCTCCTGTAGGCTAGTCTCCAAGTGAAACTTTCTTTGCCATTTATTCTTCTGACTTCCTTGGGGAAGCCTTCCTGGACCCCCAGATCAGATCAAGTCTTCTTATGGAGCACTGTAGTTTTTCTTGGTAGCACTTACTGCAAATGATTAATTATATGGAGGAATATTTGTTAACATTGTACTGAAGTATAAGCAAAAACCCAAACCAAACCAATTGCCATCAAGTTGATTCCGATTCACAGTGACCCCATGTGTTTCAGAATAGAACTGTGCTCCATAGGGTTTTCAATAAAATGCAAGACTTAGGATAGGGATCTGAGTCCACTGAGCGTTACGGTAATTCTGAAAGGAGTTAAAAACAATAAAGTTTCTTCCAAATAATATGAGAAGTCAGTGGAGGTTTGCTGCAGTCTTTTGGAAGCTGATCACCAGGCCTTTATTCCGAGGTACCTCTAGGTGGATTCAAATTGCCAACCTTTTGGTTAGTAGCCAAGTGCTTGACTTTTATGCCATCTGGGAGCCATATTGAGGTATAACATACACCCAGTGCTGTGCCTAATCTCGAATTTTTACATGCGTATAAACCTGAGGGACCACGTGAAATAAGCTATAGAATATATCTAGCATCCCAGAAGGCTCCCAGTCTATACTGCTCCCACCCCCAAATGATTCTTTCTTTTAACTTTTATCACCATAGGTCAGTTTTCCTGTTCTTGAACTTCTTATACATATGGTATATCTTCTTCTGCATTTGGCTTCTTCTTTTACTTTCTTAGTAATATTTTATTATGGTTAAGGTGAAGGTTTATACAGCAAATTAAGTTTCCATTTAACAATTTCTACACAAATTATTCAGTGATATTGGTTACGTTTTCCACAATATGTCATCATTCTCATCTATTCTGTTCTGGCTGTACCATTTCCACTACTCTAGTTTTTCTGCCCTCTTACCTTGTCATCTTTGCTTTAGAGTAGTTTTTGACCATTTGGTCTCATATAGATGATTTTTTAAAGGAGCTCATTACTCACGGATGATATTCCTTGCTTTATGAGCCGATCTGTTATTTAGCTAAAAGGTGACCCCAAGGGATAATTCTAGTTTACGGTTTAAAGAATATCTCAGGGTGGTAGTCTCGGGGGTCCCCTAATCTCAAGAAGTCTAGTAAGCCTGGACTTTTTAAGAATTTGAGCTCTGTTCCACATTTTTCCCCTGTTTTATCAGGATCCATCTATGGTGGCTGTGGTCAGAACAGTCGGTAGTGGTAGCTGGGCACCATCTAGCTCTTCTCGTCTCCCGTAGACTTATTTCTTCTCTGAGTCTTCGGTTTCCTTCTTTATCTTTTGCTCTGGACAAGTAGAGATCAATAGATGTATCTTAGATGGCTGCCTGCAAACTGTTAAGGCCCCAGATACTACTCATCACATTGGGATATGGAACATACACTTTATGAACTATATTATGCTAATTGACGAGTTGTCCCATGAAATTATGGTCCTAAGCCTTCAAACTCAGAAAACCAATCTTGCGAGGTGTTTGTTTATGTCTAAGAAGTATCCATAACTGTGTTGCCTAAGAGGTTTATTATATACATGGATATACATGCATGTACACACACACCTGTATGTACACATGCCTATAGATACACCTATCTGCGCACACGTATTCACACCCACACAGTTACATGCCTATATACATATTTGTGTAACTACACATATTTTTTGGTTGTTGTTGGTGTTATTGTGAAATTATATTTGTCCTATCCTTTACCAAAAACATCCTTTTCTGTTGTGCACTCTTTAGTGACATTTACCTTGGTAAACATTGAAGCTACCTTTCCTATCACCAAAAATAACAAGTGTCTACTATCTTGAGAGTGCTTCACCTTCTGCCCGCCACCCATCCCTGGTAACCACCAATGAATGCTGGTCTCTGTGTGTATGTGTATGTGTATATATATATTTTTGTCTTCTTACAAAAGTACAATCATACAATATTTGTCTTTTGTTACTGGCTTTTTTCATTCAGCATAATGTCCTCCAAATTCATCCATGCTATGTTTCAAAGACTAATTATTATTTTTTATGGCTGCCTAGTATTCCATGTTTGGTGTCTTTTTGTTCACCCTTATAGCTGTGCGATCTATCTGCATTGTTGTGTGTATATCGGTATTTTTTAAATTGCTGTAGAATTCCGTTTTATGAATACACCACAATTTATCTATTCTGAATACTTGGGACTGTCAATCCCTCTAGAATGTAAACTCGATGAAGCCACAGAGACTGTGTCTGTCTGGGTGACTGGCATGTCCGTGGTCGTAGCACAGTGCCTGACATAGGGTAATAGGGTAGGAGCCCAGAATTTGTGTTGAAAATTAAATTTTTTAAATGTTTTGGGGGTTGGTGTTAATCCTTTTTATAAACTAAGACAATCTTCTCTTTTTGTGCATGATGACTCAGGACCTGAGATGTTAAAACAAATCTCTCTCTCTCTCTCTCTCTGCCTATCTACCTGCCTGCCTATCTACCTACCTACCTACCTACCTACCTACCTACCTACCTATCTATCTATCTATCTATCTATCTATCTATCTATCTATCTATCTATCTATCTATCTATCTATCTATCTATCTATCTATCTATCTATCTATCTATCTATCTATCTATCTATCTATCTATCTATCTGTCATCTATCTATCCATCTATCTAATCTATCTCTCTACTGGTGGTAGAATTCTTGTCTTTCATGCAGGAGGCCTGGGTTCAATTCCCGGCCAATGCACTTCCTGTGTAACCATCACTTGTCTTTTAGTGAAGCCTTGTGTGTTGCTATAATGCTGACCAGGCTAAGATAGATTAGGAAGAAAAGCCTGGAATCTCCTTCTGAAAATAAGCCAATGAAAACTCTAGGAATCACAAGGGTCCAACCCACAACCGATCATGGACATGGCGGGGTGTGGGGGGAGGGACTCCACCTCACCAGAACCACAGGGAATGAACAGGATTACTATGGAGTAGGAAAGAAGTGCATCACTGTCTTAGTCATCTAGTGCTGCTATAACAAATACCACAAGTGGATGGCTTTAACAAAGAGAAGTTTATTCTCTCATAGTTCAGTGGGCTAGAAGTCTGAATTCAGGGCACTGGCTCCAGGGGCAGGCTTCCTCTCTCTGACTGCTCTGGAAGAAGGTCCTTGTCATCAGTCTTCCCTTGGTCTGGGAGCATCTCAGCACAGGAACCTGAGATCCAAAGGACACGCTCCGCTCCTGGCACTGCCTTCTTGGTGGTATGAGGTTCCCATGTCTCTCTCCTCACTTCTCTCTTTTATATTTCAAAAGAGATTGGCTTAAGACACTATCTAATCTTGTAGACCTCATCAATATAACTGCCACTAATCCATCTTATTACCTCACAGTGATAGGATTTACAACATATAGGGAAATCACATCAGATGACAAAGGTAGACAATCATACGATCATACAAGGGAATCATGACCTAGCCAAGCTGACAGATATTTTGGGGGGACAAAATTCAAACCATGACAATCACCAAAGGAAGGGTGAGTTGGGTAAGGGCTGGAGAGGGAAGGAAATATTGTGCTCAGCTCTGAGAATTTGGATTGAGGAGATCTGGATTCAGGACACCAGGGCTGCCGTCTGACTCTTTAGGGTTCTTGTCTCAAATATGTAAAATGAGGGGCTTGGACTTCTAAGGCATCCCAGTGTCATGGATTGAATTATGTCCCCCCCCCCCCAAAAATATGTGTATCAACTTGGTTAGGCCATGATTCCCAGTATTGTGTGGTTGTCCTCATTTTGTGATTGTAATTTTATGTTGAGAGGATTAGGGTGGGATTGTAAGACCACCCTTACTCAGGTCACCTCCCTGATCCAAGGTAAAGGGAGTTTCCCTGGGGTGTGACCTGCCACCTTTTATATGTCAAGAGATAAAAGGAAAGGGAAGCAAGCAGAGTGGGGGACCTCATGCCACCAAGAAAGCAGCATCAGGAGCAGAACATGTCCTTTGGACCTTGGGTCCCTGTGCCTGAGAGGCTCCTCGACCAGGGGAAGATTGAGGACAAGGACCTTCCTCCAGAGCCGACAGAGAGAGAAAGCCTTCCCCTGGAGCTGACATCTTGAATTTGGACTTCTAGCCTACTTTACCATGAGGAGATAAATTTCTCTTTGTTAAAGCCATCCACTTGTGGTATTTCTGTTATGGCAGCACTAGATGACTAACACACCCAGCTACCATAATCTTTAGCCCAACTCTATGAAAAATGGACATATAAAACAGAACCCTGTGATGGTGCCTCTGGGCACAGTCTGAAAAGCAGTAGAGCATGGTGACAGCACAGTCTGAATTCAGATCACTTGGGTTCAAATTTGTCAGATGTCCATCCTCACAGGGCCTGCCTTGTGAGAATGCGAACTGTGCAGCCTCACAGGGCCCTGTACTCACAGGGCCTTGTGCTTGGTTTAATGCTCTGCTGTTGCTATCTTGAAATTCTTAATGATTTTATCTTGAGGCTTATGTTTTGTAAATGAAGTCCATTGGTACACTGGAGCACACCTGTGAGCAGAGAAAGATAATCACAGTATGTGTGTCCTATTCACTTACAGAGTTAGTGACTCCCCAGGAGCACAGAATTCCAGTGGACCCAGAAGGCATGGAGGTTTAGCGAGACTCAAAGCAAGTACAAGGTAAGCATGTTACATTTACAACTGATTTTCCGTTCCAACCAGAGCTTGCTTCAAATGCAAAATGAAGGCAATGGTAGTGTAAGAAACACGACTGACCAAGGACTCTATCATATACTTTCTCATGTTGTTTCCCTGTATTAGCCAACCATGTCTGCTGAAAATGATGACAAAGGAGGGAAGGGAAAGATAGGGGAACCCACAGTTCCTTCTCCTTTCAGCCCTTCCTGACCTACCAGTAAGCCAAAGGTAGAGGGAGTTGGTAGGATGTACAGATATCAAGTGACAAAAATAGTTGAGTTAGTTTTGTGCATTGTTTCTACTTTTTGGAGAACCAAAATACACATGCTCATGTGAGCTACAAAGCAACGAATCATGCGATTTTGGTTATTCTGCCTACCAGTTAAATGCTCCTATGTGAAAAAGGAAGAGAGAAGAATTGATACATCCAAATTGTAGTGTTGGTGAAGAATAGTGAATATACTGTGGACCACTAGAAGAATGAACAAATCAGGCTTAGAGGAAATACACCGAGAATGCTCCTTAGATTCAAGGATGGTGTGACTTTAGCTCACTTCACTTTGGATGCATCATCAGGAAAGACCAATAGCAAGGAAAAGACATCATGTCTGGTAAAGTAGCACCGTTATAACCGTTGCTGTGTAGTCGATTCTGACTCATAAGAGGACAGAGGAGAACTACCCCACAGGGTTTCCAAGGCTATAAATCTTTATGGAAGCAGACTGCCACACTTTCCTCCTGTGGAGCAGCTAGTGGGTTCAAACCGATGGCCTTTTGGTTAGCAGATAAGCGAGAAACCCTCAACAACGAGCTCAAACATACCAATGATTATGAAAATGGCACAGGACCGGGCAGCATTTTGTTCTGTTATACATAAGGTCATCCTAGGTCAGAGCGGAATAAATGACAACTAACAACAACAAATACATGCATTTCAAACTGGCATTGCATGATATAAAGATGAATGTAAAATTCATGCTAGTAATTTAAATTTTGTTTGTTGTTGTCGTTGTTAGGTGCCGTTGAGTCGGTTCCGACTCATAGCTACCCTATGCACAACAGAACGAAACACTGCCTGGTCCTGCGCCATCCTCACAATTGTTGTTATGCTTGAGCTCATTGTTGCAGCCACCATGTCAATCCACCTCATTGAGGGTCTTCCTCTTTTCCGCTGACCCTGTACTTTGCCGAGCATGATGTCCTTCTCCAGGGACTGATCCCTCCTGACAACATGTCCAAAGTATGTAAGAAACAGTCTCGCCATCCTTGCCTCTAAGGAGCATTCTGGCCGCACTTCTTCCAAGACAGATTTGTTCGTTCTTTTGGCAGTCCGTGGTATATTCAATGTTTTTCGCCAACACCACAATTCAAAGGCGTGAACTCTTCTTTGGTCTTCCTTATTCATTGTCCACCTTTCACATGCATATGATGCGATCGAAAATACCATGGCTTGGGTCAGACACACCTTAGTCCTCAGGGTGACATCTTTGCTCTTCAACACTTTGAAGAGGTCCTTTGCAGCAGATTTACCCAATGCAATGCGTCTTTTGATTTCTTGACTGCTGCTTCCACGGCCGTTGATTGTGGATCCAAGTAAAATGAAATCCTTGACAACTTTAATCTTTTCTCCGTTTATCATGATGTTGCTTATTGGGCCAGTTGTGAGGATTTTTGTTTTCTTTATGTTGAGGTATAATCCATACTGAAGGCTGTGGTCTTTGATCTTCATTAGTAAGTGCTTCAAGTCCTCTTCACTTTCAGAAGGCAAGGTTGTGTCATCTGCATAAGGCAGGTTGTTAATGAGTCTTACTCCAATCCTGATGCCCCGTTCTCCAGCTTCTCGTATTATTTGTTCAGCATACAGATTAAATAGGTCTGGTGAAAGAACACAACCCTGACGCACACCTTTCCTGACTTTAAACCAATCAGTATCCCCTTGTTCTGTCCAAACAACTGCCTCTTGATCCACGTAAAGTTTCCTCATGAGCACAATTAAGTGTTCTGGAATTCCCATTCTTCGCAGTGTTATCCATAGTTTGTTATGATCCACACTTTTATTTGCTTAGAACAACATTAAACAGCAAATAAAAACACCATAATAAGTTGATAGACTGTAGAAGAAAGAAAAAACTTTATATTTCAGGATATGTCATTATGCTTTTTTTTTTCCTGCTCTTTGAACAAGGAGCCCTGCATTTTCATTTTTTACTGGATCACACAAATTATGTAGCCACCTCTGCTTCAGCAAATTATTAGGTCTCTCAGCGTCTCAGTTTCCTCATTTGTAGATCAGGTCCAATAACAGTGACTTCCTCATTCGATTGTTGCAAGAATGAACAGTGGTTGGTGCTTAGTCATCACTCAACAAATGTGCGCTTTTATTGTAAAGATGAGTTAGGATCAAGAAAATCTTTAGGATCACTTGATCTTAATCCCCCTTAATGATGGATTTACATAAACCAAATTAGTCAGCTAATTCTATCCCCTATTCTTTTCCTGGAGCCCTGGTGGCACAGTGGTTAAGAGCTACGGCTGCTAACCAAACATGGGCAGTTCAAATCTACCAGCCACTCCTTTGAAACCCTATAGGGCAGTTCTACTCTGTCCTCCAGGGTCATTATGAGTTGGAATTGACTCGACGGCAATGGGTTTTTTATTCTTTTCCTAGGTTGCGGTAGTTTGATACGGTTTCATCAATGGGCTTAATTTACCCCTTAGGTGATACGTTAAAATTATTTAACAGAATACTTTATATAGACAGTAGCTGGGCCAATAAAGTTAAGAAAAATTTATCAGGAGGAGAGCAGAAAGGTTCAAACTTTTTCAATCCAAAATGAAAGCTGAGAGGTAAAAATCAAGCCATTGTTTAGGTGAAAAAGCAGGGGGGGAAAAAGACACTTTCCACTTCCCACCAACAGATGGCAATATAGCTAAGCAAATGGAGTACAACGTTCGTGAGAGGAATTCTGTCATAAAGTATGAGGGAGCAAGGCTATAAACAATGTATAGAAAACAATGAATATTTTAATTAGGTGTTAATAACCGAATATTGAATCCTTGTTTTCCACCTAGCTTACAGCCGTGTTATGACAGCTAATTAATAAGCGATTGTAAAGGAAATGATTAATTATTTATAGTAATAATTACAGTAGCTTACAAGCTTGTAATCATAAAGTGGTTTTCAAAAACAGATGGAGGCAAAGTAAGTTATTATTCTGTTGTTAGGGAAATATTGTAGTACCTGTTTGGGGGGATGATTTTTATTTTTGTTTCACATTTTTTTTGGTTTGTTAAACAGGCACCATCACACATTCGTTCCATCAAGTTTCATTCCAGCCATGGAATATAAAATCACGTATGTGTATTTTCTTAAAGGATTCTTTGTCATACTTATTTGAAATTATGTGCATGAGGGTAAACATGAACACCTCCTTGTGTGGGGGAACTTTCTAGAAAGATGTCAACCATTGAACAAACCGAGACAAAACCCTGGACCAGAAGATAAAGCCTTCCCCTTAAGCCTCTGTCTCTAGTGCCTGATTCTCATATATAAAAACAAAACTGAAAAGCAAGCGTATAATTCCCAACTTCTCCTCCTCCTTCTCATTCCATATTTCAAGTCTCTTTGAACTGCCTCATGCCGTCACGATTTAATGAAATCCCTAGCTCTGGAAGGAAGCCACGAAAGATATTTCAAGACCTTTACCTTGCCTTTTGAGGAGCCCTGGTAGCAGAGTGGTTAAGCATTGGCTGGCAACCAAAAGGTCAGGGGTTCAAACCCACCAGCTGCTCCATGGGAAAAAGATGTGAAAGCCTGCTTCCATAAAGGTTTACAGTCTTGGAAGCCCTATGGGGCAGTTGTACTCTGTCCTCTGGGTCACTGGGAGCCAGAATCGACTCGACGGCAGTGGGTTTGGTTTGGTTGGATCTTGCCTCTCTGTTAGAAGCAGAGCTAATGCAGTTTACTTATTAGATGAATCACCTTGGGTCCTGATACACTCCAGCCAAGTCTGCCCTGGCGAGGGGAATTGGTGAATTGAGGCAATTATCTTCATAATTTAAATAAACAAAACCCTCCTCATTTTTGTATTGGCTACCTGAATTTTTCAGGTGAATGTCTAATTTTGGGTTTGAATTGTTAGAGATGGATCTTGCCTCTACTCTCTTATTAAACTGACTAGCTGAGCTCTGGACTCTTCTGCCGTGAACCACTTGGGCACTCACAGCAAATGCGTTCCTGGGCTCTCTGTCTCATGCTGTTTGGTTAGCTGCTATGGAATCGGCCCCCAACTCACAGCAGCCCCATGCACGATGGAACAGAACGCTTCTTGGTCCAACGCTATCCGCGTGATTGATGGGGACAGGATCACGGTGATCCAACGCTATCCGCGTGATTGATGGGGACAGGGTCACAGTGATCCAATGCTATCTGCGTGATTGATGGGGACAGGGTCACGGTAATCCAACGCTATCCACGTGATTGGTGGGGACAGGGTCACGGTGATCCAACGCTATCCCCGTGATTGGTGGGGGACAGGGTCACGGTGATCCAACGCTATCCGCGTGATTGATGGGGACAGGATCACGGTGATCCAACGCTATCCACGTGATTGATGGGGACAGGATCACGGTGATCCAACGCTATCCGCGTGATTGATGGGGACAGGGTCACAGTGATCCATAGGGTTTTACTGGCTGAGTTTGGGCAGTAGGTCACCAGGTCTTTCCTTGTAGTCTCTCTTAGTCTGAAAGCTGCTCAGCATCACAGCAACACACAAGTCTCCACTGACAGGTGGTGGCCATGTTTGAAGTGCATTGCCTGGGTATCGAACCCCACAAAGACATGTAGGATAACCGCGTTCTTCCTGACAATATTGCCACCAACATGCCCGCGTGGACCACATGTTCTCTGCTGGCCCGAGTCCAAGCCACAACCTGTGCTGGCACTTTGAAGTGGGATCCTATGGCTGGTCCTGGCTGCCTCTCCTAACTCCGTCTTTCTTCTCAGGCCATGTCCTAACTTTACAAGGTGAATATCCCATCCTATTGGCCCTAACTCAGTGCTGATGAACATTCTCAGGAGATATGAGAGCTTTGTAAGTGTAGGCACCACTGTAATTTCTAAGTAAAAGGCATCATGTTATTGTTACTTAATATCTGTAATTAATGTATTAATTATTTAGCTCCTTTTGTCCTTAGGCCACCATCATTGGAGTTCAAAGAGAACCCTGGTAATGATAATTTCTATGATGTAAACCCAAAAATGACTGTGATCTGCATTGCTTTTCATACTGCATATTTTTGAAGACTGAATCTCAACTTTTAGCTTTTGCCCCTGCCTTCAATCTGTCCTGCTCTCTGTGACTCAGCACTGAAGCTTCCTATGGCTACCTCGTCTCCAACCTCTTCCCAGCCCTCACTAGCTGGGGAGAGCTATATAGCATGTTCAGAGGCAGAGCACCTGATTGCACAGTGCTGGGTGAGGGAAGGCAGAAGGGCTGCGTAACAGAAATGGATGTTGGTGGCTGACAGATGTGGGTTTGAATCCCATGACCTTGGGCATGTCTCTTGCCTTCTCTGAAGTTCAATTTTTGCTACAGGGAAGCAAATCCTTAGGTTTTGCCAGGTAGGGGTAATAATACATATATTACAGGATGCTGATTAGAAGTAGCTTAATCGAAGTGTCTGGCATGAGGTGGGTGTTTAATTATAGTAGTCATTATTAGAGCTGCTCTCCATGCAACAGGAGCAGAGATATTTTTATTCTATTACTATTATGCTTCATCCTCCTTTCTCCACTGCAGTAGGACTTTACCCATCAGGACCTATTTTCTGAAAACATAATTGAGCGCAACTCTGTAGGGAACAAACAGGAGGTGCTGCCATGACTCTGCCTCTAATGAACTCTAATGAACTTGCACTTTTGCTAAGAAAAGATAAAACTGGTATGCATGAAACAGAAATAATATGTCAATAATAATAATAACAGATATTGAGAATTTTACTTTGTGTTAGGCTTTGGGCTAACTGCTTTACAAATTTTTTCTCATTTAATCATCACTAATCCAGTAAATGGAAACCCTGGTGGCCTAGTGGTTAATTGCTATGGCCGCTAACCAGAAAGTCAGCAGTTCAAGTCTACCAGGCCCTCCTTGGAAACTCTGTGGGGTCACTTCCACTCTGTCCTATAGGGTTGCTGTGAGTCGGAATCGACTCGACAGCAACTGGTTTTTAGAATCCATTAAGTAAATACCATTCTTATCGCCCCTATTTTACAGGAGAGAAAAGTGAGGCTCAGAGGGGTTAGGAGACCTCCCAAAGTCACACAGCTAGTACTGGCAGAGCCAAGGCTTACTCTGCTTAACTGTTGGTATGGGCAGTATTAAGTGGTGCAGACCAGGAGTTGTCAATTTTCAGAGAATGGACAGGCCATTGTAGGACGGAGTTCACTCAAAAGGTGTTTTGGAGGTGTGGTACTTTTTTCTGAGCCTCACAAGGCTAGCTGGAAAAGGGAAGAGTTAACAGTAAAATGTAAGAGGCCAAAGAATGGAGAATTAGCAGTTCCCCAGGAAACCATATATCCAGCATTTTTCTGCTTGGGTTTATGCCAGGGCCTGAGTCTTCCCCCAGTAGTTCAGCATTGGTCAAGGTGTCCCCTTAATTCTGTGATCTCACTTCTCTCACATCAATCACTGTTTAAAGAATCAAGGCATTTTTGAGTTGGGAGGGACCCCGGGGGTCCCACCGCACTCTAGAGAGGGGGTGTGAGTTGCCCAAGGTCACACAGCTGCTCTTCCCATTGCCAGGCTGGTCCTGTTCCCACACGTGCCCTGCCTTTTATGGCACCAGGGATGGGGGCACAGGTTTTTACAAAAATTCTTCCAGCTCTATTTTACATACTTCATGTATGGTACTGTTCAATATACATGACCTCTCTGTTCTTTTCCTCTCTGTTTTAGGGCAGTATTTACCAAAGACATTACTGGTCGGTCTGCATCTCCCTTATCGAAATGCTCCTCTATTGTCTTGCTTAGAATCAAACACAGTATATAACACGCTGGGGTTTCCCCGTGCTCCTACTGCCAAGTCATGCTTCTCCCCACCCCAGTCTGGAAGCGAGGAGGGTTCACAGTCCAGACCCCGAAGATTTGATGAGATATTAAAGTTGGTCATGCACTCCCTTCTTGCCACCCAATATATTATATGTTCAGCAGGAGACTCTTTTGTTTTGAAATAACGTCTTTATTTAAAACAAAAATTCTGAGCCTGGTTAGACAAATGCATAAACAGGTATCAGACGCGGAGTGACTTCTCCGATGAAGCAGCCTCTCGCCCGCCGTCAGTAAGTCCCTGCTGACAGTCGTTTGATGCATTCGCTGCGTTTTATATTACTCAATGTGGCTTATGTATCTGCCAATAAATCTGGAATACAGGTCACAGAATATGTAGCTCAAGGAAATCCATAAAAGTAGCAGAGAGAGGCTTCACTCTCTGCATCTGATTGCCAAAAGCTGAGGTCATTTCCTCGTGCTAAAAATGTAGAGCTTCATAAATTATTTTTATCACCTCCGGAGCCAAGCAAACAGTTTTGCACAGATGCCAAAGGGGTTGCGTTGCTTTTTTCCCCCCGCTTTAAGCTGAAAACATTTTTCTCAAGCCTGCCGCAAATGATTGTGCTTATTCTCCTTCGCCCCCCGCCCCCAAGCATTCTTAACATCCTGGCCTATTGCTTCTAAGTCTAGGATCGCAAACACAATGGCACCAGCGCAGGGCCTGCAGTGAATGTGATGCAAATACCCGAGCTCAGAAGATGGTTCTGACGTGGGTTTAATCACTCCCCCTCATTGGCAGTTGACGCTGTTTCCCTTACGACATTTTTAAGGAGATGTTAGGTATGCCGAGACAGTCCGAACGAGCAGCGAACGTTCAGTGGAGAACTTTATAGAAAACACTACTGAATTAACTTACAGTACATTTGTTAAACATGAGCACCTCTAATAATGACATTTCATTTAACAATGCCCTTTGTCTTTTCAGTTCATCAGTTACCTATTTCAGTAATGAATCGCAGTCATACCATTCTGATTCTCTCCTAATGTAAAGGCTCAGCTCACTTGGCCGCCAGCGAAGCATGATGCTATTATTCAGTTCCTGGCTTAGGAAAAAGCTATAGAATAGATCACAATTCTAATTGGCTAACACATATTCAACCCTACGATTGGTAAGGGCACTCAGTGATGCTGTTTAGCTTTTGATGGGGATAAGTAAAATAAAGAAGGGGAAATGGTTTGAAGAAGAAGAAGGAAAAAAGGATGGCATGTATATTTTATGAGCAGTAACCTAAGTATCCATTGAAAAAATATGAGCACACATTATATTTAATAGCTCAAATGTTATCTTAATTTTTTTTTTATCAACAATTCATGCAGATAGCTTAATACCAAATATTTTAGTTAGGATTAACCATCTGTGAAACGGAAGGTTTAGCAAATGAGAGAAGGAATTTGTTCTACCTGCAGCAATGGGGAGACTCATGTCAGCTTCTGGAAGGCTGGGGCGTGCATGAGACGTTCTTTCTCTGCCAAGTAAATGCAGGCGGACTTGGAAAATATTATGTCTATCGTAGACCTGATTTATACTTCCCAGAGAAGGTAATGAAGTCTGTGTCCAAACTTGTTTTTGTCCCCCTTGCAAAGCTTTCTTTGGCACGAAAGATAGGTTCTTTCCTTCTTTTCCTTTTTCCATGTGGCAGAAATCACCAAAGCACTCCCCCCCGCCCCCGCCACCACCTTTTCTGAACTCACCAAAACAACTCATTGGTAAAGGCAAGATTCAGCTCACCATAACCTCTCTCCAGCTGAAGCAAAGCTGCACAATTTACAATAGATCTTTGGAAAACTGCTCTTTACTGAGGGCCACCGCATCTATAGATCTCTCTCAATTACCCACAGTAAATTTAGGCATTGTACAAGAGCAAATTTTACAGTCCATGAAGAGATGAAGTGAAATCCAGATGAAATTCATTGTGACAGATTCCCAGTTAGTGCTCTGATGTGTCTGTATTACAGAAGATAGACATTCTATTAGCATGGAAGCTCCCATAATGGACTGTGAATCATCTCAGGTAATAGAGATGCCAAGCAGAATGACTGAAAAGCACTATTGAATTCCATTAGAGCTCTTTGTTTTTAAATCAGTCATTTCTTGTGAATAACCAGCTATACACTTCTTGACCCTATCTCCAAGTGATAATTGTGGACTAATATCACAAGACATTAATCTGAGTTACTGTGCAATTAGCGTTTCAGTTGCAGGCATAGTCTGGGTTTCCTAAATGCAAAGGCCCACTCCTTTGAAATCTCAAGCTCGTATTACAGATTTGCTGTTTCAGGAACAGGCTTTTGCTTGATGCCTGTTTCAGTTTCGTTCCAGCGTTACTGGAATCACTTTCTTGGTCATTCTGTATACAGGGATTTTGTAGTGTGACTTCCTGCCCCCTTTCATTTAAAGATTTTCCCTTCTACCGGGTCAGACATCCAGGGCAAAACAGTTATCACAACATAAGTCTGTAAAGAAACCATTTTAAATGAGCCAGGTCAGCAAATCTTTCTTTTCTTTTTGAACCTTAGACATGTAGCTAATCATTAACAAAATAAAGAACATCACAGTTGGCTGTATACACAGCCCCACCTAATCCATCAATCAAATATGATTGACCAGACTTAGTATTACTTGGATAATTAGTGCAGAGCTTAGGTTTGTGCAGTACTGCAAAACCTTCAGGATGCCTGCATAATTACCATTTGTATAGTAGATCGAGTTGTATGAATTAGTCTATTGGGTTATAATATAAACAAGAGGCACTTAGAAGAGACAAGCCAAACAGCATACGTTTCTTAATTCATTGCGTTTGATACAAATAAAAGCTTTGCCTCGTGACAAGCCATTGCACGTATGAAACAGAGTGGCTTGTCCTGAGGAGGCAAAGCTTTATTTGGCCAGAAGCTCTGAACTTAACATGTATACATTAAACGAGAGAGGAAATCTTTTCTTGTGTCTAGTGTCTTCCACCTGATGTACAAGGCAAAAAAAAAAAAAAAAAAAGAGAGAAGAAATTTTGAAAGGGGACTCCGGAATCCAGAGCAAAGCAACACGCATGGAGTCACTTCAGTGTGCTCCCGTAAATCCTCTGGGACAACTTTAAAAAGAGTCGGCTTTACGTCTTCTGCCTACGATCATCTATTCTCACACCGGGATGAACAACGTTACCCTCATCTGCACGCAGGAGGATCCAAGGCTCGTGCCTCCACGCCAGGCTCTCGCCTTAATACTGTAATGACAGGTGTAAGATTAACTTTGTTACGTGTCTAGCCACTCATGCAAACTAAATTAAATTAATGGAACAAATTTCTCTCGTAATTAAGATAAAAATTCATGTCAGCTGTAACCTTGCTGTACACTAATTATATACAAATGATTTATCATCTGCTTCGCCCAGAATATTAATCCTTACCTCATTGATAACTGCAGCCAGTGTTAAGAGATGAGACTTGATTAACTATGACAGATTGGGCAACCACGGCCCGCAGCGCCAGCACCACCGGTGAAACCAATAACGGTCGAGTAGCTCTCTGGGTTTAAAATGCATTCCCATGGAAACAGATGCATGCTTAATGAAGGGTACTGAGATTATTTTCAATAATGACTGATATTGGAACAGTGGGCAGAGCTGATCAATAACAATTAACCACTTAGTCTGCTAAAGACATGGTTAGAGAAAGCAGGTTATTTACACATTAGTAGAACCTTATTCAGAGAGGAGTGCTCCATAATGTCTCTATGCTGAGCCGTTTCTCCTGGTTCCTGCCTGGGAGGGGTTCGTTGTGGCGGGATGGTAATGTGCCAAGCGTCCTGCTGTCGGCTCTTAGCGCCTACTTATGAAATGAGTGATTGGTCCTGCCAGCAGCTCTTTGGATGCTCTCAAGATAGCTGCCAAACGTATCAAGGAAAGTCCAAAAGCAACTGTGACCATGAAACTAATATTGCTTTGTAGGGATTTGGTTTGGTGGAAAACTTTACTGCCGAGGCGCTAACTCAATTGTACAGAAGATTCTTTTGATCTTTCATTGTACGTTCTTTTATTTAATTTTAAAGGGTCCAAGGCGACTTGTGTAGATATTTCAGAAAACCCTCTGCTTTGGGCTCCTGTCACACTGGCTGGGGAAGGGCTTTAATAATCCAAATTTAAAAATAGATATGGCTTTCAAAGCTATTTGGAAATTTGCACTTTTATTTTGTATTAATTTAAATCACCCCAGGAGTCAAGATCTTGTAATGCTAATTAGTGATATAGACTCCCAGAATCCCTGCCCTGACAGTCAGCTTGAGAAATCCCACTCCCTGGGCCGAAAAGTGTTAATAAAAAGTGATTAGCTACTTAGGCCACGCCATATTATAATAACGCATTGTGTTTCCCTCGAATGGGTTGTGCGCATTCTCATTTCTTTGGATAAAGAAAATGGTGAGGGTAGATGAGATTCAGGCATTTCAACTGGCATTGTCCCTAAAAGAATCAAGCTTGAAAAAAAGAAAAAAGAAAAGGAGAATGCTTCTTTCTTCACACTTCTTAGATTTCAACACTCTAGATCTGAAAATGCAAGTAAACAGAAACTTGCTCTGCATATTTACAAGCCTAACCTATCTATCTGTCCCGTTATGCAGACCTATGCGGGAACCGGCCTATGCAGTGCGAGCCGACTTGAACATGCTACATGTGTGTTTGAAGTTTTAAGCTTAGGTAAGAAAAGAACACAGCACTTCCCGTCCTTGAGCCCCGTGGGACGTCTGTGCTCCACTGAAGTCATCAGGGCCTCCGTGGCTGGGGCTCCACACAGTTGATAATGAATTTGGAGCAACATTTATGTGGCCGAACAAAAATGGCTCCTAAACACCCCAAGTCAAGCGCAGCAAACGAGAAACAGGCTGACACATTTCTATCACGAAGGCCACCAGGATGTCAAACTTTGGAATGATATTGGGTGACCTCAGCTCTGTTTTATTATCTCAGTAAATAAATCTAGAGATGATAAATGACCAGAAATACCCCCACCTAGCCCTTCCATATCCCCCCCCACCAAAAAATTAAGCTTTTGCTAAATATCCAGGTAGAAATAGTGTTACACTGATCACAAAAGTAGTAATATTCTGTTTTCTACCTCTAAGAACTAGAGTACTGAAGGGAAATACAGCAGTGTGCTCAGGGCAGAGGCTTGTTAGCTTATTCAGCTGACCTTAGTGGGATGTCTTGTTTACTAAATTCTGGAAACACCATGATCTTACTCCAACACTGAGGACTTCAGAGCCTTACAACTCAAACAGTTGCACCCCTAGAGCCTGGCTGGAGGTGCAGTAGAGCCAATTACCTTTTCCCCATTGTCTGAACAACACAATTATTGGGAAGATAATAAGATTATCCAGGCTTTTGCTTCTTAAAATTATACAGAAGAACACTGACTGAATGCTGTTTCTTATGTATTCACCTTTAAAACAAATAAAGGACGTAAAATGTGCCACAAAGCTAACAAGAACGGGGAGACAGAACTATAGATACATTTTCTCACTTGCCTAATGAGCACAGGGACAGACAGTGAAACAGGTCACACTTGAGTAATTCTCTAGTCATCAGCAACTGCACAGGGCCCCTCCTGCTAGGGCTTGGGGGTCGGAAGAGATAACAGATAGACCTGAGCTCTGCTGGCCAGAATAAGTTATCACAAAGGGAGAGGCCTGGGGTATGCTCCCCTAGGAAATGTAAACACATACAAAACGTGCCCATTTAAGGCATCTCTAGCCATTCATTCAATTAGAATCAAATTAAAACAATGGAAGAAAGAGTCATCTGCTCTTCAGGTCAGCTGCTCAAAGAGGGTGGGGCAGCCAGGAGTCAGGAAAGCAGTGACCTTTCCCTGCCAGGATCTCCACACTGCTTTTAAATTGTCCCCTTTCCTCTTGGAAACCCTGGTGGCATAGTGGTTAAGAGCTATGACTGCTAACCAAAATGTCGGCAGTTAGAATCCACCAGCACTCCTTGGAAACCCTATGGGGGCAGTTCTACTCCATCCTATAGGGCCACTATGGGTCAAAATTGACTTGAAGGCAATGTTTTTTTTTTTTTTTCCCCTCTTGGCCTAGCTATCATGCAGGTTTCCATTTCTGGGGAAAGTGGGAAATGTGGTGGAGAAGTGTTATGGGGGCCAAGACAGTGGTAGGAATGTGTGTGAGTGTGTGTGTCTGTGTTTGTGTGTCTACGGCGGTGGGTGTGGAAGAGATAATTAAAAATATCTTTTTAGTGACAGGAGCCCTGGTGCCATAGTGGTTAAGAGCTCAGCTACTAACCAACGGGCAGTTCTACTCTGTCCTGTAGGTTCTCTTTGAGTCGGCGTCGACTGGACAGCAACACGTTTTTTACTGACTACTCTCAGGGGTCTATGAAAGTTTATAGGTGGTGACTTGAAAATCCATTACTTTCCCATCTGATTATTGGAGCTAAAACTTCAACACGAATTCTGTGCTAGGCCTTTCTTTTTTTTTTTTTTTTCATACTTTATCCTCTGAGAGTAGGCTCGGTGTTATTTTAGCCATTTTAGAGGAGAACAAACTGAGGCCGCAGACAGCTGAGCAATTTGCCCAAGCTCACACGGCTAGTAAATGGAAGCACTGAGATTCAAATTTCAGTCTGCTTGGCTCCAGAGCTGTGCCTCTTTCCACTTGAAAGCTCATCCTGCCCCAACCAGGAGGCTGGTAAAGGGGAAAGAGTGAGTGACTCACCCAGCTGCCCACCAGAGAAAAGTGGGGAACACATTTAACCCATTAAAACTTTGTCTCTAGAAAGATAATTCTTTAACCCATGGATGGAGACCCCTGTATTCATTTAAATTCTTTTATTTACTTCATGAAAACAGTCCCCATTTTATGGAGAGTAATACAGAGGCCCCGAGAGTCTGGGACTAGCCACAGGCCACACAGGTAAGAGGTGATGAAGCCAGGACTAGGCCAAGGTTCTCTGGACTCTGTTCATGACACCACTGTGCCTCTCTGTGTAGAAATCTGCATTGGTGAGAAAGTGGAAGTTTCCAGATGATGAAGCTTTGTTTGTTGATTTTCTGTTGTAACTCGTTAGCTGGTGTCAAGGCGGCCGCCCATTCATGGCGGCCCCACGTACAGTGGAGTGAAATGATGTCCAGTCCTGCGCCATCCCCATGATCAGTTGCAGGTCACACTGTTGTGATCCATAGGGTTTTCACTGGCTGATTGTCAGAAGTAGATTGCCAGGCCTTTCTTCCTAGTCCATCTTAGTCTGGAAACTCCACTAAAACCTGTTCAGCATCTTAGCAACACTCAAGCCTCCACTGACAGATGGGTGATGGCTGAGCTCGAAGTACATTGGCTGGGAATCGATCCCAGGTCTCATGTGTGAAAGGTGAGAATTTTACCACTGAACCACTCATGCCCCCACTGAATTTCTAGGAGGGACTAAAGCTGACACAGGGTGATAAAAACGATATCTTCTGTAAACTCTGGTAAAGACCTTCTGTTGCTTATGATTTTGTCTGTTGAAAATTATTGGTATGAAAGCAGTTACTTGAAACCCTTTCAAATGGATTAGTGTCTGGGAAAACTGTGCACATAAAGAATTTCACTGTGTTTGAAAAAGATATCTCTGCCACAGACCTAGGAGGTATGAACTGATTAAAAGAAAGAAGACAAGAAAATACCTGTCTTAATTTCCTAGGGCTGCCGTAACAAAATACCACAAGTAGGTAGCTTTAAAGAACAGAAATTTATTTTCTTACAATTCTAGAGGCTAGAAGTCTAAATTCAGGGTTTCAGTCATGTTGATTCCCTCTGGGGGCTTTGAGGGAGGAGCTGTTCCATGCTTCTCTCCCAGTGTGTGGTGGCTGCTGGCAATCCTTGGTGTTTTTTTGCTTCTAGACAGATCCTCACACTCTGTCTTCCTTCTGTGTGTGACTCGGTTCTCTCCTTTTGTGGAGCACTACTGAGAAGGGATTAAGATTAGAACTCACCCCATTCTGGTATAATTTAGCTCACAACATCGGCAAATCAAGATCCTATTTCCACAAACAAGGTCACATTCATAGGACTTCAGGTTATCTTTTAGAGGAACACAGTTCAATCCATAACAATAACTGAAATGTTTGATTCAGTCAAACCACGGAGGGGATGGTTTTGGTTGCCACCACATATTGGTGCTCACTGTTGGCTAAGTACAGCATACGCCTGATCTCCAATCATCAGGGCAACTCTATAGGGGCAGGGACCACTGTTATTATTCCCATTTTACGAAGATGAGGCTCAAAAGGAGATGCTTCTCGCCCATCTTCACCACTTTGTCCTTGGACCTCCGTTAAATTGATGTGAAGCAAGGGTCAAAGCTCAACACAGTGGTTTTCTGGCAGGGTTGGAATCCCTGCTGAGAATTTGCATTTTAACAAGTTCCCAGGCGATGCTAATGCTGCTGGCTAGGGAAAAATTCTGAGAACCACTAGTAGTGCAGTGATTCTCAAGTTTTATTATACATAAGAATCACCTGGCGTTTTGTTAAAATGTAGATTCTGATTCAGTACATCTAGGGTAGAAACGCAAATTCTCAGCAGGGGTCCGAACAGGGCTGAACTGGTTGGAAGCCTTGCTTTCAAGATACCAAAAATCCAATATGTTTAGTCTTTAGCTGTTTATTTTGATGGCATGAGCCCCGGTGGCACAGTGGTTAAGAGTTATGGCTGCTAACCAAAAAGGTCAACAGTTTGAATCCTCCAGCTACTCCTTGGAAACTGCATGGGGCAGTTCTACTCTGTCCTATAGGGTCACTATGAGTCGGAATTGACAGGAATGGGTTTGGTTTTTGGTTTTATATCACAGGTAGACCAAAACCAAACCTGTTGACGTTGAGTCAGTTCTGACTCATGGTGACCCCATGTATTACAGAATAGAACTGAGCTCCATAGGATTTTCTTGGCTGTATTTTTACAGAAGCAGCTGGTGAGGCCTTTCTTCTGCAGCACCTCTGGGTGGGTTAGAACTGACAACCTTTAGATTAGCAACAGGTTGCAAACAGCTTGTGCCACCCAGGGAGCTATATCACACGTACATATGGCTTAAAACCTGTCTTAAATATTAAACTTGTTCTGTATCTTTTTATCTTAGTGCTTTAATTACCACGGTATCTTTGAAAGTAGAAAGGGCTGATTCTAGCTCTTAGAAGAGGGCCCCTTTAACACGTGCTGGCACTCCACCTCTTAGAGGTTCTTTACTTTATTCAAATTACTAATCATTTAGAGCATCACTAAGAGCCTTTCTCCCTCGCTCCCCATGCATGCTTAACCTAATTAACTATAAATGAGGAAAACGCTATCCACATTAAAAGAAAATGTTAACCTATAAATTATCCTGCTGTTTCTGGAGAAGCTAAGAACTCCTTTAGAAAGCTTAACCGTGAGGGCAGAGCCTCAGTTTACATGCACACTGTTCCCCTTCCACACCAGAATGAGCCACAGAAGCTTCAGTTCACGGCGGATCCCTTTCCTGGTGTTTATTACAATAACATGTATAATTTCCCAACTTGTCCCCCTTGGTGTTTGCTTAAAGGAAACTAGAATAATAAAAAGGAAGTCTTCAAAATACCCTCAGGGGTAGAAATGCCACACCAAATGGCATCCTACACTTCCCCCTTAATATAAAAAATCCTTATCCTCACCTATTACTCATGGACAGATCCAGCCCTGTGGATCCAGGAGCGTCTTCACCCCAAGATAGTCTGTCTTTGAACTACTCCATTAGTTTGGGCAACACAAATGGGGCAAGGTCTCCTGAAAGTTCTTGTTAGAAAGAGAGTACCCACTGACACATTCATCTGAAAGCCCAGATTAATTAATCAAAGGATCCTAGATTTGAGCAGTGGGAGCCGAGGGAGTCCTCTGGCAGAACAGGGTGGGGAACAGTCCTTTCTAGTCATTCTTAGTCTGGAAGCGCCACTGAAACCTGTCCCCATGGTATGTGAAACAGAGGACTGGGTGAATTTCAAATACCAGTGGCATAGCTTCCAGCATCTTAACAACATAAAAGTCACCACAGCACGACAAACTGACAGAAGGGTGGTGGTCTGAGGTTGTAGTAACAAAGAAAATGCAACTGGTATAGTTAATTCCTGATCCTCCCGTCTTCTGTGATCCCATTACTCTTGTTAACCTTTGCTCTGATTGCAGAGTTCATAAGAAACCCCAGTTTTCTCCCGTAGCCCTGGGGGAATCTCCAGTCTTTGGGGGGCATTAGTAGAAAGCTCCTGCGCCCAGCGTTGCCGTGGATAAACACCTTCATTCTTACCCTGGCTCTGTATGGTGGGGGATAATGGAAGCTATGATCAAGCCACTGGGGGATGCCTGAGTCCATGCAGGCTTAATATCCATGTGTGCAGTCAATTCTTGATTATCCACACCAGTGGTCTGTGACCCAGGCCCAGGTAATCCCAAGTAATTGACAATCCAAAAGGAATTTCTCTTTGGCTTTGGAATATGCTCTGATTTTTCCAACTCCCATTTCTCCCATTTATGCTTTCCTTGGTAGGATATTAAGAATCATTTATGTTCCTTTACCTGGGCACTTGATTTGAACAATGGCTTCAAGGCGGTTTCAGATTGAAATTTACCTAGTCCATAGACAAGTGATTCCCTCACAGGCAGTTGAATTTGACAGTACCATACATTTCAAAAAAAAAAAAAATCATCTGTCCAGGCTAGTGTTGCTAATTCATTCACTCATTCATCCATTTGACACATTTTATTGAGCTCCTACTGTGTTCTGGTTACTGTGTTCCAGGCTTGGTACTATGTATCAGGGCTATAGAGATGAAAGATGGAGTCCTAGCTCCTGAGGGGTTTACGTTCTAGCAGGACTAAATGGAATAGATTTTAGTTTCTTTCTCTTGACCTGCGTGTGCTACCGCATATTCATTTATCACTCCCATTTCCAGCATAGCGTTTATGCGGCTCCTTTCATTTGAGAAGCTTCAGTATTTTGGGGGAAGAGCTGTAGATGGTCGGTAGGTTGTGCAGGGCTTTCCAGAAATGGAGAGAACCCAAGTGTTATGGCTTGAATTATGTCCTTCCAAAAATGTGTGTATTAACTTGGTTAGGCCATGATTCCCAGTATTGTGTGGCTGTCCTCCATTTTGTGATTGTAATTTTATGTTAAAGAGGATTAGGGTGGGATTGTAATACCCTTACCAGGCCACATCTGTGATCCAATGTAAAGGAAGTTTCCCTGGGGTGTGGTCTGCACCACCTTTTATCTCTCAAGAGATAAAAGGAAACAGGAGCTAGCAGAGAGTGGGGCCCTCATACCACCAAGAAAGCAGTACCAGGAGCAGAGCCTGTCCTTTGGCCCCGGGGTCCCTGTGCTTGAGAAGCTCCTTGACCAGGGGAAGATTGAGGACAAGGACCTTCCTCCAGAGCCTACAGAGAGAGAAAGACTTCCCCTGGAGCTGACACCCTGAATTAGGACTTTTAGCCTACTTTACTGTGAGAAAATAAACTTCTCTTTGTTAAAGCCATCATCCACTTGTGGCATTTCTGCTATAGCAGCACTAGAGGACTAAGACACCAGGCCACTTCCATTTTTGAGGCTCCAGATACACTAAAAATAGAAAAGATGGCAAAACGGGTAGACTTTAAATGTTTACATTTGATAAGTTAATATTTTAACACTCTGAAATTACGTAGTGATTATATAACTTTATCTAGAGAAAAATGTCAAAAGTCTAAATTCAGACCCTTCGTGAATGTGCCATCTGGTTCCTCTCCCTCCTTCTCCACTCACACTTAGCCTCTGCCTTCAGTTAGGCCCTGACTGCAGGGAGGGGAGTGAAAATGGGGCTGAGTAGGGGAGACATTTTAATGCTCAAAGGAACCTCTGCAAACATGCAGCACAGCAGGACCATGGATCTGTGCCCTGTGTCACAGAATAGCTCTCCTAAGTACTTTGACTCCGAAAGCATTAAATCAACTTGTTTCCACAAAGTCTACCTGTTTCTGTTGCATAAGAAGGACCCTGACGGAGTGCCCAGTTATAGGCTTCCTCTTTGTCAAGCCATCCCTTCCCAGCATCGCCACACAGGCGCACAGGCACACAGGCACACACACACACACACAGATGTTAATCCCCAGTTCTTTTCTTGAAAAGCTTATGGAGGGTAAGGAACTTCAGACAATGTGAAAATTGGGGTGAAGGGTTAGAGGTTGCTACTCATCTTTCATCTGAATGTTTGTGAAGGCACAACAATAAAAACAGCACACTAACGTTTTGGTGACATTCCACCTGTTTACATTAGTTATGATGGGTGCTGTATAATTAATTTTATCTCAGAACTCATTGCTTATTAGCAACTTTGCAGGGATTCCCTCCTGGAGATGGAACAATAAGATGTTTGTAAACTGGCTTTTCAGATAATATGAATAAACAAACAAATAAACAAACCAGTTGCCTTCGAGTCAGTTCTGACTCAGGGCAGCCTCATGTGTGTCAGACTAGAAGCATGCTCCACAGAGTTTTCAAAGGTTGATTTTTCAGAAGTAGGTAGCCAAGTCTTTCTTTCAAGAAGCCTCAGGATGGACTCAAATCTCCAACTTTTCGGTTAGCAGCTGAGCACTTTAACCACCTGCACTACCTAGAAATTACGCCAGGAGGCATTTTCTCCCTGTAGCTTATCCTCTACCCATATGTGCAGTGCTTATTAATGCTATGACTCGGAATTAATAACTCCCACCTCCAAGATCCTGGGTTTCCTGTGGGTCCAGAAATTCAGAGTGGTTTGGATGCTGGAGATGGAAAAAGCCTTGGGCTACCTTTACGGCTAATGTGTATTTGAGATATCTGCCCAGTAGCCAGGAATAGAGCCTCAGCTCTGCCCGTGACAAATGTGGAAACTTCCCGGTAAGGTTCTGTCCTTGGTCCCATTCATGTACAACTTAGCCTTTTGCTTCCTGGTGGACACAGGTATCTGCTTCTTTTCAGTTTCCTTCAGCATTCCCAATGCTTCGTTGCAAAAACTATTCCCTACGCCTAAACCAGAAAAACCAAACCCATTGCTGTCGAGTCAATTTCAACTCATAGTGACCCCGATGCCTAGTTCTCTTTTTTCTAGTTATTTCCAACAGGAGTGATTCATAAGTCACATAAACTGGAACTGAAATTTTCGTGGTTGCTAAAAAGACATTCAGAAATCAATCCTTTAATACTCACATTTCCCACGGGAGGGCTTGTGGTTGAGAGCACACTCTTGTTCAGTGTGTGTGTGTTTGAAGGTTTGTAGGTCAAACCACGAGAACCAGAGGTTGGAAACCACAAGAGGAACGGACTTGTGGCTGTGGTTGTGGAGAAGCAGGAGGCGAAAGGAGAAGGTCCCATTAGTTCAGCTAGTGGGGAAGGGTGAAGATTAGTGCAAACTTGTATAAACTCAAAGCCAGGGTCATTTTATAAAGAACGTGATGATTTTCCATCCTTTGATGGCAAAACTCATAGTTTTAGTAAGAGCTAACATTTAGCCATGGTGGTGCAAATGTTCATAGCTTGGCTGCTGACCGGAAAATTGACAGTTCAAACCCACCTGGTGGCTTCATGGGAGAAAGACCTGGTGACCTGCTTCCATAACGATTACAGCCTAGAAAACCCTACAGGGCATTTCTACTCTGTCACATGGGGCTGCTATGAGTTGAAAATTGACTTGATGGCACCCAGCAACAACACTTAACAAACATGTGTTATGGCCAGGCACTGTGTAAGTGCTTTACATAAATGTATCTCATTCAAACATAACATTTCTATGAATAAAAACTTACTGCCGTCAAGTCAGTTCCAACTCATAGCAACTTCATAGGGTTTCCAAGGCTATAAATCTCTACAGAAGCAGACTCCCATATCTTTCTTCCATGAAGTCGCTGGTGGTTTTGAACTGCTGGCCTTTCGGTTAGCAGTTGAGCACTTAATCACTGCACCATGACCTTTAGTAACCCTATTTCACACAGTGGGGAAGTTAAGAATTGAACTTGGGACTGCATGACTCTAGAGTCTGAGTGCTTGACTCTTTGCACTTTAATGGCACAGAACTCATGTTTAGGAGTGATTCTCAGTGCAGTGGGGCCAGATGGCCTTTAGTCTATCATTCCTGTTCCTTAAATCTCAAGACTGGGAGAAGGACAGGGATTAGCACTGCAGTCTGTTCCAGGTATGTATTGCTGGGTAACACCTGAAACCAAAACCAAACCTGTTGCTGTAGAGTCGATTCCAACTCATAGCTACCCTGTAGGACATAGTAGAACTGCCCCATAGGGTTTCAAGAAGCAGCTGGTGGATTCGAACTGCCAACCTTTTGGTTAGCAGTTGAGCTCTTAACCACTGCACCACCAGGGCCCCCAGCTGGGTGATAGACCATCCTAAAATTTACTGTTTTATAATATCTTATGATTTCGTGGCTTACAAGTTTAGGCAGGGCTCGGTTGGGCAATTCTCCTCCAGTGGCTTTGTCTGCAGTCCCTTAGTGATATTCAGCTGGTAGATGGGCTGGTCTAGAGGCTCCAAGGTGGCTTCAATTGCCTGTCTGGCACTTGGCAGGAATGGGTAGAAGGCTGGGTCCGGTAGAGACTGTCACCACAACATGGAGGTCAGGCTTCTTATACAGCTGCTCAGGGCTGCCAGAAGGCATGTTCTAAGAGCCAGGAAGTAGAAGCTTCCAGTCTCTTGAGCCTTGGACCCAGAGTTGGCACAGTATCACTTCTACAGTATTTTCAAGCTTATGGAAGGGAGAGTTTACTTCCAATAACTCTTTGCATTCCATTTTTTTCTTACTTCCAGGTTCCTGCCTCTACCAGTCCTCTGGAGCTGCCCTCCCTGGATCACCAAGGACCTTCTCACTTCCAAGCTTAAAGATAATTTTTTATGCAGTCTCTCTGAAACAGCTGACTTTGCCAACCATTTCTTTCTTGAAACTCTTTTCTTGGTTGTTCACACTAGCTCCTTTTCCTCCACCTTCCTTTTAAATGTTGGTGGTCTTCAGGCTCAGTCCTTTGGCCTTTTACCATTATCATATGCCAGTAGTATGCAATCAGGGGCAATTGTGCCCTCCAGAGGATAATTGGGGTTAAGAGCTATGGGTGCTAACCAAAAGGTCGGCAGTTCAAATCCACTGGCTGCTCCTTGGAAACCGTATGGGGCACTTTTACTCTGTCCTATAGGGTTGCTATGAATTGGAATTGACTCGACAGTACAAGTTTGTTTTTTTTGTTCTAAAGACATTTTTGGCAGTTGCCTTGATTATCTAGTACTGCTACAACACAAATACCACAAGTGGATGCCTTTAACAAACAGAAGTCCATTCTCTCATGGTCTAGTAGGCTAGAAGCCCATATTTAGGGCATTAGCTCCAGGGGAGGAAGGTCCTTGTCATCAATCTTCCCCTAGGCTAGGAGCTTCTCAGTGTAGGGGCCCCAGGTCCAAAGGACATACTATTCTCCTGGTTCTTGCTTCTTGATGGTATGAGGTCCCCCACTCTCTCTTACTTCTCTTTTTTTATATCTCTTATAAGATAAAAGGTAATACAGGCACATCCCAAGGAAACTCCCTTTACGTTGGATCAGGAATGTGACCTGAGTAAGGGTGTTACATCCTACACTAATCCTCTTTAACATAATCTAATCTTGCCTCATTAACCACCGGCAGAAATTAGGGTTTACAACAGATATGAAAATCATATCAATCACCGAATGGAGGACAACCACACAATATTTGGAATCATGGCCTAACCAAGTTGATACATGTTTTTGGGGGGGACACACTTCAATCCATAACGGTAGTAATCACTGGGGGGTGGGGACTTGATGAGCTGCTACTGGCATCTAGAGGCCAGGGCTGCTGTTAACTATCCTACAATGCACAGGACAGCTCCCCACAATGACAAATTATTTGGTCATAAATGCCAACAGTGCTGTGGTTTTAAGAAGAAGGCATTGGGGAGAGTGCAAATCTTGGCACAAGTGAATGAATCACAAACGGTAGATTTTCAGGCCTCCCTTGGGAGGTTATTTCTGAAACGGGGCTGCTTCTTGGGGAATAGCATGGTGCAATGGAAGGGGAAGGGCTTTAGGATCAGTGGTTCTAGGTTCAAACTCTCCTACATTGGACATCATAATTTTTATTTCATCGAGTTGTCTTGACCAAATCAGATAACCCATATAAAGCCCCAAGAACATAGTAGGTCCACACATGTTAGCCTTTCCCTTTAAATCGTATGACATAGCAGATATCCCCCTCAAGAAGAGTTCCTGGCGCATAATAAGAGTTGAATAAATATTTGCAGGATAAAATATGGGCGAACTAGCCATCTAACCTATTTAAGAGGTTAGTGTGAGAGATCTTTAGCTAGAAGTGGTTTTCTTTTCTGTCCTTGTTGGACTTAAAGTTTATAAGTGAGTTTTGTGACTCTTACTGCATTGTAGCCTAGCCCCATCAGCATAATAACCAGTGAAGTTTTATGAGGTGAGGTGACTGGCTTGGCACGCAACTCTGCAGTTAGAGGGCATGTGACAACCCATAATGTAAGGCAGTAAACATGGGCAGCCTTGTTCTCTTGTGGTCACAGCACAAAGTAGCAAAAGGAGAAGGGTAAATTCAGAGGCCAATGTGGTAGCCCAGTCTTCAGGGTTGATGCTAAGAGTCAAAGGAAAGGCTTGCATATTTTGGGGATCCATCATCTCTTTTTGGTGCCTATGAAGAAGGCATCAATATAACTTTTCTCCTGATGTTCAAAGAAAGAATCACCATGGAGTCTACCCACTTCGAATTTTATAAGTGTACATCAGCGACATTTAGCATTTCCCTTTATCTCTCTGTTTTTGATTCATCCTTCACATGGTAGATAATGAGAGCTTTGGGATCACAAATCTGGTTATGCCACTATCCCCTACTTCCAATTAAATTTAAGACAAAAACGAAATTTCATAACATGGCACATAGACCCCTGTATGGTCAGCCTCTCCATCCTCTTCTAGTCCCCCTTCAACTCACCTCCTTGACTATACAAAACTACCACCCAGAGCTGTATACCTCTTTCATGGCCCTGGCACGGTTATGCAATTGTTCATTTGTTGGTATCATTAGTTAATTAACATTTCTGTCTTTAATTAACTCTTTGCTCCATGAGACCAGGGATTATGTGTCTTCTAGCTTTTCATCATATCCCCAGAGCCTGGCACATAACAGCTGCTCAGTAAATACTTCTTAAATAAACAAATAATTAAGCAGAATAGATGATAACATTAGTAGCCATCACTCACTACCTTTTAATTTTAACTCCCTCCCTTAGCCTAGGTTCCAACCAAAACCTACTTTTGTCAAAATATGTAACTACCATTTCTAAACCAAGGAAGATGTGAGATAGAAATAAAACAAGTTTCTTGATGATGATATATGTGCAATATCAATATATAGTTAAATAATAGAATAATTGCAGTAGCTAAATCTTAGTTAATATTTACTTACTTCTTACTGTATGGCAGGCATTTGGCCAGGTAATAGGTATAAAATATTGAGTAAAATCAGACATGACACCTTACATGCATTATCTCATTTTTATTGGCCGATTAGTTGGGCACAATTATTTTTCCCACCTTTGTAGATGAGAATATTGTAGCATTGGAAGCTTAGGTAAATTGCTTGTGATCATAAAGCCAGTAAATTGGTGATAGAGCAGGTATTTGAACCAAGGATGACTCCAGAGTTGTTCACCATTATGCTGTATAATTTTAGAAGAAAAGATATAAGTTTAGTCTAGTGCATTGACTTAAGAGGTCATATCTATTGGCAAATGCTGCAGATGCTGACAGAACCACCAGCGTCTACCATCCACCCTGGACTGAACATCGCTGCGGGCTGAGCACTGTTCTAGGTGCCGTATGTGCATTATCTCTCATCTTCAAAACAATCTACTGGTAGGTGTTATTATTCTCACCTTGATGGCTCAGTGGTTAAGAGCTCAACTGTTAACTAAAAGGTCGGCAGTTCAAATCCACCAGCCACTCCTTGGAAACTCTATGGGGCGGTTCTACTCTGTCCTATAGGGTCACTATGAGTTGGAACCAACTCCATGGCAATGGGTTTGGTTTGGTTTTTGGTTACAGTTGAGCCAAGGAAGCAGGTAGGAGGAAGAGGCAGAGAAGAAGGCAAAGACAGTTGGGACATTTGAAAACTTTCTAGTCCCCCAAGTCTTTACAGTATAACTTTTTAATTCTATTTTAAAGTCAGGAAAGCCTTCTGAATTCAGACACAATAAGCCCAGAATTTGTAATACCGAGACACTGAATCATAGACTTTTATAACTGAAAAAGATGTGAGAGATCATCTAGTCTAGTCCAGCCCTTCACGAGGCTTCTGATTGAGTATAAAACTGGATAAATCTTAGGTAGCTCAAAACTTATGTTTTATTCGTACAGTGTTATGATTTATAGGCCAATCACAGCTTCCCATTTCAAAGAACCTACTCAATTTAAATGAATTTAGTAACCACTTCAACTTATAACTAGATTCGAATATAAGAAAACTGCATTTCTTTATAAGTATTTTACATTTGTAGTATTTACTAATTCAGGTAGGAGTATACCATCAGGGTTCTTCTTAATCCTATAAATAGGATTTTATTGTCCGAGGAAGTCTCATGATCTGAGGCATACACATATCCCAGGGTAGAGAAGCACATTCCCAAAGTCAGATAAAATCTCCCCTCTCTCTCTCTCTCTCATGTCCTTTTAAATCCATGCCACTGCTGCATTCTATTGTCTTGGACAAGTGAGGCTTGATCAAGGATTTTAAAGCTTTTGTCCCCTGGCCATCTGTAGCACCTAGAATGCTTCTGAATCCCCAGGCCATTCAAAAAAGAATAACTTTAGGTAGGAAAGAGGATGTTATTGGTGAAATTAGAAACTCTCCTGAATTTAATGAGGGACCCCACCTCCCCAGGGGGGCATGTCTTCAAAGATATCACTGGGAGCTCAGAGGAAAATATTATGTTCTAACCTTTTAAAAATTAATCCAACTATTAGCAGGGATCCCAACTGTATTTCATTCAAGCCATAATCTGAAAGGCACGATGATTAAACCAAGACAAATGTAGTGTCATAGGCAAATGTCATGCCATAGATTTACCTACCAACAAGACATTGGCATGGTTCAGGTCAGAGGTTAATTAAAGACATTGAAAGGTCGTTCTGTGATTAGGTGCAAGCAGAGTTTTAATAGGGCATCAGTCTGACCCACACTGACAAAAGATTTATGCCAGCGGTGATGACACCGCCAAGAATCGTGCTGATAACAAGAGCCTCAATATTGGCCTCAACAGAATGATGAATGGAGCCCATATCTCCTCACACTTCTCATTACAAGCTCTTTCACTCCTGGTGGCACTTAGCAGCATTTATTTACTGGGGTTTGAAGGTGGGGGACAGCAGAACAGTATATCTAACACTTTTAAATGTAGACTTGTGATATAAAAATGAAACAAGAGATAAGGTCTTTGAATAATCGTGCAGCTTTTCCTCCTGTATTATATTCACTAGTACTAACATTATTTTTCCTCCCAATGTTCTTCTAGTGTGTGAGCAGTTCGAGAAAATTAATTGTCTGAAGCAGAAGGTCAGAGGGAAAAAATTACTGATAAGCATTAAACATGCTATAAAATAGCACTTCCCCATATTTTGCTGTCATAGCTTTAGAACGCAAACAAGAGATAATAGAGAGCAAAGGATGTACACATTTTCCCCTATGCCATGTTTATGTTCGCTTAACTGTTGTTCTTATTTGGATATGATTAGGGAAAGGATCTACAAAGCAAGCCAAATACGTAAATAAAAAAATATATATTTAAAAATCAAACAACCAAAAAGCTTACAATCCAGCTCAGCTGAAAGCAAATGGAAGAGAAAATAAAGCCCTGATGAATAACGTTTACTTTTCCAAGAAACTCCTTTTCAACCTGTTATATATTTATCAAACCACTAGAGTGTAAATTCTATGAATAAGTCCTATCATCTCTCAACCAGTAGACACCATAAAAATTATAACTACAGAAAATTGTTAGCATTATAAAAGGCTACTTTCTATAGGTTCAAATGTATCTGCTGCTGCAATTTCCCAACAGAAGAAAAAAATCATAATCTTTCTGCTTGGGCCACCAACCAGGGCCAGCCCAGGGGAAGAGCACATCACATGTAACCCCAGGTCAGCGCTCAGATTTATTCGGAAACAGAGATGAATCAGCTTGAATGAACGCGGCGGAACTGGAAACCGACTGCAGGAGAGCTCTGCTTTCTTTCCCTTTTCAGGAGCATTTTGTTTGTGAGTAGATCAAGTTGTAGCTTTTGGGTAGACTTAACCAAATTACCTGGGTGGTAAAAGCAGTTAACATGCTTGGCTACTAACTGAGAGATTGGAAAGTTTGAGTTCACCCAGAGGCACCTTGAAAGAAACGCCTGGTGATCTACTTCCAAAAAATCAGCCAGTGAAAACCCTGTGGAGCATAGTTCTACCCTGACACACATGGGTTCCCCCCGAGTCGGAATCGGTTTGATGGCAACTGGTCCTGGTGGCATAGTGGTTGAGTTCGGCTGCTAACCAAAAGGTTAGCAGTTCAAATCCACCAGTCACCCCTTGGAAGCCATATGGGGCAGTTCTACTCTGTCCAATAGGGAATCGACTCCACGGCAACGGGTTTTTTTTTTTTTTTCACTGTACAAAGGCAGTCGATAATAAGGAGGATTTCCTTGTTGGGTTTTGAAGAGAGGCTTCTTTCATCACTTTCAGTTTAGGATTTTAATTTGCCCTGACAAATGTTCGCTGATGAGGTCTTCAGAATAGATAATATGGCCTGGCAAAGAGTTTTCTGTCTCCTATAGTCTGATTGGTTGGAGGCTTATATACATAGGCAATCTCAAGTATCAAATGACAGGCCATAGCAGAGCAGCCCTGCCTGGGACAGTGAGTCTCAGCCAGGCCACTCATTCCTTCCAGCGGCACATGGTTGGACAGTGATTCCGAGTGGCCCTCAGGAGGATGGGCCGGTCCACTTTCTGTCTGCTAGTACACATAAAGCCTTCAAGAGAATATTTTCTTTGCAGCTGCTTTGGAGCAGTTGGGATGAGTATAGTAAGTCCTTGGGTGGCACACACAGTTGAATACTCAACTACTAGCTGGAAGGTTAGCAATTGAACCCACCTAGAAGCTCCTCGGAAGACAGGCTGACGATCTGCTTTCAAGGCCATGGCCTTGAAAACCCTATGGAGCAGTTGTACTCTGGCACACGTGGGGTTGCCATGAGTTGGAATCAACTCGATGGCAACTAACAACAACAACGATTTGCTTATGGGACAGTAGTGATTCAGTAGTAGAATTCTTGCCTTCCATATGGGAGATCTGGATTCGATTCCCAGTCAATGCACTTAAACATAGCCATTACCTGTCTGTTTGTGGAAGTTTGTGTGTTGCTGTGCTGCTGACAGGTTTTAGCAGAGCTTCCAGAATAAGACGGACTAGAAAGAAAGACCTGGTGATCTACTTCCAAAGATCAGCCAATGAAAACGCTGTGGATCACAATGGTCTAGTCCTGTTGTGCATGGAGTCACCATGAGACAGGTACCAACTTGATGGCAGCTAACAACAACAACAGCAACACTCTGGGTATTGAAAGGATAATATTTTCCAGGCTTCCAGGAAGAAATACATGGCTACCCCTTTTGGGGTTATTTTACTTTCAGAGAAAATTTGAAGCTAACACACTTAAACAGCTTGGGCCCATTTCTGATCTTAAACCACTAGGCTGAAAGGTGGAAAAACAGCATGATATCTTTTACTTTCTCCTTTTTGTTACTAGAAACATCTTGGGAAGGACTTTGGGGTAATTGTTTTCTTCCCAAAATATCAATTAAAAAACCAATCGATTAGCTAATGATTATTAATAACTTATTCTGTGCTAGCTGTTACAAAGTATTCAAGGAGGTACAAATCATAGACTCTGTCCTCAGTGGGCTTAAAATTCATCGAGAAGACATATAGAAATGTCAAAATGTAAGCGCCAACATGAGCCAGTGCTGCATCCGATAAGCGCTAAAAGCATGGCAGAGGCAGAAGATGGACACAATTTTTCTGTAAAGGGCAGAGAGTAAATACTTGAGGCTTGTGAGCTCTATGGTTTCTGTTGCAACGGCTCACCTCTGCTGTGATAGCCAGCAAGCAGGCTTGGACAATACGTAAATGAATGGGTGTGACCTTGTCCCAGTAAATTGTATTTACAGAAGCAGACAGCTAGCCAGATTGGGCTGGATGACCCAGATTTGCTGACCTCTGGTATAGACACTAAGTACTGTGGGTACTGAGAGAAAAGAGAGCGTGCTAGTGGGTAGAAAGAGAAGTCTTCATGCAGTGAGTGCCAGGGGCCTGAAGACGATACAGGAATTAGGAGGACAGGAGGCATTGTAGGTGGGAGCACAGGGTGAACGAAAGATACATGTAATAGGAAGGCTCTGTGTGGTGGTGGGTGGGAGTAAAAACAGGATAAATGGGCTTACCATGACAGCGTCCTAAGAGAGAAGGGCATTTCCACTTCTGTCAAGCAACCACTGGAAGATTAAATGTACAAGTTAGGTCCTAAGCTGTGTATTCATAAGACCACGTAGCCCAGTTTAGGTCGTTTTGTCCCTCCATTGGACTCTTTTTCTAGACCATCTCTTTCTGCAGGATTGACATTTCAGACTACAGAGTACAGAGACACCAGCCCACAGGAAAAATGAGATTGAAGTCAGACGAGTATTTGAGAAAGTTCCTTTGCAATGTTTTCTCCACATTGTCAAGAGCAGCACACCATTCCCAGTGACTGAGGTAGTTCTGAAGGTCTGTGATTCTGATGACAAGAGCTCCCAGATAAAGCCAAACCTTTAATCCAAAAGGATGGCATTTCCTGATGTGTATTAATCAGGGCACTTGTCTTGCCAGATGGTTCCAGAAAAAAAGTGTTCTGTGGTGCAAGCTGTGTATCCTCTTGGAGACGGACAAGGTACAATGGTAAATTAAAGAACACGAGAAAGAGATTTGTTTAACTTGTTTAACGGGTATGTTTTGAGTTTTCCAAATGTTTGGCCACAGACCTTTTTAGCATGGAGCATCTATTAACACCTCAGGGAACCCACTTTGGAAAACAATGCTTTAGGAGAATGCATGAATAAATATTGCTAACAGTTACTAGCTGTGGCTTCAAGCTAACATAAAAGGGAGAGAAAAAAGAGAGATTGAATTAAAATCTCAAATGGCTCTTGAGGGATATAAGCAAAGGTGGTGTAAACTGTTAAGCGCTCCCCTACTAATTCAAAGTCCTGGCTTCTGAAAGATCACAGCCATTGAAAACCATATGGAGTGCAGTTCTCTGACACACAGGGGGTTGCCACGAGTCAGAATCATCTCAAAGGCGACTGGTACTGATATTTAAAGTCAATACCACCCCACCTGTCCAATGTGTCAAACAATTGCAGGTGAACAGTACTAAAATGCTGAGATAGGATAGCATAAAATGGGGACTGGGAATGTTTAACTTATTTTCTTCTTTTTCTTTGTTGCGAGCTCTAGACTTCAGGCTTTGTTCCCTTCTTATATGTCCTCCTGGAGCCTTTGTGTGACTGAAAGCATGAAAATGATTGTCCTCTTGAGCTATTCTTGGCAGGCAGAACTGAGTTTAGAGGGAAAACAAACGTATGATTAGCAAATGCGTAAACATTCCAATCCAGGCCTACCTCCCTTCCTCCATATAGCAGAGGAAGAGCTGTGCAGAGGAGCGAAGCAACCACGAACTCAGTTAAGTATCAGGAGAATTCCCTGGGAAATTCTACCAAGTTTGCTACAAACAAGTCAGACATTACATCCTAATTAAACATAATCTCACGTCAAAGAGGCACTAGTTAGCGTTTCAGAGCATTTTCTTTTTATTCTTCTGTGTGCTTCAGGGTTATCCTACGTTTTCAGCATTGTATTGCTGTCTGGTTCTGTCAGCTTGTATTCTCTTAGTGTTTATTAATGATCTAGTATATAAGAAGTGCTAGTAAATCAATGAAGAATACGACATGATCCCTGATTTTGACAGACTGATAGATATCTGTCTAGGGAGACTGTTTAATGTTTGGTTCCCATAATTGCATAATGTTTTTTGAGAAATTGAAAGGTTTTTCCCAGTATGTGTGTCCTGTTTTTTGTTTTTTTTTCTTAATGTACTAGTTGATGATATCTTACTGTCAGCTCTTTGGGTGCTTAGAATGGCTCAATTATGGGACTGGGATTATTTCTCTACTGATAATCTCTAGAGTGAGCGTTCCAATCCTTTGGGGGTGTTCAGACTATTGTTGACATTGCCTTTGCAATTAGTTTCATGTTTTGTAACATGAAAAAAACTTTGAGAGGCTCTTAAAATTAGAATAATGTTGAGAATATTAACAGGTCTATGTAATCAAATCTTCTGTGAGCTCCCTAGCAGGCTGAGAGCTCACTGGGTTTTCTTCCTTTCCATATGCCTGTGCCTGGTACCATCACTATCGCCACAACCAGCTGCTCTCAAGTTGATTCCAGTTCATGAGGACCCCATGGGTTTCAGTAGAACTGTGCTCTGTAGGATTTTCATGGCTGTGACCTGTTGGAAGCAGATTGCTTTGCCTTTCTTCTGAGGTGCCTCTGGGTGTGTTTGAACCATCAACCTTTCCGTAGAAGCCAAGCATTTAACCATTTGCACCGCCCAGAGACACTTATCTGGCTCACAGTGCTCGCTAAACGAGCTTGCTTACATGACTTCCAAGACTCTAGCCTTTCCATCAGTCTCGTTAGGCTGGAACTCAGAACATTCCTTTCTCATCAAGGATGGGAAGCGACAGTGCCTGGCAGAGCCTGGGAAAAGTGAGGGCAGACAGCCCCTCTTACTCAGCTTCTGAGTATGCAAACTTGTTCCTGGGTTATAAGGCATGCAAGTGTCTTGGCCCTCAGTTCTGGGGCACACTTGCCGTTAGGCTGTGGTTCAGGGATGCAAGAAGATGAGCAATGGGAGAAGGATCTTCTCCAGTGAGAATGGAAATGATTAAAGATCAGCTTCCTATCCATCCCACCCACCTGAGTCATCTGCCAGTCAAAACATTTGGAAGAGCCTATTTCTGTATCCCCAGCTCTTGCTGTACGTATTCTCAAGATGAACACTCTGTGTCATCCCTAGGACCAGCAAACCCACCCCACATGCCCCCAGATTATGTGCATGAACCCTAACAATCTCTGGGAAGAGTGTTGTGATTGACTGTATTTATGTGCTAATTGGTGTGTGTGTGCGGAAGGGAGGGAGGGCCCTAGGTGGCGCAAATGGCTCGTACTCAACTATTAACCTAAAGGTTGGCAGTTTGAACTTACCCAGTGGTACTGTGGAAGAAAGGCCTGGAGATCTGCTCCTCTAAAGATTATAGCCAAGAAAATCCTATGGAGCAGTTCTACTCTGTAACTCATGGGGTCGCCATGAGTCAGAATCGACTCGACAGCGATAGGTTTGCTTGTTTATTTTGTTTTTTGGTAGTGAAGAAGGGAGTTGGGCTAGATAGGGTCAAATAAACTCAGTGTTTCAGGAAGGTAGGCACAAACACTGAATCCCATTCCTTCCTACAGAGACGGAGAGAAGCTCAGAGTGTCTTTGGTTTACACAGTGGGGGCAGCTGCTGCCTAAACGTTAGTGGTAATTTCTTCAGCAGAGGCAGTAAGGCAGAATCTTACGTGTAGAGGAAATGCACCATTCCTTTTCCAACCTAAGCTATAGACTGGGAGTGCCAAACTTGCTGATTGTTTCTGTTTTGTGATTAAACTTGGTATGGTTTTAGCAATTGTCTCTCTGAGAAAAATGGTAACGTTGATTAAAAAGCAGTACAGATCACTTGGTGGTTTCATCTAGAGCAGTCTTCAGGATAAGATCAGGAGTAGGTCACACCTTCCTGCTAGAAGAATAACAAAATAAAGCAGCTGAATCAATTGGGATTCTGAATAACTGAACATTCCATGTAATTACTGAAGCAAGAAAGAAATGCCTGGGTTGTTTGCATCATTTTTTCTTCAAAAGAAGAAAACCTAAAAAACAAAAACAAACACAATAGGTACAGATGTAAATCTCTGTTTCAAGACTCCCAGTTGACACTAATAGAGTCCTGTTGGGAAAAAAACAAAAAACAAACATGTTTTCCAAAAAGTAAAATAAAATCTTACTGCAAAAAAATAGCAAAATTGCAAGGGAGGAGAGAAAAGGAGCCTTAGATTTGTGAGAATATCAATCTGCAAAGTCTATTATCTAAAGACCTGGTACATCAATACTTGATTTGAATTATGGAGCTGGGTTGCACCTTCATTTACATGGTATTTCCCCAAGTAGCCAGATAATATCAATATCTTGCATTTATATGACGATCGTCTTCCCAGATGGCTTCATTAAATTGTATGTTTTATGAGACCCGCTTTCTGAAATGTGGTCATCTCTGAATGAGAATGATGCTCCTGGGTAACTTGGGGCAAGGGAAAAATCGTGTTTTGCATTTATGCTGTCTTTCTGTCAGTGACCATAAAAATCTTCCATTAGCATGCATGTCCTGAGCATCTGTGTGGGCAGACCCCGAGACGAGGCCCTACATGGTAGCATACGGAAGATTAAAAGGCGTGGTCCCAACCCTGCAATATCTCAGTCTCTATTAAGAACAGTTTTTCTGTTTCACAAATGTAAAAACTTGTGGCCAGAGAAGTATAGAGAATTGGCAAAGGCCTTATGGTAAATTTGTTCCAGAAATGGTAGTCCTTCTTTCGCAGTTTGGTTATGAGTGGTTTTGAGAATAATATCTAAAACTGTTTAAAGTATTTCAAAGATGTATCTAATTATTTTTTATCTAACTGGGAAGGTTAAAAATGGTTTTAGTTAAAGAAGACCAGCTGCAAAAAAAAAAAAAAAAAAAAAATGAAGAAGGATGCATTGTTAATATATAGGTAGTCCCAGACTTATGACGAGGTTCCATTCTGATGATTCTGTCATAAGTCGGTGCTGATGTAAGTCGAATACCTCAGTTGTATTTTTTTAGATTAATTATTATTGCCTTTTCCTGTCAGTGTCTCTATAAATCCAATCTTAATTTGTCTTTGGGAGTTGACATGAAAATGATGACATCAGCAAATTATGCACTGCAACATTGTATGTAATACATATTACTAATGATAAGATGTACAAAAAAGAAAATGGACAGTCATAAGTGCGTAACCCAAATATGTTGTAAGCCAGGGACTCCATAGATTCATAAATATTAAGTGTCTGTTGTTCTTGGTAGCTGCCATCGAGTCTGCTTTGACTCATGGTGACTCCGTGTATAACAGGACAAATATTGCCTTGTTCCGTGCCATCCTCATAGTTATTGATACGTTTGAGACCATTATTGGGGCTATTGTGTCAATCCATCTCTTTGATGGTTTCCCTCATTTTTGCTGACCCTCTGCAAACACAATGTCCTTTTCTAGGTATTGGTCTTTCTGGATGACGTGTCCAAAGTAACCTAGACTAGTCTCGCTATCCTTGTTTCTAAGGAGTGTTTCAATTTTACTTCTTATAATACTGATTTGTTCCCATCTAGCACTGTGATAATTGCTGTGGGGGCATGAGAGAAAGGCAGGGCTCCAACCCTGAAGAGACTGGTGGGCTTTGAAAGTAAACTACTGCATCTAGGTGGTGATTTCAAGCCTCCCTTATTCCTTGAATAAAGATTCAATTTGTTAGCTCTTCTTTTTCTAGTTTGTTAAATTTGTAAATACCCTTGGAAGAAATAACACATTAAGCCAAGCCTAGCACAATGTTTGGCACACAACAATCACTCCATGAAGCACTATGAGGAATTTATATTGTGTGGATGAATTTACTATAACTTTTTCTGAGAACCTGAGTTTTAATGAGTTTGGAGATGGGTGGGGAGAAGAGAGTTGGAGTAATGGGTGCCTAAGAAGCGAAGAAGAGCACAGTGAAAACAAGCAGAAAGCACAGCCTGTGGGACAGAAAAAACTTATCTTCTTTATAATCTTGCTTGAAGACTGCTCTGTATTTTACTGTATATCTGAGGATATCAGACTCTTATATTTAAGAGACCTACCAGGTCATACATAGTGATAGCAATCCCAACCCTCATGCTAACTTGCTTGGCGTTTGGGGCAAGACACTTCACTTACTCAGCCTTACATACCCCACCTGTTAAACAAAGGAATAGGCTAGATGATTTCTAAGACAAATTTCTATTAATAGCATTCTACTATTCTATTTAAATGAGAACATGGAATAATTTGGAACAAGAAGTAGGGGAGTGGTGGTTCTGATACTTGGTGAAGAGAAGTGACAGTATTAAAATCAAAGTGACCCTTTCTAATGAACTACCAGAGCATTTTCAACACATAAGTCTATTGATCAAGGTATATTGGGCGCCATATTGTAACTTCAAAAGACTTTGACCAACTTCAGATATGTTTTGCTTCACCTCTGTTTTAGATTTTCTATAATTTTTTTTTTCTTTCCTAAGCTAGGTTCTTCTTCAGAAATGTCTAACTTGTGGCCCTGTTAGTTGGTAAGAAAACTTTTAAAGCTTTTACTTAAAAATGGAACTGTTATCTTGAAAATATTCTAAATTTCAAAAGCCTTTTCCACAAAGCAAAAGTGCTAGATTATGAATGTTATAGCAATCAAAAGAGTAAAAATATACTGTCATGGTTAAGATTGTGTGTCAACTTGGTTGGGCCATGATCATCAGTGATTTGATAGTCGTATGATGGTGCGATCACTTCCATGATGAGATATGATATTATGTGATCTCCTCCATGATAGAATCTGCTGTGAATAGACAATCAGTTGAAAGGGAGTTTTGTTGGGGGTATGGCCTGCATTGAATATAAGCAGATATTCTGGCAAGACTTGTGGGCTTTTGCTTGTTCTTGATCCTGCAGCTGACTCCTGTACATCTGATCTCCGGTTCTTGGGACTTGAGCTAGAGGCTTGCTAGCCTGCTAATTTTGGGGATTTGTCAATCTTCACAGTCTGTGAACAAGAGCCCTGCTCTCTCCGACCTGCCAGTCTTGGGTTCTCCAGCCCCTGTGGCTGCGTGCATCAGGAGAAGCCTGATCCATGGACTTGGGACATTCCAGCCCCTACAACCACGTGAGCCATTTCCTTGATATAAATCTCTCTCTACATATATATTTATGCGCTTTACTGGTTTTTCTTCTCTAGAGAACCCAACCTTAGACAGATAACATGGTCATACGGCATCAGGAAAATCTTCAAAGTAGAAATGGGGCTTACAGTTTGTCGTTGAGGCAATTGAAGACTGGACTGTTTAAAGAAAGAAGCATTCCAGTTCAAAGAGTACCTTACTAACTCATTGCTGTCCATTCCAAATCATAGCAACCACATAGGACAGAGTAGAACTGCCCCATAGAGTTTCCATGGAGCACCTGGTGGATTCGAACTGCCAACTTTTTTTGGTTAGCAGCTATAGCACTTAAACCACTATGCCACCAGGGTTTCCTACCTTACTAAGAGCCCAAAATACCAAACCCACTGCTGTAGAGTTGATTCCAATCATAGCCACCTTATAGGACTGTATAGGACTCTATAGGACCCTATAGAACAAAGTAGAAGTGCCCTATAGAGTTTCCAATTTATATACGTGGACCTTGCTCCATGGAGTACACAGGAAGCAAATCTGTGAAAACAGATGATGGAGAAGCTCAGTATCATCAGTCAGAACAAGGCCAAGGGCCAACTGTGGAACAGACCATCAGTTGCTCACATGCACATTCCAGCTGAAGAAAATTAAAACAAGCCTGCAAGAGACAAAGTACAATCTTGAGTACTGAATTTAGAGACCATCTCCAGAATAGAATTGATGCATTGAACACTGATGACCAAACACCAAACGAGTTGTGGGATGACATAAAGAACATCATACATGAAGAAATCAAAAGGTCATTAAAAAGACAGGAAAGGGAGGTGGAGCCAAGGTGGCGGAATAGACAGACGCTTCCGGCGAGCCATCTTTACAACAAAGACCTGAAAAAACAAGTGAAACGGGTGTATTTGTGACAAGCTGGGAGCTCTGAGCAATAAAGGCAAGCTTAGACAATGAACTGAGGGGCAGAGGGAGGAAGAGACAGTTCAGAAGTGGAGAGGAGTTACCAGACCTGAATCGCAGGGAGCTGTCAGGCACCATTCCCGGAGCGGTGGTGGCAGCGGTGGGCTGGTACTAGCGTTCGGCCCCAGTTTCCTCAGGGAGAAGCAGCCAGCTGCACAGCCTATCTGCACCTCTGGAACCTGAGGAGAATGGTGCTCTAGGCAAAATCTAAGTACTTGCGTATATTTTATGGCGCCCCCCCCCCCCCAAGCCAGCTTCAGTGGCTGAAATCCTGGGCCACAGATAAGCCCTGTTGAGCACCTAGAGCCATCCTCCCAGCCCTGGGGAAGGAAAAAATTTGCAATTGGGGGGAAAAGATAATTTGCTAGCTCCGTTAACTAGGGGAGCTCAGGACAGAAGCGGCTCGTGTCCAGGCATAAACCGCCCATGGACCTTGAGCACCTTTCCTTCTGCATGGACCTGTGTGGGCATATTTCGTATTTTGGGAGAATAGGCCCTTGTTGGCAAATTCCAACCATTTCAGCTGTGCGGTGGAGAGGTGGGTGTTTGACATTTGGCATTGCTTTGCCTATTAACCAAGGTCCTCACCTACCCCCACATCTGGGACCTAAGGACTGGTAGCTCCACTCAGGTCACCCAGCCACTGGGGACACGGGTCCAGAGATAACTGGTACCTCCCAATCCTTACAACCAAACACTTTGGGTGCCCGTGGTCCATCTGCGCAACCCACCCACCTGCACAGTCTAGGGAACAGGGAGGCGTTTTCCTCAGGGACACTCGGGGATCGGTTCCCAGCCCCCTGCCTTATTCAGAGTGTGACCCCCTGCTGCAATCAGATATCATTATATATGCTCATCACCCCGCCCCTCTAAGACTGTACAACAGAACCTGTACCACACACGTGATGATCAGCTACCTGGAAACCTGAGCTGAATTCATACAAGAAAACTGAATGGACTCCTAGACTGATATACCTGATAACAGCTTAAGCCAGCTGGGGACAGGACATCAGAGCTCCAAAGATGAAAATAATCAAGCTAGCACACTCAAGCAACCCATAGGGGTATACCAAAACAAAAAGCAAGCAGCTACAATGCAGTAAGCAAGCATAAACTAATACAGTAACTTATAAATGGCTCCGAGACAACAGTCAATATCAAGTCACGTAAAGAAACAGACCATGATCACCTCAACAGGTTCTCAGAACAAAGAATCCAGGGATCTTCTAGATAAAAGTACATTCCTGGAATTACCAGATGCAGAATACAAAAGTTTAATATACAGAACCCTTCAAGACATCAGGAAGGAAATGAGGCAATACACAGAACAAGCCAAGGAACACACAGAGAAAACAGTTGAAGAAGTTAGAAAGATTATTCAGGAACATAATGAAAAGTTTAATGAGCTGGAAAAATCCATAGACAGCAATCAGAAAATCAGAAGATTACCAATAAAATTACAGAATTAGACAACTCAATAGAAAGTCAGAGGAGCAGAATTGATCAAGTAGAAGCTAGAATTTCTGAACTTGAAGATAAATCACTTGGCACTAATATATTTGAAGAAAAATCAGGTAAAAGAATTAAAAAAAATGATGAACCCTCTAAAATCATGTGGGACTCTATCAAGAGAAATAATCTATGAGTGATAGGAGTACCAGAACAGGGAGGGCTAACAGAAAATACAGAGAGAATTGTTGAAGATTTGTTGGCAGAAAACTTCCATGATATTGTGGTGAAAGATGAGAAGATATCTATCCAAGGTACTCATCGAACTCCACATAAGGTAGATGTTTAAAGAAAGTCACCAAGACATATTATAATCAAACTTGCCAAAACCAAAGATGAAGAGAGAATTATAAGAGCAGCGAGGGATAAACGAAAAGTCACCGACAAAGAACAGCCAGTAAGAATAAGCTTGGACTACTCGGCAGAAACCATGCAGGCAAGAAGGCAATGCGATGACATATTTAAAAAATTGAAGGAAAAAATTTCCTGTCAAGAATCATATATCCAGCAAAGCTGTCACTTAAATATGAAGGTGAAATTAAGACATTTCCAGATAAACACAAGTTTAGGGAATTCGTAAAAACCAAACCAAAACTACAAGAAATACTAAAGGGAGTTCTTTGGTTAGAAAATCAATAACATCAGCTATCAACCCAAGAGTAGAACACTGGGCAGAGCAACCAGAAGTCAACCCAGACTGGGAAATCCAAAAAAACAAAGTAAGATTATATATATAGAGAGATAGAGAGAGAGATAGAGAGATAGAGAGATAGAGAGATAGAGAGATAGATAGATAGATAGATAGATAGATAGATAGATAGATAGATAGATAGATAGATAGATAGATAGATAGATAGATAGATAGATAGATAGAGAGAGATAGATAGATAGAGAGATAGATAGATAGATAGATATAAAGCTCAAAACAGAGTAACAGCGCTGTTATTACATAAAAGAAGACAACATTAAAATAATAAAGAGGGACTAAGAAACATAATCATACACCTTCCATTTGGAGAAGAAGATATGGTGATACAAAGAAATAAAAGTTAGTTTTAAATTTAGAAAAATGGGGGTAAATAATAACGTAACCACAAAGGAGACAAACTATCATGCTTATCAAAATAAAGTACAAGAAAAAAATAGATACTCAGCAGAAACAAAATCACCAACAACAAATATGAGGAAAGGACAATATATAAAGATAATCTACTCAGCACATAAAATTAAGTGGGAAAAAGAAACTGTCAACGACACACAAAAAAGACACCAAAATGATAGCACTAAATTCTTACCTATCTATAATTACCCTGAATGTAAATCGACTAAATGCACAAATAAAGAGACAGAGAGTGGTAGAATGGATTAAAAAAACAAGATCCGTCTATATGCTGCCTACAAGAGACACACCTTAGACTTAAAGACTCAAAGAAACTAAAATCAAAGGATGGAAAAAAAGAAATCAAGCAAACAGCAATCAAAAAAGAGCAAGAGTGGCAATATTAATTTCTGACAAAATAGACTTAAAGTTAAATCCATCATAAAGGCTAAGGAAGGATGTATATAATGATTAAAGGGACAATACACCAAGAAGATATAACCATATTAAATATTTATGCCCCCAATGACAGGGCTGCAAGATACATAAAGCAAGCTCTGTCAGCATTGAAAAGTGAGATAGACAGCTCCACAATAATACTTGGAGACTTCAACACACCACTTTTGATGAAGGACAGGACATCCAGAAAGAAGCTCAATAAAGACATGGAAGATCTGAATGCCACAATCAACCAATTTGACCTCGTAGGCATATACAGAACACTCTACCCAACAACAACCAAGTATACTTTCTTTTCTAGTGCACATGGAACATTCTCAAGAATAGACCACATAAAACAATCCTTAGCCGAATCCAAAACATTGAAATATTACAAAGCATCTTCTCTGACCATAAGGCCATAAAAGTGGAAATCAATAACAAGAAAAGCAGGGAGAAGAAATCAAACACTTGGAAACTGAACAAATACCCTGCTCAAAAAAGACAGGATTATGGAAGACATTAAGGATGGAATAAAGAAATGCATAGAATCCAGTGAGAATGAAAACACTTCCTATCAGAACCTTTGGGACACAGCAAAAGCGGTGCTCAGAGGCCAATTTATATCAATAAATGCACACATACAAAAAGAAGAAAGGGCCAAAGTCAAAGAATTATGCCTACAGCTTGAACAAATAGAAAGAGAGCAACAAAACAAATCCACAGGCACCAGAAGAAAACAAATAATAAAAATTAGAGCTAAACTAAATGAAATAGAAAACAGAAAAACAAAAGAATGAATAAGACCAAAAGCTGGTTTTTTGAAAAAAATCAACAAAATTGATAAACCACTGGCCAAACTGACAAAAGAAAAACAGGAGAGGAAGCAACTAACCCGAATAAGAAATGAGGTGTGTGATATTACAACAGACCCACTTGGAATTAAAAGAATCATATCAGATTACTATGAAAAATTGTACTCTAACATATTTGAAAACCTAGAAGAAATGGATGAATTCCTAGAAACACACTACCTACCTAAACTAACACAAACAGAGGTAGAACAACTAAATAGACCCATAACAAAAGAAGAGATTGAAAGGGCAATCAAAAAACTCCCAACAAAAAAAAAGCCCTGGTCCGGATGGCATCACTGCAGAGTTCTACAAAACTTTCAGAGAAGAGCTAACACCACTACTAGTAAAGGTATTTCAGAGCATAGAAAAGGACGGAATATTCCCAAACTCATTCTGTGAAGCCACCATATACCTGATACCAAAACCAGGTAAAGACACACAAGAAAAGAAAATTATAGACCTATATCCCTCATGAATGTAGATGAAAAAATCCTCAACAAAATTCTAGCCAACAGAATTCAAGAACATATCAAAAAATAATTTACCATGATCAAGTGGCATTCATACCAGGTATGCAGGGATGGTTCAACATTAGAAAAACAATTCATGTAATCCACCACATAAATAAAACAAAAGACAAGAATCACATGATTTTATCAATTGATGCAGAAAAGGCATTTGACAAAGTTCAACACTCATTCATGATAAAAACTCTCAGCAAAATAGGAATAGAAGGAAAATTTCTCAACATAATAAAGGGCATTTATACAAAGCCAACAGCCAACATCACCTTAAATGGAGAGAGCCTGAAAGCATTCCTTTTGAGATCGGGAACCAGACAAGGATGCCCTTTATCAAGGATGCCTTTATTCAACATTGTGCTGGAAGTCCTAGCCAGAGCAATTAGGCTAGATAAAGAAATAAAGGGCATCCAGATTGGCAAGGAAGAAGTCAAAGTATCTCTATTTGCAGATGACATGATCTTATACACAGAAAACCCTAAGGAATCCTCCAGAAAACTACTGAAACTAATAGAAGAGTTCAGCAGAGTATCGGGATACAAGAGATTCCTCTACACCAACAAATAGAACATCTAAGAGGAAATCACCAAATCAATGCCATTTATAGTAGCCCCCTTTTTTTTTTTTTTTTTTCTAGTGCAAGATAAAATACTTAGGAATGAATCTTACCAGAGATGTAAAAGACTTATACAAAGAAAACTACGGTACACTTCTGCAAGAAACCAAAAGAGACTTACATAATTGGAAGGACATACCTTGCTTATGGATAGGGAGAGTTAACATTATAAAAATGTCTATTCTACCAAAAGCGATCTATACATTTCATGCAATTCCGATCCAAATCCCAAGGACATTCTTTAACGAGATGGAGAAACAAATCATCAGTTTCATATGGGAGGGAAAGAGGCCCCGGATAAATAAGGCATTACTGAAAAAGAACAAAGTGGGAGGCCTTACTTTACCTGATTTTAGAACCTATTGCAATAGTCGCTATGAGTCGGAATTGACTCGACAGCACTGGGTTTTGGGTATACCACCACAGTAGTCAAAACAGCCTGGTACTGGTACAACAACAGGTACGTGGACCAATGGAACAGGATTGAGAATCCAGACATAAATCCATCCGCATATGAGCAGTTGATATTTGACAAAGGCCCCAAAACAGTTAAATGGGGGGAAAAGACAATCTTTTTAACAAATGGTGCTGGCATAACTGGATATCCATCTGCAAAAAAATGAAACAAGACCCATACCTCACTCCATGCACAAAAACTAACTCAAGATGGATCAAAGACCTAAATATAAAATCAAAAACGGTAAAGATCATGGAAGAAAAAATAGGGACAATGTTAGGAGCCCTAATGCATGGCATAAACAGTATACAAAACATTATAAAGAATGTAGAAGAAAAACTAGATAACTAGAAGCTCCTAAAAATCAAACACCTATGCTCATCCAAAGACTTCACCAAAAGAGTAAAAAGACTACCTACAGACTGGGAAAAAGTTTTTAGCTATGACATTTCTGATCAGCGCCTGATCTCTAAAATCTACATGATACTGCAAGAACTAAATTGCAAAAAGACAAATAACCCAATTAGAAAATGGGCAAAAGATATGAATAGACACTTCACTAAAGAAGACATTCAGGTAGCTAACAGATATATGAGGAAATGTTCACGATCATTAGGCATTAGAGAAATGCAGATCACAACTACAATGAGATTTCATCTCACTCCAACAAGGCTGACATTAATCCCAAAAACACAAAATAATAAATGTTGGAGAGGCTGTGGAGGGATTGGAACACTTCTACACTGCTGGTAGGAATGTAAAATGGTACAACCACTTTGGAAATTGATTTGGTGCTTCCTTAAAAAGCTAGAAATAGAACTACCATATGATCCAGCAATCCCACCCCTTGAAATATATCCTAGAGAAATAAGAGCCTTTACACGAACAGATATATGCACACCCATGTTTATTGCAGCACTGTTTACAATAGCAAAAACATGGAAGCAAGCAAGGTGCCCATCAACGGATGAATGGATAAATAAATTATGGTATATTCACACAATGGAATACTACGCATCGATAAAGAAAAGTGAGGAATCTGTGAAACATTTCATAACATGGAGGAACCTGGAAGGCTTTATGCTGAGTGAAATTGTTCAGTTGCAAAAGGAGAAATATTGTATAAGACCACTATTATAAGAACTTGAGAAATAGTTTAAACTGAGAAGAAAACATTCTTTTGTGGTTATGAGAGGGGGGATGGAGGGAGGGTGGGAGAGGGGCATTCACTAATTAGATAGTAGATAAGAACTACTTTAGGTGAAGAGAAAGACAGCACACAATACAGTGGAGGTCAGCTCAACTGGACTAAACCAAAAGCAAAGATGTTTCCTGAATAAACTGAATGCTTTGAAGGCCAGTGTAGCAGGGGCAGGGGTCTGGGGACCACGGTTTCAGGGGACATCTAAGTCAATTGGCATAATAAAATTTATTAAGAAAACATTCTGCATCCCACTTTGAAGAGTGGCTTCTGGGGTCTTAAACGCTAGCAAGCAGCCATCCAAGTTGCATCAATTGGTCTCAACCCAACTGGATCAAAGGAGAATGAAGAACACCAAGGACACAAGGCGATTACGAGTCCAAGAGACAGAAAGGGCCTCATGAACCAGAGACTACATCAGCCTGATTACAGAAGAACTAGATGGTGCCCAGCTACAACGGATGACTGCTCTGACAGTGAACACAACAGAGAACCCCTGAGGGAGCAGGAGAGCAGTGGGATGCAGACCCCAAATTCTCATAAAAAGACCAGACTTAATGGTCTGACTGAGACTAGAAGGACACCTGTGGTCATGGCCCTGAGACCTTCTGTTGGCCCAGGACAGGAACCATTCCTGAATCCAACTCTTCAGACATGGATTGGACTGGACAATGGGTTGGAGACGGATGCTGGTGAGGAGTGAGCTTCTTGGATCAGGTGGTCACTTGAGACTATGTTGGTATCTCCTGCCTGGAGGGGAGATGAGAGGGTAGAAGGGATTAGAAGCTGGCGAAAGGGACACGAAAAAAGAGAGTGGAGGGAGAGAGCGGGCTGTCTCATTAGGGGGAGAGTAACTGGGAGTGTGTAGCAAGGTGTATATGGGTTTTTGTGTGAGAGACTGACTTGATTTGTAAACTTTCACTTAAAGCACAATAAAAATTATATATATATAAAAAAAAGACAGTGAAGGAAGTAAAGACCAAAATGGATGTCAGAAGAGACTCTGAAACTTGTTCTTGAACGTAGAGTGCCAAAGCCAATGAAAGAAATGATGATGTGAAAGAGTTGAACAAAAGATTTCAAAGGGTGGCTCAAAAACACAAATTTAAGTATTATAACGAAATGTGCAAAGACCTGGAGTTAGAAAACCAAAAGAGAAGAACACATTCAGCATTTCTCAAGCTGAGAGAATTGAATTAAAAATTCAAGCCTTGAGTTGCAATACTGAAGAATTTTATAAGCAAAATATTGAACGATGCAGGAAGCATCAAATGAAGATGGAAGGAATACATAGAGTCACTGTATCAAAAAGAATTGGTCGACATTCAACCATTTCAGGAGGTAGCATATGATCAAGAACCAATGGTACTGAAGGAAGAAGTCCAAGCTACACTGAAAGCATTTGCTAAAATCAAGGCTCCAGGAATTGATGGAATACCAATTGAAATGTTTCAAAAAACAGATGCAACGCTGGAGATGCTTACTCATCTCTGCCAAGAAATTTGGAAAATAGCTACCTGGCCAACTGACTGGAGGACGCCCATATTTGTGCCCATTCCAAAGCAAGATGATCCAACAGAATGAGGAAGTTGTTGAACAATACCAGTAATATCACTGCAAGTAAAATTTTGCTGAATATCATTCAAAAACAGTTGCCGCAGTACACTGATAGGAACTGCCAGAAATTCAAGCTAGATTTAAAAGAGGATGTGGAATCAAGGATATCATTGCTGATGTAGATGGATCTTGGTTGAAAGCAGAGAATACTGGAAAGATGTTTACCTGTGTTTTATTGACTGTGCAGAGGCATTCAACTATGTGGATCATAACAAATTATGGATAACATTATGAAGAATAGGAATTCCAGAACACTTAATTGTGCTCATGAGGAATCTGTACATAGACCAAGAGGCAGTCATTGGAACAGAACAAGGGGATACTGTGTCGTTTAAAATCAGGAAAGGTGTGTGTCAAGACTGTATCCTTTCACCATACTTATTCAATTTGTATTGTGAGGAAATAATCCAAGAAGTGGGACTATATGAAGAAGAATTAGGCATTAGGATTGGAGGAAGACTCACTACCAACCTGTGATATGCAGATGACACAACCTTGCTTGCTGAAAGTGAAGAGGACGTGAAGAACTTACTGATGATCAAAGACCACAGCCTTCAGTATGGATTGCACCTCAATATAAAAAAAACAAAAATCCTCACAACTGGACCAATAAACAACATCATGATAAAAGGAGAAAAGATTGAAGTTGTCAAGGATTTCATTTTACTTGGATCCATAATCGACACCTCTGGAAACAGCATTCGGGAATTCAAACAGAGCATTGCATTGGGCAAATCTGCTGCAAGAGATCTCTTTCAAGTGTTAAAAAGCAAAGATGTCACTTTGAGGACTAATGTGTGCCTGACTCAAGCCATGGTATTTTCAGCCACCTCTTATGCCTGCAAAAGCTGGACAATGAATATGGAAGACCAAAGAAGAATTGATGCCTTTTAATTATGGTGTTGGCGAAGAGTATCAAATATACCGTGGCCTGCCAGAAGAATGTACAAATCTGTCTTGGAAGAAGTACAGCCAGAATGCTCCTTAGAAGAGAGGATAGTGAGACTTTGTCTCACTTCCTTTGGAATATGTTATCAGAAGGGACCGGTCCTTGGAGGAGGACATCATGCTTGGTAAAGTGAAAGGTCAACGAAAAGGAGGAAGACCCTCAATGAGATGGATTGACACAGTGGCTGCAACAATGGGTTCAAACACAGCAGCAGGTCTGAGGATGATGCAGGACTGGGCAGTGTCTCGTTTCACTGTACACAGGGTTGCTGTGAGTCAGAACCACGTCGACGGCACCTATCAACAACAAATCCTTATGGAAGTAGACTCCCATATCTTTCTCCCACTTACTAAGAGCAGAGCTTCTCAAATGCAGGTCTACCGACTGTTCTGTCCTGGGAAGAGATTTTGACTAATCTGTAACTACTAAGAAAAATAAAGGGCAAGGTGCTATGTCTGAAAATAAAAATGTAAGCAATTTAAAGGACTGTCTTTTATTCTGAGTTGTGTCCTTCCTTTGTTTTAATGTTAGAATATCCTTTGATGAAATGATATTGGTAGGGGATAATAGAAGTTTTTCTTTTGTGCAACAAGGACATCAGGCTTGGCCTCTATATGGCAATCTCCCCCATTCTCTCTTTCTCTCTTCCTTTTTGAAATTTTACTAGCCTGTGAAATCTAAAGAACTGGGCACCACTGGTTAGGTGTCAGTTTCTACTATGTGGCCTTTACTGCAGCCCTCAGGAGGCAGAGTACAGTTCTTCAGCAAGAGAAGGGACCATTTTACAGTCTATTTTAGGACTTTATTCCCCATTCTGGGGATGTGGTCTTGGCAGTAAATGCTTACCAGGTTTAGTTGCAGTGTTGGTAGAGTTAAGTTTAAGATGCTGGACCTAGGATATGTCCCAGATCTTTTAACGATATAGCACCCTTGAAACATTGTCTGCTTCATAGACTTTGATTTGGAGCTTCGTGCCACGTTGGCAGCAGAAGTGCAGCCAGCCTGTTTGCTCAAGTCCCTGCTGTGTGTTGATTAGATAAAGGAACTATTTCACAATTGTGCCTCATTCCATCGATGTAGAAACAATAGATTGCTGGGTTTTTGCTCTCATACAGGTATGTTGAGTTCCTTTATCAGAGGCCTATCTTTGATCGTTAAAGTGCTGCTTGACTCCTGAATACAGGGCATCACCACCTCTTCAAGTCACCACGTAAACACTCAGCACCCTCTGGAGCAAACAAGTGTTCCACCTTCTGAAAAAAGCGTGAGGACACAGTGTTTCAGTCCAAAACTTTGTGTCTTCCTGCTTCTAACATGGCCACTCTGTCTCCTGGCCCCTTACTATGGAATACAAGAAAAATTTTAATGATGATCTTGGAACGGGTGCCGAGAAAAGGGATAATGAGCTTTGTATATCTTAAAAGGAAACTTTTATATGTCTCCACGAACTCTCTATGATCTGGGAAAGGAAAAAAGGCTTTAGAAGCACAGACTCTGATTTCGTCTACCTCAATGCAGAAAGAAAGAAACTAAGGTCCGGATTGAGTGGTGACTAGCTCAAGGTCACCCAGCTAGTTAGCTGAAGTGCAAAGACTTGAACTTGATCTAGTGTTCTTCCTCCTACCTCCCTCCAATACCCCATTGGAATTGAAATCATTGCAATAGCCACTGCCAAGTACTTAACAATGGATATTTGATGGTGGTCCTTTAAGTCTGTACCAGAGTGGTTTTCAGTTTTTCACTTCATCAGCACAGAAAGGCAAGGACATTGCACTGACTCTAATATTTCATGCTTAGCTCTGGATTCCCTTGGTTTTATATTTCTGACTCTTCCCTCAGTTTCTTGTAGGGCTTTATGATTTAATTTAATTTCAGCTTATGGCTGGCTTTGGTACCCAGAAGAGTGGTAATTTGTCCTTTAAATTATTCACCCAGGGGAGTTGGTGTTCTTAGAAAACGAGGGGGGAGAACCTCTAAGCTTGGTCCCAGCAGAGGGATACACTATGCACGCTGATACCTTACTCACTTGTTCTTTTTCCACAATACCTTATCTCCCATGTTCAGCCCTGGTTCCTATAATGCCTCGTATTTCTGCAGAGCTTTTCACATTAACAAATAAAGCAATTTACAGCGTATGTACACACTGACTAGTGACTAATTATACACCTGAAAGCATGACAATCATTCTGGACAAGCAACATTCCTCTACATTAGGTCCTCGGCAGGAAGGTGTCTTGGAGTTGTTTGCAGAAAGAAATTCAGGTCAACAGTCTTGGTTCTGACATTCGATTGTTCATTGTGGGAGCAGTTTATATAGTTTAAGAATGCACCTCTGAGCTAGGGGCTAGAAGTCTTAAAAAGAAGTGAAAGAAAGACTGAATACAGCCTTAGGGTATCTTACCAAAATTATTGATAAATGCAGGCAAACACAAATGCAACAACTCACGAAGGACACCTGGCATTATAAAGTCACCTGCCAGGGTGTTTGGTATGACATGTAGGTGATATTTTTTGTAGAACTGGAGCCCAGAGTTGAAAGAATTGTTGCAGTGATCAATTAGAAGGATAAAGGATGAAGAATATGAAGAGGTACTATTTAATGAGCGCCTACTATGTGCTAAAGAGTCCCTGCGTGGTGCAAATGGTTAAGAGCTCGGCTACTAACAGAAAGATTGGTGGTTCCAATTCTCCCGGAGGCTCCATGGAAGAAAGA